>NW_027168383.1:0-300000 GCF_040954835.1 Lepisosteus oculatus | reverse complement strand
GCCTGCCAGGTAGTAAACGAATCAGACCTGATCGTTCCTGCGTCAACAGCAGGGTTTCCAGTACGCCTTGTCCTAAAGAAGGGACAGAGAATGGACGCTGAGATGGTTTTCTTCCAACCATCAGCTCAGTTTATCAGACTGAACCTAGCAGTCTGTTGTACCCCCAGACTGGAACGGAATGGCCGAGCCACCTGCCTGTTGGTGCAGAACATAGCAAAACAAGATGTCAAAATCCCTGCTCGCACTGACATGGGACTGGTAATTGACAATGGTTTCTATGATTTCGAACTAGCCATCCCAGTACTGGGGCAGCTCCCTGGTCCCTTGGCCAGGGAGGGGGGAACCGAGCAGGTGTACTACACCTACCCCCGGCTGATGATTGCAATTATGCCAATAGAGGGATTCTGCAACCAGGAGGTGTGCAGGGTGGACCTTAGCGATAAGGATGAGATGGTTGTGTACACAGTACACGCAGGTGTTCCGATGGACCACTCAGCCGAGAGTACGACCCGGGATACCGCCATGCCGTCAAAAGCGGGGTTCCTAGAGCAGGTACAGGAACAGGTTGGCAAGGCAGATGCCCTGGAAACGGAAAGCCAGCGTCAGCAGCTGCGTCAGAATTTCCAGGATTTCCGGGAAGTGTTTGCACGGGACGCCTATGACTGCGGGGTGACGGATTTGAACACAGTGCGCATTCCAACGGCCCCTGGTGCCCGCCCAACCTATGTCAGGCAGTATCGCATTCCCCTCACGGCATACGAGTCCATAAAGCAGACGTTGGATGCTCTACTAGAGCCTCAGATCATAAGGGAGTGTAACTCCACTTATAACTCCCCACTGTGGCCGGTGCTGAAACCCAATGGTAAATGGCGTCTGACCATTGACTACCGGCAGCTGAATAAACAGGTTCCTTTGTCACGATGGCCAATGATCTACCTAGATCAGGAGTTAGCCAAGGTGACAACAGCGAAATATTTCACCACAGTGGATGTGGCCAATGGGTTCTGGACCCTTAAGGTAGAACCAACAGACCAGTACAAACTGGCCTTTTCCTTTGGAAACAGGCAGTTTACCTGGAATTGATGCCCCTTTGGGTATTCCAACTCCCCAGCGGAGTTCAACATATTTCTGCACAAAGCCATGAGTGATGCAGCCGCCAGGGGCAACCTGGTCTATGTGGACGATATTCTGATGAGGAGTCAGACCTGGGAAGAACACATGGCCGAGATCAGGCATGTGTTGACCCAGCTCTCCTGTGCAGGGGCCAAACTGTCCCTGGCTAAGGGACAGTGGTGTAGGACCCAAGTGGAGTACGTGGGACTGTTGGTTGGAGCCCAAGGCATACAGCCACAGTCCAGCAGAGTCCAAGCTATCCAGAATATGAAGTCGCCCACTAACCTGTCTGAACTGCGCAGCTTTCTGGGAGTATGTAATTATTCCCAGCAGTTCATTGAGGATTACGCTGAAATAGCAAGGCCCCTCCACAAGCTGTTGCAGAAAGACGTGCCCTTTGAGTGGGGGCCTTCCCCAGAACAGGCTGTGATGGAGCTGAAGCGCAGACTCGGTAGTGCGCCGAGCTTGGCCTACCCTGACAAAAATAAGGTCTTCTACCTTGAAGCAGGGTTCTCAGAGCACTGCCTTGGGGCTGCTCTGAGTCAGGAATATAACCAAGAGTGAAGGGTGGTGGCATATGCCAGTCGAGCCCTGAGCCCAGTGGAGCAAAAGTTCTTGGACTGCGAGAAGGCCCTGTTGTCTACGGTCTGGTCGGTAGAACACTTCCGTAGTTATGTTGGGGGACAAAAGATCATCATCGAATCCTGCCACCAACCTGTGACATTCCTGCATAGCCAGAGACTGAAAGCGGGCAGGGTGTCAAATAGCAGGATTGTGGCATGAATGATGGCCCTACAAGGCTATGAGATAGAGGTACGTTATGCACAGAGCAAGAAAATGTACCTGGGACAGGGCCTGGCTTTGGGCCAAGTGTGTCACGGCTGTGACACTGACATGGAAGCTCCAGAAACAATTCCCGCTGCTGAGCTACCGAACAATCATCGGTACTACGATGAGAACGTGGGCCAGAGCTTACCCATGGCCTATGTTGACGGTTGCTCTTTTCGCCACGAACAGCAGGTGCTAGCAGGGGTAGGAGTAGTCTGGCAAGACAATACTCCCTGTGGGCCGACCCGCTATAAGCTAGGACCAAAGACTAGTCAGTATGCGGAAGTAGCTGGGGTGCTGATCACCCTCCAGCAGGCCCTGACACATGGCCTTAAACAGTTTGTCATCTGTAGTGACTCGAACTACGCCCGACATAGCTTCGTGTCTCACGTTCCGTATTGGAAGGGTAACGGCATGAAAAATGCCCGGGGCAAGGAAGTAAAGAACAAAGAGTTGTTCCTGGCCAGTGACAAGCTCACGACCGAGGCTGGAATGATGGTTTACTGGAGGAAGGTGAAGGGACACTCCCAGGTGAAGGGACCCGACAAAGACGGGAATGATGAGGCTGACCGGTTGGCCAAATCTGGCGCCTTAGAGGGTGAACCCTGGCAGTTCCAGCAGGAATGGCTACCCCCAGAATTCGTGGCTGAGGTCAAGGCGGTCACCCCAAGCAGGGCTAGACAGGATGTCGGAGCTGACCCTCAATCTGTAGTGCTTGGGTCACAGGGTTTTAACACTGATCTTGCGGAAATGCAGAAACAGGACCCAGCAATTGGGCAAATGTATCAGCATATCGCTGACCCAGTGCGTCAACCTCTTTCGGAGCAGGTGCTGAGCCAGTCTCTGGAGCTGAAGGAGCTGGCAGAGGTGAAAGACAACCTAAAAATTATAAAGGGGTTGTTGGTTTGTGTTCCAGTTGCACAAGGTGTCCCAAAGTGGGTAGTTCCTCACTGTCATCGGGGGGTCATGATCCAACACGCTCATGACGAACCCTGTGGGGGTCACCGGGGAATCAAGGCTACATACGACACTATCCAGCAGGTGGCATTCTGGCCTCACATGGGCCAAGACATCGCCGCGTATGTAAAGGGGTGTCTGACGTGTAGCCAGTTCCAACCATCACGGCCCTTGCACCGTGCACCACTCCAGAAAAAGGGCATGACATTCACCTGGTCCAATCTTCAAATGGATTGGGTGGGGCCGCTGGTGAGGTCATCCAGAGGGAACAAATATTTCCTCACTGTTACGTGTGCATTCACAAAATGGATTGAGTGCCTCCCAGCACCCAACGACACGGCAGAGACAACTGCAGTGCTGTTGGTGAACCATGTGTTCAGTCGATGGGGATTCCCCCTGACCGTGGTCTCGGATCGGGGAACCCATTTCACAGCTACAGTAATGGCAACCCTGTGGAATATGCTTGGGGTCAAGACCCAGTTGCATATCTCCTACCACCCTCAATCCTCGGGCCAGGCAGAAAGGGCAAACCGAACGGTGGTTAGTATGCTCAAAATGTTTGTCTCCAACAGCAGTAGGGACTGAGACATTAAGCTGCCCCTGGTTCTGATGGCCATCCGAGCTACGCCCCATTGCTCTACGGGGGTCCCACCTTTTGAGATGATGACAGGTCGGAAGATGACTCTTCCCCTACACTGTCTTTATGGGGTGGAGGACCTGAGCACGACGGGGGCTGCTACGGCCCATCAGTATGTGTCAGACCTGCGAGCACATCTGCAGGCAACCTTTGCTTTTGCCCAGAACAATCTGGGAAGGAGTGCAGAGGGTAGGAAAGCATACTATGACTGAAAGGCAGTTAACCAGGAACTCCAAGTAGGAGACAAGGTCCTGTACTTCCAATTTGCCAAACCCACAGGGGTGGCCCGGAAGTTCTTACCCAGTTGGACAGGACCCCACGAGATTGTCGATAAGGTATCACCGGTAGCTTATCGAATTCAGATTGAGAAGGGAAGGCAATCTCTGGTCTACAAGTGGGTGCATCGCAACCACCTCCGGTTGTATCGCCCACCTCAAATGGCGCCGGATAACACAGAATAGGGTTAAACGTCCAAACCCGATCAAAGAGGGGGGTGCCCCTTTGTAGCTGCAGGTAGTTAGGTACTGTACTGTAGGTCCTGCTAGGAAAATATATTCAAAATTATAGTGGAACTGTACCATGTGCCTCATCTATGTTCCAGAATGGGAATCCTAAAACTGCCACGGCTGGTCCTGACAGTACTGTGGATCGCCTCGACACAGCCCCTTGAAGTTGTGGAACCTGGTCCTCCTACCGGCATAGTCCTGCAGGAAACCATAGTCCTCTTCATGGAAATCTTTATGGTACAATCTTTTTTTTTTCTTATAAAATATACTTTATTCCGAAAAAAAACACATCTCAAAAGGAAACATCTCACACGATAACACTCCACAAAATTAAAACATCGGCGGAACGGCGGTGATTGTCCGTTATCAATCCTTGCAAGGGTGGGCGGATTTGCGCTATTATGAGAGTCCCTCCAAACCCTACCGCTTGCTGTAAACCATTAATCCCTGTACAGGGTCCATAGGCCTTTCCAGCGCTCCTTTGCCGTGGGGAAACCCCATTTAGCAACGTCGCGCTTCATCCTCCTCCTGAGGTCCGCCAGGATCCTCTCTTCCAGCTCCCTCACTCCCCACTTGTTGTTGTGCCGGATGAGATTGTTCCTCGCGTCCCACAGGCCTTTCTTTGTGAGGGACAGCAGCAGCCACATCAGGAACTGCGTCCCCCTGTCCAGTCCGGTAGGTGCCAGCCCCAGCAGAATGTACTGGTAGCTGAGCACCGCATTCGTTTCCAGGAGTTGCATTATGTTGTCCATTCTGCCCCACGCCGCCTTGGCGAAGGGGCAGCTCCTTCACTTTATTAAGATACTGAAGAAAGATGTGGAGACGGGGTTTGAATTTAATCCTTTCTGTAGGGGGTTTAGACTTTCAAGTCACAAGCTGGGGTTTATGGCAGGAAAGGGGGGTTAACTGATAAGGATTGCAGATGCAAGCTAGGAACCCCCTGGGTGTAATGTTAAACTGACCATTTGTCCAGAACATCGTAAACTGGCCAAATACCATGAACCCCCCTCTTTACCATCAGACCGAGTGACGTCAGAAACGGAGAAGAAAACACTATATAACCCAAAAGTTTGTAACAGTACGGGGAACAATACTTCGGTTTTGTTGTTTCTTGCGGGAAACAAGACTTCGGCTTTATTGTTCCTTGCATGCAATAAACTCATCTGTTTTACTTCATCTCGGGATCAAGAACCTTATTTCTTCTGTTACAACAATACTTAGAAGACAAAGATACTGTATCAATTTATGTTGCATTAGCCTGATTATGATTAAAAAAACACATATAATTAAACACGCGTTTACGATTTAAATCAAAACACGATTTAAATCAATATAAATGTTTATATTGTAACGCATACTGTCCAGCCTCCATTTCTCTATAAAAATTTACTCTATTACACACACACACACAATAGAAGCAGGAAGCAGAAGCAGTGACCATTGTCAGAAGGGAAGAAGATGACTATTCATTGTTATCAAAAATGACTTAGAATCGATCATGTTGTGATATTTTGAAATATAAAAGTCAATTGATTGTTCATAATATTGCTATTCTATTTTTTCGAAGAAATGTTTGTTAAAAGAAGAGTCCAGCACCAGCTGGATTTGAACACACAACCTGTGAGTTGGTAATCGCGCACGTAGACCAGTAGGCTACAAGGGAAGTCGCATGAAGATGGAGGCGAAACAGCCCTACACAGCCCTGTCGCAGTACACGAATATAATCATATCGTTATTAAATTCTTTAGATACGCGATTCCATATTATATTAGCAGAAAAGCTTAAAACTACCACTTTTTCACACGCTATTTCACATGCTAGTTAAATACTTCGATGCTTAAAATCGTTAGGGAGAAATGGAATACCGGTGTGTATTTTTCCTTTAAAGTACCGATTCCTGGAATCTGACTGGCTGACACCCTTCTGAAGTGGTTCCATAAAATCTGGTATACGGAAAAGAAAGCGTTGATAAAAAAGCCTGGATTCTCATGTATCTCATACAAGTATCTTTTAAAATAGTCTTTGCTGTGCTCTTGAGGATCCTTGTGATATTTTGAGCTCTAGTTGAATGATAAGTGTCGCATTTTAAATCATTTTCGTAGTTAAAAATTATGAAACGCCCTGTTAAAAGCAAGGGAGTTTTTATGCCCGTTGAACTAAAACAAAATGCCTGACAAAGTATGGCTTGGACAGATTCCAAGTGCTTGTACAAATGTGCTAAAGAAATTATACTTTGAGTATACAGCTTGTCCAAAGTCATTCATTATTAATACTATTAGTAATATCTTCGGTAAAGGCTTTGATGCATAAATATTTCTGATAAAGGTAGGTTGTGTACTTCTGTCCAACTGAGCAATCTTGCTTTCATAAAATATACCAACATTTTAATGACTAATGATTAACATGCTGTAATACACAGTTCAAAATTAAAAGCTCAAATGCTGTACATGAGAGGTTAAGCTCCCCCTGGCGGTTTTACAAGGTGACGCCGGATAGTTTCCAGCATGACGTCAAATGACGCGATTAACCGCGTGATACCGCGTGATACCACGACACACCGACCGGGGTATGCCGCGAAATACCCCACCCATTTTGAATGGCTGCATCTGTATATAGTACAGTTTGCATACAGTACTGTGTTTATGTTCCTAAACTGATCTCTTTTATGAGCAGGTGAAAGGCATGGTGAATAGGAGATTTTCAAAAATTACTGTGCTTTGCATGATTGGAAACAAATGCGTGATTGCGAAATGCTGTGGTGTTACTTTTACAAAGACGGTCGATGAAAAAAAGAATGTGGACCAGGGCAATACTTTGAGTTTACAGCTTGTCCAAGGTCATTCATTATTAATACTATTAGTAATATCTTCGGTAAAGACTTTGATGGCGACAGCTCAAACATGAGAGGATGAGTTTATTAGCTCCACCTTGTGGAAATTCCGGATACTATTATTTTAATTGCGGTACTATAGGAGAATTTACGGTAAGTCGTGGTAGACTGAGTAAAGCGCACCGCAAAATATTGCGGTATCGCCCGCTTGTTTTGAATGGCTGCATCTGTAAACCACAGCTTAAAGAAGAGCACCATCTCAGTGCCATACTAATGTAAATGAAGTAATACTAAGACATGTTCTTATGGATTTGTCTTACCTTGAGATATGTAATTGGATTTCAGGATTAACTTCCACATTCAATGTACTGGTGATTCTTTGCCTGGTCAGTACCTGGGTGGGAGACCTCCAGTGAACAATTAAGCTTGCTGCTGGAAGTGGTGTTAAGAGACTCTTAGGATCTTCCAGAGGTGTCTGTCCAATAGCACTAGTTGCCTTAGAGCTGGCTCAAACATTGCTCAAGAGTCTACCTTTCACAGATGCGCAAAGATGAATGATGGGGGTGCACGCTTCAAGGAGCCTTCCAACTGTAGGGACTGATTAGAGACGATCCGTAGCATGTGTTCGTTTCCATATACGCCCCGTGTCTCAACGGTAGGACAGAGTCAAATACTGCCTCGACACGTAACAGCGTTATATTAAACTGCAGGACTTGAGGGCTGTTTTGTTTGAATGTTCAAGGCATTGGTAAGAGCGTAGGTCAAGGGCCATTGGTGCATCTCCTGTAACTGGACTAAAAATGCTATTCAAAGTGCAGTGACTAAAATCGTCGTCCACATGTCTCCGTTGTTGATTGCTTTCTGTCTAAGAACGTTCTGTTTTCATGTCCGAACGGGGAGACTTTATCATTCCAACTTGAAGCCACCCTTAAGTCCTCTGAGGTGTGTGTGTGTTTGCACGTATGGCGTAAAAGGTTTCTTAAACGGAGAGCGAACTTGAAAAAAGTTGCCTCCGCCGCCGCCGCCGCCTCGCACTCCCTGTTCGATTGTAGCAAGAAGGCAGCGGCCGCGGCGCTCGCTGTTGTTGTGGCCGAGTGGTTAAGGTGACGGACTTGAAATCCGTTGGGGTCTCCCCCCGCAGGTTCAAATCCTACCGACTACGGCGTCCTTTGCATTTGGTTGCGTGGGTGCGTGTAAAAGGACAAGTGCCGTTTCGTTTTCGCTGGGACCTTTAACACTCTAAATCGCCTGGACCCGCAGCCTGTGAAATCGATTCTTCAGCACCCACGAAGGACGCTTTGCAGCTGGACACAGATAACGATGCTTTTCTGCAACGAGCTTTCCAGCTGAATTTTCTCGGCAGCTCCGTACTGAACCTGTTCTCCATTGCAACATAGCGGAGGCTCGTCACGTCTATAGCAAGGCTGTGTAGGACCGCATACGCCACAGTGACTTGTACACAGACCACATGAAAGGCAAGCAAAATACCCTTTTAAAATTCCAAAGACTCACAAGGTCAGAGGAACAGCGATGACCTGAACAGATCTGTTACAGAAGTCTAGGTTGACCTTTTTAGAGCTGTAATTGCATTTTTGTTTAATAGAAGATCAAATCTACTCGCATGTACCAGCACCTTACAGTTTATTGATGTTAATTCTGTTTAAGTAATAAGATTGCTAACGATGTTGGACTTTAGTCAGTGTTTTTTAGAACAAATTGCTTACACTTCTGTAAGGAATACGCAGTACGTGCCTTTGTCAGTCATTGCTCACCATACCTGTAACTTTCTTATCTAACTCACTTCCTCAAATGGTGAAGGTCCACAAACATAAATGAAAAAAAAACCCTTGTTGTAGATGAGGTGCACAAAAAAGCAGCCCCTGATAGTGTATAACACATTTATACTATTGCAGAGACACATGTAACATATATATATATACTGTATATATATATATGAAACAGAAATAGAAACAGAAACAGGAATCGCTTACTCACCTGGAGAATCTCTGTAGGAATATCTAGCATTTATCAATGGAAATAAAAGCTGCTTTAATACAGTGCATGTTCAAACTCAAACCCTCAGCTGCTGTTCTTGTTTGTTTTGGGACAAATTGCAACTGAGCATCGCATGAGCCGTTACGTACCCTTATCTGTTAGGGAATTTCAAGGGAGGAGTTAGGTCAGAATGGCTAGGCTGCAAAACAACAAGTAAAGATTTATTCCAAGATTAAACCTTGTGGCGGTTTTCTTATCTTTTCAGCATGGACTCAACTTTTACGTGTTCCTTATATGCTATATATGTATATATTAGCACCAATGTCGTTCTTAAAAACTAACATGAAATTGTCAGGGACATTCAGCTATATACAAAGACGAGACAGACAAAGTAATAATTCTATATTAACGTGGCCTACATATTGACGCAATGATCGAACTAACTGACATGTTCTGATTCAGATCCCCTGCAGTTCATGCCAATTAGAACAATAGCAATGCTGAGTCCTCCCAACCCTACTGAGCACAAATTCAGCTGCTCTCCAGTTCTGTTCTGCATGTTTTTTCATTGCAATTGAGCTCGGAGCTGGAGATGATCTCCATACAGTTCTGTGTTAACTAGCCCACACTTGCGTGCTAATTTAAGGGTTGTGGCAAATGCTTTTCTATAGTTCATATACATGACGGCAACCTGTTACCGAGGAACCTGAGAGGTTTAAAAGCCTCACGAGCCAGGCAGGACTCGAACCTACAATCTTCTGATCCGAGGTCAGACGCGTTATCCATTACTCCACTGGCCCATAGAACATGCACTTGCACTCCACCACAGAGAGCTCTACACTGCTACCAGTAGTACACTTCCCCATCTAAATTTTCACAGCAAGAAACTTGTGTTTCCTACTATTTTTATCAGGTTTAAAATATCATCTCCTTAAAACAGAAAAAGTGTTGATGTGTCGTGCTGAAATTCCGATTGATTTTGAATTAAAAGAAAAAAGGTTTTCTTCCAAAACACCGTGAAATTGTCACATCTTGCAGACAATAGGTGTATTCCATGTTGAAAAGAGAAGAAAGAAAACCATGGAACCTTTAACAGGTGTGAGGCTTCTTCAGGTGTGAGAAGACCTCACGGCCGAAACGTTGTGGTTCCTTTCTTCTCTTTTCAGCATGCAATAAACCTATTACTTGTTCCTTTGCAGCCGAGGCATGCTGACATAGCTACCCAGCTGAACATCTTGCAGACTCTACTTCTCTCCTGTAGAAGTAAAGCAGGGCTTGCTGGGTGAGCTTTTGCTCCGGTATGTTAGGTCACGTGTCATGTTAAATCACTTCTTCTAAACACAACATTTGCTGGTGCTATCTTTCCCCATGAAAAGAGACATTTCCCTTACAGTACATGACATATCGTTTTTTTTCTATCAATAAGTATAGAAATAAAACAAAAGAAAAAATGTTGTCGCCAAAGAATGCACAGCTCTGTCGCCTTGGGGAGGTGTCAAGGGCATTGAGCTCCATGGACATGAGAAGTGCCAGATAAATGCCATTTCTCATCATTTCTCTTGGCGTCAGTTCTGCTATTAAATGGGAAAGAGGCAACGGGCTCAGAGATTATGTTAAGTGCACACCGAGCGCAGATGTGTCCAAGTGTCTGTAAAAGTGCGGTGCTCCCTAGTGGCTTAAAGTGCCTGCCTAGTAAGCAGGCGATCCTGGGTCTGAATACCAGCTGTGCCTCTCTCCGTGTCTTGTTGTGCCAAATGTATCATTTCAGACAAACATGTACAGCTTGGTTCAGTTTAATGCAAGAATTCATTTCCTTTCTGGAATAACTTGTTTTTGAAGAAATCCATACATTTTGTGAAAGATGAAATCAATTTCTTGGTTGTCAGTGAAAAAATATTGCTGGCTACAAGAAGCGCAAACGATTGTTTTCTTTGACCATAAACCTGCAAATGTAGGGAGCACAAAAGGCCGTCAGTCTCTGTGGAGCAATCGGTTAGTGCATTTGGCTGTTAACTGAAAGGTTGGTGGTTCAAGCCCCTCTGGTATGCGTGTCTCAGTTTTTCCAATGTAAACATCATCACCATCGCTAAAGAAGATGGCGCAGAAGGCTCCACAGCCGAAACGTTGTGCTTCTTTTTTTCTCTTTTCAGCATGGAGTAAACCTTTGCTTTATCCTTTGCAGCCTAAGCATGCTGACGCAGCTACCTTTCTCTTAACGCGCCTCAATCATTATTCACCAAAACGATCAGCAGAATAAGTCGCCTTTGTGGTGATGTCACTCCTCTGCTTCACAAATGTCCTTAGTGACGGGCCATTTCTTTCTGCCATTTTTCCGGAGCGGTTATTGATTGCTCCATCATTTCCCTCTTACTTTCCATCACTAGATTGAAAAAAAAAACAGAAACAGGCTGACAGGACGACAATCAAATTGCAAAAACTCATCAAAGCACTCGATAGAGTATTTGAATCCACAAGTAGCTACGAGCAACTTTGTCTTGGCTTGCATGAATGTCGGAAAATGTCAAAAAGAAAAAGATGGTGGCTTTTTCATATTCGTTCTTTTATTTTTAGCTCGTTGGCTCTTCTGTCCATTGTCCTCCTGCCTGGCTCTTGACCTGTGACTGTCTGAACGCACACAGTAGACTTTCATGCGGGGGATTTGTCCTGAGCCTCTGTGAAAGACCCACCCACCCCCATAAATAACTGCTCTAGAAACACATGAATGCAAAACTAAACCACAGCTTAAAGAGGACCTTGTCATGACCGCCAGGCAGTTAAGACCAACTCTTAAGCGATCTAATCAGCACCAGCAGTGGGTGATTATTAACAAACGCTGCCGCACGAGTTAACCCACCTGCACACACTCCACCGTGCGGTACACAGTGCTATTTTTACCATCTTTACCTGCTTCCAGCTGACCGGTATTGAGTCTATTCCTTGAGAGCTCTACCTGGCGTTTTTTCCATTACCTCGTTTATTCTGGATATTGGACTCCCCTTCTGCCTTTTTGACTTTGGACCTCGCCTCTCACCTCGGACTGTTTGCCACCAGTGTTCTCCCTGGATTACGACTTACCTTACGCCTCTTGACCACGAAACAAAGCAAAGCAGAGCAAAACAAAACGAACAAACGAAAACCCTCACGTCCCGCACTTGCATATAACGCCATTACGTGCCCAAGCGGTATTGTACGTCATCCTAGCACTGCACCCCGGGGTGTACGGTATATGGGAACGAGCACACGCCACCAATCGTCTCGAATCACTCCCTACAGCTGTAAGGCGCCTTGAAGCGTGCACCCCCAACTTTCCTCTTTGCCCATCTGTGAAAGGTAAACTCTTGAGCAAACTCTGAACCAGCTCTAAGGAAACTAATCCGATTAGACGTTACTTTGACTCATCTTTTTACGCTCAGTGCTGGATTGCTCAAACTCCAGCTAGGGTTAGGGTTAGCATTCCCACGCTACTTAGACACTTTGTTTACGCTCAGTGCTGGATTTTGGGAACTTCAGGACGAGTGGGAATTTTCTCCTATCTGTCAATTCTGTTTTGTTTTGGAGACTCTTGGCTGCCTATGTTGTACAGTGCAGCGTGAAGGAAACATTTTCCAAAACTGTGTCAGCTCAAAAGTTAACACTTAAGCAAGTGTTCTCATAACTTTAGGAGGTTTCGTGAAAATGCTACAGGCGTGCCAAAATCGTTTTTTTAAATTCAAGGTGACTTTACCGCGGTTTTCATTTTCAGATTGTGAATCAAAAAAGGCATTTAATTAAACACACGATTGCGATTTTAATCAATTACTGTATTGATTGAAAGATACATTCTGTACAGATACAGTACAGTCACATTCTCCTGTCGTCCAGTGGTGTAAAACGAATTAGCAGGTGCTTGAGATAACATCCCACTGAGTGGAATGTTCTCATTTGTTATCAAGTGTAAAAAGAGGTGATAATTCTTAATAATTCCGTGTCGCATTAACTAACCTCTTCAGTTTATTCCGCCAGACAGTACATTAATATAATTATATCATTATTAAGTTGTTTAGATACGCAATTCCATATTATATTCCCTGTTAATCAAATTCTAAAAGTATGCATTTGTTAGATAACAAGCGAATTCACAGAAAAGGTTAAAATACTATCACTTTTCACAAAGTATATAATCCTAATATGGTCAGAAGGAGCACGTAAAAATGTTTCCCAAATAACAACATGTAAGACTTTGATGCTTAAAATGTTTAGGGAGAAATGGAATACTGGTGTGTATTTTTTTCTTTAAACTACCAAGACCAGCAATATACAGTACAGTTTACATACATTAATATGTTTATATTCCTAAATTAAAATCGTTTATGAGCATGTGAAAGGCATGGTGAATTGGAGATTCTCAAGATTTACATTGTATGATTGGAAAAGAATGCGTGATCGGATCAACTAAATGCTGTGGTGTTACTTTTTGTCAATGAAAAAATAAACTCTTTTCGTTTACAAAGACGGTTACAAAGAATGTGGACCAGGGTAATACTTTGAGCTTACAGCTTGTCCAAGGTCATTCATTATTAATACTCTTAGTAATATCTTCAGTAAAGACTTTGATGCATAAAATATTCCTGCATAATTAAAATATTTATGATAAAGGTGGTAGGTTGTGTACTTTTGTCCAACAGAACAATCTTGCTTTTATAAAATATACCGCCTTTTTAATGTTTAATGATTAACATGCTGTAATACACTGTTTAAATTTAAAAGTCTAAAGAGTATACACCTTAAATTCTTAATTGAATAAAGATTGTCCCTCAGCAGTGATCAGGATTCAAAACTGACGTTTTCTGGTGACAGCTCAAATGCTGTACAGGAGAGGTTAACCTTTATTAGCTCCACCTGGCGATTTTACAAGGTGATTCCGGATACTATTAACATAATCTAATTTGCGTCCGGTATGATGCGGTATACTGCGACACTCCCACCGTGTTATACCGCAGCATACCCCGCTTGTTTTGAATGGCTGCATATGTATATAGACTCTATATATACATTTGGTGCATGCCACAATTTTGGATGGTGGTGGAGGAATAGGGATTTTCTCAACACGGCAGGGACTCCAGTTAAGAATGCTGGGTTTATCTCTGAACTATTAGAAGCTTTGCAGCTACTGACTGAAGTAGCTGTGGTAATGTGTAAATCACATAATAAAGAAATGTTTCCAGTAACTCGAGGGAACAACTTTGCAGATGCAACTGTCAGGTGAGCAATACTTGTAGAACAGTAGTCTGAGACCTCTGTGAAGCAGAGAAATGGACATGGTTAGAAAAGATTATGGGGCTGCAGGATGATGGGGTGTGGAGCTGACAGCACACCAGACGCCCTGCATGCCCTCACAGCCTAATGCCCTTTATAGCCCGACAAATGCACTCTGTTGGACACCCAGGTGGGAGTCAAATGGTGTGCCGGTTACCCAAAACTGGGTGAGAACCGGGTTTGAAGCAGTAACCACTTATGTGGTATCTGGATGTAATGTTTATCAAAGGAACTCAACTCAGTTCAGGTGCGGGTGCAACAGCTCAAAAGGCCTGCTCCTGAGGAACCTTTCAAACCTGGGAAATTGAAAATTGTAAAGGGAAACCTGGGCTCTTATAATCTGTTTTCCCAGTGGGTTGCTGCCACTGCCTCTGTGTCTACCAAACACTTGATAACAGAGATAAGCCCTCGGTGGGCACTGCCCTGCCCCTTGTATTATGATCAAGGAACACACTTCACGGGGAAGGTGTGTCAGGCTGTGGCTGCATTGTTCGGAGTGAGATGGACTGAGATCATCCTCAGTCTGCAGGAACAGTGGAATGAAGGAACAGATCTCTGAAAGATCGACTAGACATCAGACTGAAGGAACGCCATGGGATGCGGGCTGGATCAAACAGAACTGTGTAACAGCCTGTTTGATATCATCACGGGCCAATCAATGAAACTTCCTGGAGGGACGAATTTAGCTGGACGAATGGATTGTTGAATTTGCTAATTCCCTATTGTAGTATTGTAGGTTGCTAGGACTTAGCAAAGCACATCTATGATGAAGAAAAATATATATCATAATTATAATCCAGATGATTGGGGCATTGGTGCATGGCTACAGTCTGTGCTAGGAACATGGAGAGGGTCTCTGGTTCAATACATATTTGTGGGTCTGGTATTATTCGTTATGATCATATCGTTAATATCCTGTTTGAAAAACATGTGGACTAAAGCTGCTGCTTCTGTGCTAATTGTACGCCCTGAAAGGATCATGAAGGTCAAAAAATGATTTCATGGGAAAGGTTCTCTTATCTAGTGGCAGAACCTGATGGGTAGAACAATATAGTTTTAAAGGGGGTTACCCTTGGGAGTGATTCCCCTAGATGCAAATGATTATTGTGGTTTGTTTGTTCATAATAAGATGTTTTGCAGGAACGGAACAAAGAGAAATTTTACAACTTCAGCTAGAATTGTTCTGCAAAACGTCACAGCTGAGGCAGGGGAACAATGTGTAGATTTTTCTAAGAGTTATTACCCAGTTGTTGACCAATCTGTTGACCAATGTTGACCAAAAAAGCCTAAGATTATGCTGGGCTCCAGCCCACAGGGATTTACCTGTGCTGTAAGAACTAATGAGTGAATAAGGAGACTGGATTCTGGTGAAAGACTTCAGGAAAAAGAAATGGTGTTCACTCAGGTGGAGGGGGCTGTACCAGGTGCTGCTGACCACTGCCACTGCTGTGAAGGTCACAGAAATGGTGCCCTGGATTCATGCTTCCCACTGTAAAAAGGTCACAAACGAACTGAGCAAAGCGCAGGAGTGATGTCTCCACAAGGACAGATGGGGATAACCTGCTTGGGACTGATGTGCACAGCCTTTTTCCTTTTTATGTAGAAGCCTGTCACCACCCCAAAAGAGGAAGAATCTAAACACGAAGCCTCTTTGTATACAAACTGGCTGAATGAAACTGATAATGAGGGGGATATGAGTAATTTGTGGTATAAATTTATAAATCATACTGTAAAGTTAAAGAAATGTAATGCATCTTGTTATATATGTGCTTTTAAGCCTCATTCTACAGCCTCACCCATGCGACTTTTTATGAAATGTACTCTTTTATTAATATCACGTTAGAAGGCTTAGACGCTATCAAACAAGAATTAAGGGGAGTTAGATTAATGGCACTTCAGAACAGGTTCGTACTGGACCTTCAAAATGCAGCATCTGGAGGAGTCTATGCTTTAGTAGGAGACTCCTGTTGTACATATATTCCAGCTAATGACGATGATTACGGAAATCTTACGCTCGCTATTCAGCATTTGAAAGAACTAAAAGACAAGGTGAATAAAGAGAGAGGCATAAAAGATACACCGGCTTTTCTCTCCTGGTTAGAATCACTGTTTGAGCCAGGGGGAATGTTTTTCTTTTAAGTTACTAACACCGATTATAGGGGCTGTGATACTTGTCTTCCTGTTTTTATGTTGCTGTATGACATGTATTATTCCAATGCTTCGAAATATGGAAATATGGTACCTAGGGGGATAAACTGTTCATCCTTCCAGTCTGGAGAATTGGCAGCTGTCTGACGTCAGTAAGTGATCCTTAAAAAATTAATAGTTCCATGACAGTGTGCATCACCAGAAAATCAATTTCAATGCATTAAAACTCTTGTTATCCTTCTGATCATTGAAGTGTCATTGCCCCAGCACTGTATACTCTTACTTTTGACGCCTGTCTGAAGTTGGATCCATTTCTAAGAATGGTGACTCACATATCCTCATGCTCAACTTTGGCTCAACCACACAAACTATGAAGTTAATCATCTGCTTTTGCTCCAAGATTTATGTTATTAGGCTCTCTCCTGGGGATTCTCGTGTTCAAACATTGCCCTTATTGTGGATGATCCATGACAGAATTCAGGGAATTCAGAATTCTGATACCTCAGCTCAGATTCTGACTGGGCAGACTGTCATTGCCTGGTGTGAATGTGTGCATATCTGTTTTTGTGCATGTTCTGTGGCCTGTTGTACAGTACATCACAAATGAAAGGGAAATGGAAAACTAAAATAAGACTCAAGTGTTTTATCTTTCATTAACAGTGTTTCATTAGTATCTGTGCTAGATCCTGTCATCCACTGCTTACCACGACAGGCTCTAGCACAGGATAGCAGCTAATACATTTAACAATCTCACTGCACAATGTTGTATATTCAAGGGCTGATCTTCTGTACTTTTTCTTTCACTTTTCATTTCCTGGAAACTCAGTCCTGCCAGGAATAATCTGAGAACAAAATCAATCTGAGTGAAAATCTAAGCAGAGGAAGATTGTTTTACAGAGTCAACAAGGTCTAATTCAAGGTCATCAGCACTAACAACATTCTCTCTGGAGACAGGCGATAAGAAAATTGAAAGTGTGTATTGTTACATAACAGCAGAGACTATGAGTTATGCTATCATGAGAGTGGTGATGGATTTTTTTCATTGCTTAGTTTTGCAGGTTCTGTACATTTGAACATTCAAAGTGACTAAAGTAAAGGAGTTTTCCCTTTTTACCACATAATTCCCAAAGATCAACACTTATAGAAAGCCTAATTCCAGCCAAGATTCAATTACTGTCTCTCAGGCATCCCAGCAGTGGATTTCATGACTTCAGACAGCCATCTTTATCAGTGGAGAACTCAATGCTCTGAGGTTTACTGGCAGAGTCTCACACTGGGTAATATGTTGGTAAATAATGTCCTATGGAATTCTACTATTGATAAATTCTACTATGGAACTGCGATGTGTCCTGAAAAAATCTTCTATGATAGTGGTACAGTCCATCACACCCCACCTACAGCCTTTAAAAGAGAAAAAAAAAATTCTGATATTATGGTGGAAAAAGAGCCCTGGAATCTTTGTAGAAGGACAAAAGACGGAAAGAACGGGCAGTGTAACCATGGCGAAGAGAAGGGAAATATTGGAGAGAGCTTTTTTCATACACTTTTTATCATTGTTTTTCCAGGTCAACAATGATCAACAAATATGGGCAGGCGTCCTGTGCCAAATCCAATCTACCTTTCTTCCAAGCATACAGGAATGTCAGTGAATTAAATATTGACATATGAAAATACCCAAAAATATGCAATCACACATATGCAGTTTGAGCAAACATAAGACAATACCCAAGTACCACAAACTACCAGGCATCATTAGCAGTTCAGGTGGGGAGCTGTGTCAGCATGCGTAGGCTGCAAAGGAACAAGTAATAGGTCTATTCCATGCTTAAAAGAGAAGAAAGAAAACACAACATTTCAGCCGTGGAGCCCTCACACCTGAAGAAGGCTCCACGGCCGAAACGTTGTGTTTTCTTTCTTCTCTTTTCATCTAGTGTCATTAGCCAGTTCCTGTCAAAATAAAATAGAAATGGATAACATTCTAGAGAGAGTTTGAAATACCAAGGTACAATTTAAAACATATTTCTTCCACTACAACCACAATATTTTGGAGAGATCGCTGAGCCTAACTGTTCTGGCATGCCCGTTAGCCTCCGTCCTGCTTCAGCAATGAATGCAACGGGGCACATTCTGAGGGAGATGCGGTCAATCAGGTTGCAGGAAAACCACGCTATGCTTTTTTTTGAGATCCTGAAAAGGACAGAGGGGCCATGTATACAGTGCCTTGCGAAAGTATTCGGCCCCCTTGAACTTTTCAACCTTTTGCCACATTTCAGGCTTCAAACATAAAGATATAAATTTTTTATTTTATGTGAAGAATCACCAACAAGTGGGACACAATTGTGAAGTGGAACGAAATCTATTGGATTTTTGAAACTTTTTTAACTAATAAAAAAATGAAAAGTGGGGCGTGCAAAATTATTCGGCCCCTTAACTTTCAGTGCAGCAAACTCACTCCAGAAGTTCAGCGAGGATCTCTGAATGATCCAATGTTGTCCTAAATGACTGATGGTGATAAATAGAATCCACCTGTGTGTAATCAAGTCTCTGTATAAATGCACCTGCTCTGTGATAGTCTCAAGGTTCTGTTGAAAGCGCAGAGAGCATCATGAAGACCAAGGAACACACCAGGCAGGTCCGTAATACTGTTGTGGAGAAGTTTAAAGCCGGATTTGGATACAAAAAGATTTCCCAAGCTTCAAACATCCCAAGGAGCACTGTGCAAGCGATCATCTTGAAATGGAAGGAGTATCAGACCACTGCAAATCTACCAAGACCTGGCCGTCCCTCTAAACTTTCAGCTCAGACAAGGAGAAGACTGATCAGAGATGCAGCCAAGAGGCCCATGATCACTCTGGATAAACTGCAGAGAACTACAGCTGAGGTGGGAGAGTCTGTCCATAGGACAACAATCAGTCTTACACTGCACAAATCTGGCCTTTATGGAAGAGTGGCAAGAAGAAAGCCATTTCTCAAAGATATCCATAAAAAGTCTCGTCTAAAGTTTGCCACAAGCCACCTGGGAGACACCCCAAACATGTGGAAGAAGGTGCTCTGGTCAGATGAAACCAAAATCGAACTTTTTGCCCACAATGCAAAACGATATGTTTGGCGTAAAAGCAACACAGCTCATCACCCTCAACACACCATCCCCACTGTCAAACATGGTGGTGGCAGCATCATGGTTTGGGCCTGCTTTTCTTTAGCAGGGACAGGGAAGATGGTTAAAATTGAGGGGAAGATGGATGCAGCCAAATACAGGACCATTCTGGATGAAAACCTGTTGGAGTCTGCAAAAGACCTGAAACTGGGACGGAGATTTATCTTCCAACAAGACAATGATCCCAAACATACAGCAAAATCTACAAAGGAATGGTTCACAAATAAACGTATCCAGGTGTTTGAATGGCCAAGTCAAAGTCCAGACCTGAATCCAATCGAGAATCTGTGGAAAGAGCTGAAAACTGCTGTTCACAAACGCTCTCCATCCAACCTCACTGAGCTCGAGCTGTTTTGCAAGGAAGAATGGGCAAGATTTCAGTCTCTCGATGTGCAAAACTGATAGAGACATACCCCAAGCGACTTGCAGCTGTAATCGCAGCAAAAGGTGGCTCTACAAAGTATTAACGCAAGGGGGCCGAATAATTTTGCACGCCCCACTTTTCATTTTTTTATTAGTTAAAAAAGTTTCAAAAATCCAATAGATTTCGTTCCACTTCACAATTGTGTCCCACTTGTTGGTGATTCTTCACATAAAATAAAAAAATTATATCTTTATGTTTGAAGCCTGAAATGTGGCAAAAGGTTGAAAAGTTCAAGGGGGCCGAATACTTTCGCAAGGCACTGTATGTGTGCAGCTGGATATGTAATTGCAGGTGGCGTAGCAAATTCTGCTGAAGCCCCACTGCCTGGTGTGGACGGTAGCTGTGCATGTTGCAGCAGAATTGTGCATGTGAGATCAAGGGGGCATGTCATGTGTTTGAGCACTTCACTCCCTTCCGGAAGAGTCCCAAAAATTTGTAAGTTCTTTGGATGACCTGTGGACCGATCTTTCACGATGAAGAATTCCTTAAGAAGAATAGATCTCGGCCCACCATCCCAATGCCTCCATCTCAAAACAGCAACCTCCCACTGCCCTTAGTCTGCAAGGCAGTCCTTTCAAGTGCGATGATGATGCCGGGACCTTCGTTGCCTATTGTACGAGCTGAACTTTTGTGCTCATCAATTCAACGCTCTTTCCATCAACTCATCTTGTCTTTTGACGCTTCGTGTTTTGTGCTCCTTTGACTATCGGCATATCGGGTGACTGCAAACACTGAAGTTCTTGCTTACGGAGTGTGGAACAGTGTTTTCAAGTGATCGCTGTTCTGTCATGTTGACGCCGAGTGAATCTTTCTTTGGCAACATGGGCAGGCTGACAGCAAACGTAATGGCAAATTTCTTGACTTATTTCTGAATGTGAATGTTCTTTAGAAAAGGGATGCGGCGTTGCTTCTCCCCCGTGTAAAGGTCACGCATTCCAGATGTGGTTATGAGCGAACAGTTGCCGCAAGTGTTTGAAAAGAGCAAGAGAGGAAGCAGCCCTGCCCCGTGTGAGGATCAAACTCAGGACCTTCAGATGATGAGACTGACGCGCTACCAACTACGCCAACGAGGCCAGCTGCAGTGCACAGCCGGAAAGTTTGCCTCATATGGATTTCAGTCGCCCGTTCCCTAATCTTTAGACGCCCTCTGCTGGATGTTGCATTTGCCTTTTGATCTCACCGATACTTTTTTGGTCTGTTTCTGTTGCGAGTCCGTTTTTCAGATCTCACCTAGCACAAGTCTCTCTGGCTGAAGTGGCCTCTCTGCTTCAGCATCGTGCCCTCACTCAGCCATTAAAAACGTCACTCGGACTTCTGACATGCTGACATGAAATGTCAAGAGAGAGTGGCGGAGACGCTTAAGGCAGAGAGAAGATGAAGAGGGGGCGTGGCTGCGAAATGATTGACAGCTGCATGACACTCTCCATGCAAGGTGTGACCACAGGCTAAAGGACACCTTTCGGCACATCAAGCTCTAAGCACACACCTGGAGGACGTGGGAAATGATCCCGCTACCTCTCGTATGCAAAGCGAGCGCTGTACCATGCAAGCTAACCCCCCTCGCTGGGGCTCATGCCTCGGTGTCGCCTAGTGCCGCTTGTTCCCCTCTTACCGGGTGCAGTTCACTGCCCTTCGTCTGCAAGGCAGTCGTGTAATTGCGGCTTTCTTGACTTATTGATGAATGACGCCTCTCCCCCGTCCTCAAGCTCGCTGACAGGATAAAATAGAAAGTGCTGCCGTGGCTCATTGGTTTAGGGGTATGATTCTCGCTTAGGGTGTGGGAGGTCCTGGGTTCAACTCCCGGCTGAGCCCTTGTGTGCTCTTTTTGTCCTCGTCCACAAGACTGGGAACTGATATCCACATCACCTTGCAGCATCTGCTTATGGCAAACGATGGAATGTGACTAATGACTGAACGAGCCTGGTGAATACTCATCACGTGGCACAATGAGAGCGTGCAGTCAGCTGTCCAAGGCAGCAACCTCATTGCTCGTTCAAAAGAACATGTACTGAAAACTCATCACCACTATGTCGTAAATGAGCACCGCGATCGCTTGTTGTCATGCGTCCTTACTTAGGAAATGCAGAAGCAAAAACTGCCCTCTCTTAGCCACCGAAACGTGTGCGGCTCGCCTTGCACTCTCTGCGCCTCGCATATTTATGGAGCTGTCTGCTCTTCTTTCTGTTGAAGTACGCAAGTTACGGGGCGTACTGCAGACTATGATGTGCTCAATGACAGCTTTCAAGATTTGAAAACTATGAGCTTGATGGCTCAAGTCGAACGAATGTGGTTGTTATGCAATTGATGATCAAACACACACATTCTAACGATTCGTGAGAGTATGTTCTAAAGGTCCCTGGCTCGATCCCGGGTTTCGGCATTTTGTTTCATCGCTCCCTTTGTTCCTCTCTCCAGCGCCCCCTGCCTAAAATGACGCATCCCTTTCTCAGCCCGAAACGCAAGCGATACACCAGCAACAAACCCTACGGGTTTCCGTAGTGTAGTGGTTATCACGTTTGCCTAACATGCGAAAGGTCCCAGGTTCGAGACCGGGGGAAAACAGCCTCTTCTTGCACGCTCCTGCACTTCACAGAGGTCTTGAACCACCAGTCATTTGTTCCCAATGTATTTCCGGTGCCTTCATGCACTCATGTACCAAACGCACGTTTTTTCTGTACCTGGAGCCGATCATTTGCAATTGGGCTGTCCCGACAGACCAAGACGAGCTCTGTCGGCTCAAAAGCAGCGCAACATCTGCGAGAACAACAGAAAGATTAGTACCCAGCGGGGGCTTCTTAGTGAGCCCAAGATCTAATCAAGAATCGACTCCAGCAACAGGGCTGGGTGCATTGTTCCATACTCCGACCACTTGGTGTAAACAGGTCCCTCCTGGTCTCTGCTTGAAATGCACTTTCCTGCGTTTGCTTTGGTGTAACTGGCTTCCCCTGCATTGGCGAATGTGAAGAAGATCCTTAGTAAGTCATTGAAGAAACCCGAGAAGAGGTCGGAGTGGCCTCTGTCGTTCATCAACGATCCAGTCAGGCAGTACTCCTCTGTAAAGCGCCGTTCGTTCACATCGATTGGCTTTTTTTTGCCTTCATTCATGCAAGTAGTAAAAGCAGACGCCCCTATTCTGCCGTGACCCAGATTTGAACCAGGGTTGTTGTGGCCACAACGCAAAGTACTGACCACTATACGATCACGGCGAGTTACCGATACACACGTGGCAGGGCGGAAAAGGCTGTGCTCTCTTCGTGTGACATAATTCGGAAAAGTCCTGACGTTGCATTTCAACTGAGTCCCAGTATACATCGACCCTTCGACACTCTGAGTGACAACTCTCTTGCGTGTTTTCTCATATTTATGTAGTTTGCTTGCATGATGCCCGGAACAGCAGGGTTGTTCGCTCCCATATGGTCTAGCGGTTAGGATTCCTGGTTTTCACCCCAGCAGCCGGGGTTCGACTCCCGGTATGGGAACATGTCAATTTTGCCTCCTGCTTTCCAAAAGATCAGCACTGTGTACGAAGGAGCCGCATTAAAACTACTCAACGTGCAAAACGTGCGAGAAGAGGGGGCGCTTGTTTCCAGCCGAAACTTCTCGCGTGTGAGACGAGCTGACCATCGCTGCAGGAGGTGGGAGGGTTAGTCTGGTAGACAGGGCTGACCTTCGGCAATAGGATTTATACTCTCCAAGATGATATTTGCACTTTCTGGAGAGGCGATTTTCTCCACTTCAGTAGCCCGATTTCGTCGATTGAGTGGAGAGGGCTGTAGAATGTGGCGCCGTCTTTCCTGCTCCGTCCATGACAGGCGTGCTGGTCTCTGGAGAGAGAGCATGGTCCATCAGCGCACCCCAATAAAGGCACTGGAAGCAGCTGAATTGCATTGTCGAAGCTCAGCGCTGGGCCGCTGGGCACATCTTACCACAGTTTCCGTAGTGTAGTGGTTATCACGTTCGCCTCACACGCGAAAGGTCCCCGGTTCGAAACCGGGTGGAAACAGACTTCTTTTGTCGCCACGCACAAAAGGGGATTGGGGATTCGCCTAGCGCTGTGATCGAACAGACCCACTCACCTCTTAGTGTGGCGGGATCTGCACAGTGCATGTCGCAGCGCATCCTTCTTTCACTTCAATGCGCGTCCTGATGTACCCCGGTCTCCCGCGTGACAGGTGGAGACAGGTGACAGGTCCGCGTGACAGGTCCTATACTAACGAGGAAGACATCGCTCTCTCCGACCCCCGGCATCGTGTCCCGACCCACCGTGCTGGAAGCCAACTCGTGCTGTGATTCCTTTACGGAGCAGAAATGACAACAGAGGAGCCGAGAGATCATTTCAGCATTTCGCGTCTGAACGGAAAACACAAACGACCAACTCGGAATGACTTCCTTTGACGCTTATCAAAGCGTTCTTTGTGCATCGAACAGACCCACTCACCTCTTAGTGTGGCGGGATCTGCACAGTGCATGTCGCAGCGCTCCCTGCTTTCACTTCAATGTGCTTTCCTGATGTCGAGTCGTGTGCCGTGCGGAGGCTCTGAAAGCGAGAGCAATGAAAAGGTGCACGACGCTGTGTTAGAAAACAGAGAAGTGAAAGGCAGTTCTTTCTCTAAGGAGGTAAAAGAAAAGCTACTCCCCGTCGGAGAAATCGAACCCCGGTCTCCTGCATGACAGGTAGGGATACTTGCCACTATACTAACGAGGAAGACATCGCACGCTCCGACCCCCGGCATCGTGTCCCGACCCAGCGTGCTGGAAGGCGACGCGTGCTGTGATTCCTTTACGGAGCAGAAATGACAACCGAGGAGCCGAGAAATCATTTCAGCATTTCGCGTCTGAACGGAAAACACAAACGACCAACTCGGAATGACTTGCCTTTGACGCTTTTCAAAGCGTTCTTTGTGCACGACGACTGCGCCGCCTAGCAGATACAAATGGGTTGTACAACTTTGAAGTAGCAAATGGAAGAGGGCTAAGCCTCTCCCAGACTCACCAGGCGCACGCACACACACACACCCGTGCCGTTGAAGTGCTCTGCTTCATTTCTAAGGGCAACTCAACATTCACTCCTACCCCGAGTGCAGAAAAGACAGCGTCTGCAGCAACAGCAGCTCAGGTCTCTGCCCATCTCCTCTGCTCTGCGGCTCCTGCGGAGTGGAGTCCTGCCTGGAGCTGTGTTTGCAGGCGGCGGCTCCCCGCGCCCTGTCTGTGCGTCGTGAAATTAATTAATAACGTTAATAAATTTATAAAGTAAAGTTATAAATTAGAAATTAATAACGATATAATTATATTCATGTACCGCAACACAAGAATAGTACACACTGTACATTGTCTGTCGATAATGTTTCTGTAGTGCTTTTTCAGCACTCAGCATGTGACTGTGCTGTTGGCGCTGTGGGTTAGGTTCCTGACTTCCATGTCACACGGTCTATGATTGAATCCCATAGAACTATGACTTCATTATTTAACAAACATTTCTTTGAAAAATTAGGGAAGTTAGGCAGCAGAAGGTTTACTGTGACCTGAGAAGGGCCGGCATCCAATCACGGTGGTACACACACACGCTCTCACTCATATGAGCTACACGGCTACCAAGATGATCTGGGGTGCGCCGAGCTGGTACGGAACATATTGAACTGATCAACGGCGAATTGTCTCTCAGACAGGCTTTTCACCTCTAAGCTCCCTGACTGACAGTGATCAGCTAGGTAGTAAAACAGTCAGCTGCTTCTAAGCCTTAAACAGCTGCATCTCGGCGCTTCCACGGAGAGATGATTTGAAAGCCGAACATCGCCCATTGGGAACACCTTACTATCACTAGTTTAAGAGACTCTTAAGGTCTTGCAGAGGTGCCTGTCTAATAGCATGCGCTTTGCAAGCTATAGGTGTTTAGGCTGAGGCAGAATGCCTGTTAACAAAATGTTTTTCTAAAGGTGTGTCTAAGTGGCTGCAAAAGGACAACACTCCTGGGGCGCCGTGGCTCAGCTCCTGCACTTGATTATAATGCCGTTACGTGTCGAAGCAGTAATTTACGTCATCCTACCACTGCAACACGGGGAATAGAGAGAAATGAGCACACGCTACGAATCGTCTCAATCACTCCCTAGAGTCGTAAGGCGCATTGAAGGGTGCACCCCCATCATTAATCGTTGCGCCTCTGTGAAAGGAAAGCTCTTGGGCAGTCTTTGAAACAGCTCGGATGAAACACTTGATTGCTTCCATGTGCATCTGGAGCCCACTTCTTATTTTCACTTCACGCCGCCCAAAGCATTTCTAAAACAGGAGATTCGCGTTTGGGAATGCGCCCTGCCCTACAAATAAAACAGGTCTACGGGTCTGAAACCTGCTCCACAGAAAACAGCTCTGTTGCGCTTTTGATCAAAGGGAGATTCACTGTTCTTACTTTTTGATGACATAACACCCAAAGGGGCTTCTTTGGAGCTGGATTCCAACCAGCATCCTTAAGTTTCTTGGCGGTATCCTTTACAGTCCTCTGTTCGGTCGACAAGGGACTGAAGGGGGCAGCTTTCCTCACACATACAGTGCAATGTACTGTACTGTTCCCGTTCATCGAATTCGCAGTTCTGCATCAGACCTCTAACTCGTTACATTAGCTTGGATTTAAGCCACGAAGCAGGCTTCTACTGTATAAACGTCTAGGGGAATCACAAACTATTTGAGAGGCCATCATCCCAGGGGGAACTGACAAAGTCTATCCCTAAACACCTAGCGCAGTCTCTCGAGAGACTGTCAAAAATCGCTTTCTCCGTTTGCGTTGCAAGTAAGTGAAAACGCGGTCTCAACCCAGAGCCACTTGGCAGCAGCGGCACGTAAATACTGTCACTGCTCGATACCAACGTTAGCCTACTATACCATGTTCAGCCACCGCTAGAAAATGTACGGCTCTAGAACCGGAGCAAACGACAGGATGGCCAACGTCAAACGTGTCAGACATGGAGAGCGACAAGAAAGGGATTCGAACCCATGCGTGTAGAGCACAATGGAGCAGCAGTCCATCGCCTTAACCACTCGGCCACCTCGTCGAGTAAGCTAGGCTGTCCGGACATGGCTTGGCGCACTCCAGATGATCTTTTTCTTTTTTTTCCCTCGTACTCGAGGGTCATTTTCCTGTTCCACATGCGATTTCAACATTTTCCTTGGGAGATGTCAAGCCAGCAAGCCACTGCTGTGGTTCAGTGGCCAGTGTGCAGTTCAGTGGCCCTGTTGTACACAGAAAGCACATTGAGCTCCTTGGACATGAAAAGTTCCAGATAAAAGCCATTTGTCATCCTTTCTCTTGGTGTCGATGTTGCTATTGTATGTAAAGGTGGCAACTTGCTCAGCGAGCAGGCGGAGCAAGTTGCAATGCAGATGTGTCTGAGTGGTGACATAGTCTTGCAATGCAGATGTGTCTGAGTGGTGTGTCCAAGTGGCTGCAAAAGGACAGCACTCTCGGGGCGCCGTGGCTTAGTTGGTTAAAGCGCTTGTCTCTTAAACAGGAGACCCTGGGTTTGAATCCCAGTGGTGCCTTTTTTGTTCCGTCTTCTCGAACAGAACTGGTCATTATGGACAACCGCCTACGGCTAGACTTAATTAAATGCAAGTATTCACTTCCTGTCTTTAACGCGACTTGTTTTTCTTAAAATGGATGCAACTTGCAAAA
This sequence comes from Lepisosteus oculatus, assembly GCF_040954835.1. Taxonomy (NCBI): domain Eukaryota; kingdom Metazoa; phylum Chordata; class Actinopteri; order Semionotiformes; family Lepisosteidae; genus Lepisosteus; species Lepisosteus oculatus. The sequence continues at coordinate 272,447 of NW_027168383.1, read as the reverse complement.
CTTGAAATACAAACCTTGCTAATCAGCGCTAGCGGCTGGCAAAAAAAAAAGAAGTCAGCAATGTTTTTTTTCTTTAACCTTAACCCTGCTAATGGAGAAGAGTTAAACGGCCGAGTCTAGGCAGCTTAAACGGTGCGCACGTCGGGTTCTTAGCTGAAAGGGTGGTAAATCACGCTCACCCCAGTCCTTAATCTTTTAAAGAGGATACAAAATTGAACCTAGTCGCCACATCACATACATCCTGTTCAGTGATAAAAAGGTAACATCTATCCTTGCTCCAGAGTCAATCTTACGTTGAGGGCATCTTTTTTTTTTAACTTTACCGTGAATCGGGCTCGGCTGCACAGAGGAGAGAGCAGAGCAATGAGGTCACGGGGACAGGGGAGTCACATGCTGGCGGTTTGAATACGCGGAAGATCACTGAGGGATCCACAGTATATGGACCCTCCGTGCGCCATCAGTCCGCACTCCGGACTCTGAATCCTTTCCCCGGAGTAAATCTGTTACATTGAAAGAATGCTTCTCGCAGGTTAAAAGAGGGACCCTTGTTAATTGGAGAAATCAATGATTTCGAATGAATTCTGTATGCTTTAAAAGACAGCTATACACAGAAAACATGCAGGACACTGGTCATGATGTTTCCCGAGCCGAAACACTCTTTTCAAACTGTCAAAGGTTTGCTTTGCGAACGCTGCAGGACATCGCACAATCTCTTTTGAACGGGGACAAACGATTTCTTAGGGGGCGCAGTAAGTACAGACGTTTAAAAAGCTCCACTCATGCCGAAGATGCAGTATGAAGAAGCGCAACCTAACGTTTCACAGACAAAAGCCGGGCGCCGCTACGAGCAATACGAAATCAAACTGACAGCACACGGCGTTTCGCGCTGACTCAAAAGTGATCTCGACAGACGCTGTTCTCTGTATAACGCTGAAAGAGCTAAAGAGCGTTTCTGTGGAGACGTAACAAGCTCGTTTCTTTCTACCATGATGTCACCATGACAAAATCTGCCTTTAAACACCTTGCTCAGTCTCTGACGAGACTGTCAAAAATTGCCTTCACCGATTGTGTTGCAAACCGGTGGAAGCGGGGTATTGGGAAAAGTTTTCAACTAGCAATAATCGCGCCTCGGCTAAACCTCACAGGCTACGATACTGCCACTGCGCAAAGCTGACGATTGCCAGGCAACCGCGGGGATCCTATGGAAATCGTTATCGATCGTCTCATGGCATGTCGTTGCTGTAACGCTTCATATTTGTCGTCTTCTTCTTCTTCTAGCTTGAGGTTTTGAAGAATTTCATGACAGACAAGGGCTCCGTCGGGAACAAAGGGCGTTGTGAGAAAACCGTTGCTTATTTTCAGCAGCAGAAATACAACCCTTTAAATACAAGATGACAGAACAATGACGAAGGGCATGCCGGGAGGAACTCATGCACTACAGAGGAAAGGGGGCGGGCACGTACAGTTCACATTCAAGCCACAAGTACTCTTCTCGGATGTTGCACAAACAAATCCTAACGTCATGAAAGCCTGGTGCAATTTCTGTGGCTACATTTGTTGCACGTCATGCACAGTAAGAGTGTTTCTAACACCAAATAAAAAGTCAACAATTAGCGATCACGCCTTCTCCTCAGTTAACCCACTGAAACCCTTGCTGTTAACAGTTCTTTACTGCGTGCTTTACGAGCACCTACAGATCGTGTTCGTTCTTTCAGCTTTATTCATTAGGTTTTCAAAGGCATAAGTAGAGCACCAGAGGTGCGAACGTAAAATGTGTGGTTATCTGAAGAATTGATTTCCGTGGCAGCGGGTCCAAGCGATTTCGCGTTGTTATAGTACCAGGAAAGGAGAAGCGGCACTTCGCCTCTTTCGCGCAGGCACAAGGCGACGTGCGGCAGACGCCGGAGTCGGCAGGTTTCGAATCTGCGCGGGGAAGCCCCAACGCATTTCGAGTCCATCGCCTTAACCACTCGACCACGACAAAAGCCCGCTGGCGCCGCATTCCTCCTATAATCAAACACGGACTGCGAGGTGGCTGCGGAAACCTTTTTAAAGCTGCTCTCCGTTCAAAAAAAATACCTTTCACAAGATACGTGCCGGCAGACAGACACGCCTCAGAGGGTTTAAGGCTGGCTTCACGTTCAAATGATAAAGTCCCCCCGTCCGGATGTCAAAATGCAACTTTGGCAGACAGAACAAACATCAACAAACCACAAATGTGGACAAGGATTTTACAAGCTGCACCACACTGCACTTTCAAAAGCATTTACGTTCGTGTTAGACGCAGGAATTGCCTTTGATTTGCGCGCTTACGAACGCCATGGAAAACGAAACAAAACTAAAGCCCTCAGCTCCTGCACTTGATTATAATGCCGTTACGTGTCGAAGCAGTAAGTTACATCATCCTACCACTGCAACACGGGGAATAGAGAGAAATGAGCACACGCTACGAATCGTCTCAATCACTCCCTAGCGTCGTAAGGCGCATTGAAGGGTGCACCCCCATCATTAATCGTTGCGCCTCTGTGAAAGGAAAGCTCTTGGGCAGTCTTTGAAACAGCACGGATGAAACACTTGATTGCTTCCATGTGACTCTGGGGACCACTTCTTATTTTCACTTCACGCCGCCCAAAGCATTTCTAAAACAGGAGATTCGCGTTTGGGAATGCGCCCTGCCCTACAAATAAAACAGGTCTACGGGTCTGAAACCTGCTCCACAGAAAACAGCTCTGTTGCGCTTTTGATCAAAGGGAGATTCGCTGTTCTTACTTTTTGATGACATAACACCCAAAGGGGCTTCTTTGGAGCTGGATTCCAACCAGCATCCTTAAGTTTCTTGGCGGTATCCTTTACAGTCCTCTGTTCGGTCGACAAGGGACTGATGGGGGCAGCTTTCCTCACACATACAGTGCAATGTACTGTAGTGTTCCCCTTCATTGAATTCGCAGTTCTGCATCAGACCTCTAACTCGTTTCCTTAGCTTGGATTTAAGCCACGAAGCAGGCTTCTACTGTAGAAACGTCTAGAGGAATCACAAACTATTTGAGAGGCCACCATCCCAGGGGGAACTGACAAAGTCTATCCCTAAACACCTAGCGCAGTCTCTCGAGAGACTATCAAAAATCGCATTCTCCGTTTGCGTTGCAAGTAAGTGAAAACGCGGTCTCAACCCAGAGCCCAGAAGCGGCACGTAAATACCATTACTGTTACTGCTCGATACCGACGTTAGCCTACTATACCATGTTCAGCCACCGCTAGAAAATGTACAGCTCTAGAACCGGAGCAAACGACAGGATGGACAATGCCAGATGGGCACACGTGTCAGACATGGAGAGCGACGAGGATGGGATTTGAACCCATGCGTGCAGAGCACAATGGATTAGCAGTCCATCGCCTTAACCACTCGGCCACCTTGTCGACAAAAGTGGGCTGTCCGGACATGGGTTGGCGCGCTCCAGATGATCTTTTTCTTTTTTTTCCCTCGTACTCGAGGGTCATTTTCCTGTTCCACATGCGATTTCAACATTTTCCTTGGGAGATGTCAAGCCAGCAAGCCACTGCTGTGGTTCAATGGCCAGTGTGGAGATCAGTGGCCCTGTTGTACACAGAAAGCACATTGAGCTCCTTGGACATGAAAAGTTCCAGATAAAAGCCATTTGTCACCCTTTCTCTTGGTGTTGATGTTGCTATTGTATGTAAAGGTGGCAACTTGCTCAGCGAGCAGGCGGAGCACACACCGAATGCAGATGTGTCTGAGTGGTGTGTCCAAGTGGCTGCAAAAGGACAGCGCTCCTGGGGCGCCGTGGCTTAGTTGCTTAAAGCGCCTGCCTAGTAAACAGGAGACCCTGGCTCTGAATCCCAGCGGTGCCGTTTTTGTTCTGTCTTCTCAAACAGAACTGGTCATTATGGACAACCGCCTACGGCTAGACTTAATTAAATGCAAGCATTCATTTCCTGTCTTGAACGACTTGTTTTTCTTAAAATGGATGCAACTTGCAAAACATGAAATACAAACCTTACTAATCAGCGCTCGCGGCTGGCAAAAAATAAAAGAAGTCAGCAATGTTTTTTTCTTTAACCTTAACCCTGCTAATGGAGAAGAGTTAAACGACCGAGTCTATGCAGCTTAAACGGTCTGCACGTCGGGTTCTTAGCTGAAAGGGTGGTAAATCACACTCACCCCAATCCTTAATCTTTTAAAGAGGATACAAAATTGAACCTAGTCGCCACATCACATACATCCTGTTCAACGATAAATAGGTAACATCTGTAGTGTGCTCTCTGAAGGCACTAGTTCTGTAGGATTTGGGATTTACTGGGACAATTATTCATTGTAGCAGTAAATCACAAAATGATTCTTTTAATGGCTTTAGAATCCAACCTTGCGATATAACTCAAACAACGCACACACACAGGTACTAATACATGAGGATACATTTATTAATACATAGAATATGCATGTAAACCTAACAGATCTTATCGAGAGGGTTATCAGAATACAAAAGGTATATATTCAGTCAGTTACAAAGAGTTACATATATCAAGAGGACATACGTTCAGTATATCATTCATTTAGACCGTTTCGTAAATGAACTTGGTTATAACTTCTACACTAGATACTCAAAACAAGTACATAACTCTTAGGAATTAAATTGATATCAACTGGTTGGGATAACAATTGAATTCTCGAGCTGTCATGCAGTGAAGTTGAATACTCATCCAATCTCTGGGGATTCAGATCTCCTGCGGGCACAAAGAAGCAGTTGCAGGCTTGTTGCTGTCTAATCCGCGCTCTCTGGCTCTATGCCAGGCTTTGCTGTTCAGCTTGCGACGGTGCTCTGGTGATGCTGACCTTGGGGTTGTAGACCACTTGGATGAGGCTCTCTCTTGGAATCTTGCAGACCTTTAGGCGCCAATGGATGACCATTGATCATGATAGCCAGGCTTAGCTAAGTGCATCCCCATTTGGGAGCTGTCCCTTATCAAAAGAAAACATCTTTAAATCAGTCTGCATGAATAGCTTCTCTGTGACTGCACCACAGAGATGAAGAGGGAGATGGGGCCTCATTTGGGAAAGCACAGCAACACTTAATTCTGTCTTATTAATAAGCCTCGCCGCTACAGTACGTACAGTTCTGAATTAAAAACTTCATGTCCCAGTTACCATGGTGGTGCTTGTGATCATTGCGTTTAACCAACGAAACAGGGCGAAAAATCAGTCACATGACTTTGTGGCTGAGTTTAGAAAGCTTAACGTATCAGCAAGACAGCAAAGACATTTTTCCAAGAAAGTTTAGCCTTTGTCACTAATGAAACCGCTAAATAAAGACATAAATATGGAAATTGACAATTAATTGACTTTTATATTTCTAAATATCACAACATGTTCGAATCCAAGTCATTTTTAATAACAATGGGTAAACTGGGTAAACTATCACAAAGCTTTAAAAAACTTAACATTTTTATTATCAACAAATTGTAAATACGATGTTTACATTGGCATTATTAATTTTTCGCTTGAGTATATGGAGGATTGTGAGAGCAGACCCCCCCTCTTAGGCTACATTTTTAATAAGAAATGGAGGCTGTATGCGTTACAATATAAACATTTACTGTCAAACTTTAAATCAACAGTTGATTTAAAGACAATCTGTCAAAGTGCAATGAAACACAATATTGTTGTTGTTGTTATTGTTGTTTTTATCCTGTAAAGCGTTTTGAGAAGCCACCTTTAAAGGCGCTATATAAAGGCGCTGATTCTTATGGAATGTGTTTTCTTTCTTCTTTTTTTTCAGCATAGAATAAACCTGTTACAGTACTTGATTCTTATGGATGCCCGGTTCCGCCGGGGATTCAAAATAAAACATGGAATCACGTGTCTAAGGAAATAGCATTATAACTATATCCATGCACAGACAGTAGCATGTTACATTATTAATTTGGGTGTCTCCTCTTGCCAGAAAGCGCTAAATTGCATTTTGAGTGCGGTTTTTGACTTTTTTTAAATTACAACCCATACATAAGCTGATACTGTTTAGACTTTTAATTATTTTAAACTGTATTACAGCAGCACAATGTGCTTTTTCACGAAACCTAGAGTACTGAAATGTCTTGCGTTGTACAGCTTTTCAGCTAAATATATTTATCGCTTACACCTGACACTTGATGTGCCCGACAAAAACCAGTTGAACAGCTCTGTCGGAGGTTTGCAGATCAGATCAGATTCCCTTCCCCCCACAGAAAGACAGACTTATTAGTCGTTATTCACTGCGACAGCAGCTCCAATTTCAGGCGTAAGCGATAGATCCCAGTTTAGCCGATCTTGTTACAGCATGTTCCAGTTTACTCTTATTAACCATATTAATTTTAAGTGCTTAATGCCATTTTTTGACCACGCACGAATATTCTTATGTCCATACCTTTGCAAGGGAATCAGTGTGAATTGTAATACTAATTAAATAACCGCGGGCACTTTCCACCCCCTCTGACAGCAGGAACATAACCCATTTCTCAGCTCAGCAGCTCATTACAATATAGGGTGTTCAAATCTTTTGCTGCCTCAAAAAGCTTTAGAGAACTTAACATTTCTATTATCAACAAATTGTAAATACGACGTTTACATTGGCATTACTAATTTTTCACTTGAGTGTATGGAGGATTGTCAGCTGTCACTGAGAGCAGTTAATTAAATGTATTTTTTTGATTCACAATCAGACAAATGCAACATAAATTGTTATCTTTGTCTTCTAAGTATATTAATAAACTTTCAGCATAGCTTTCTCCTAGTTTAGATTAATTTTTCTTGGGATTTTGGGATCAAACGTGGAAAGATTAGATTAGTAATCGTTTTTATTTTTTAAATACATTTTAGAAAAGTGTAATCTATACTTAAAAGCTGTATAAAAGCTGTATAAAAGACACTCGATATTAATGGAGTTTAGTTGATACTTTTTAAACTTTTAATTATTTTAAATTGTATTACATCATTGTACACATGCTTAAAAGAGAAGAAAACGCAAGCCTTCTTCAGGTGTGAGGGCATTCTGCTCAGAATGAAACACTAAAATGTAATGTAGGCTCTGAATGGGTTCAATTATGATTTGGGCTTGATTAAGGTCGCTGCCTTTCATCCAAAATCCTGCTTGAATCCTTCTAAACTAAAAATTAGACATGAGCAGGGGCTCTGGTGAAATTTCTCTTTTTTTAATTTCTCTTTTTTTCTTGGAAAAATATCTTACCCGCTGCAATCCGGGCACAGAAGGATTAAAAGAAGCCAGACAGGCAGGGGGAAGAGTGAGTTCTAGATAAAGAGGTATCCAGGTAACAGTGAAGGTAACAGCCGCAGACGTGGCCTACTTAGCCCGCCAGGGTTACCCTACTCTCCCGGAGGAGGCCCACCGGGAAATAGCGCTCCAGGCGTTCCTGGCCCCGGCGCCGACTGAGGTGCAGTGCCACGTGATGCTGGCCGCACTGGTCCCCTTGGAGCAGGCCCTGGCTCTGGCTGAGCAGACTGATGCCGTATTCGAGGAGACCGGTGGGCACCAACGGAGGGGCGCACGGGGAATCAGATGGGGAGGAGGAGACACCCAGCGCGACGATGCTGGGGGAGCGACGACGGCTGGTCATCTGCCACTGCTGTGGGGAGAGGGGACACATCGCAGGCAACATGAAATTGTCAGGGACATTCAGCTATATACAAAGAAGAGACAGACAAAGTAATAATTCTATATTAACGTGGCCTACATATTGACGCAATGATCAAACTAACTGACATGTTCTGATTCAGATCCCCTGCAGTTCATAATAATTAGAACAATAGCAATGCTGAGTCCTCCCACCCTACTGAGCACAAATTCAGCTGCTCTCCAGTTCTGTTCTGCATGTTTTTTCATTGCAATTGAGCTCGGAGCTGGAGATGATCTCCATACAGTTCTGTGTTAACTAGCCCGCACTTGCGTGCTAATTTACGGGTTGTGGCAAATGCTTTTCTATAGTTCATATACATGACGGCAACCTGTTACCGAGGAACCTGAGAGGTTTAAAAGCCTCACGAGCCAGGCAGGACTCCAACCTGATTCGAAGTCAAACGCGTTATCCATTACGACACTGGCCCATGGAACATGCGCTTGCACTCTACCACAGAGAACAGAAAAAGTGTTGATGTGTCGTGCTGAAATTCCGATTGATTTTGAATTCAAAGAAAAAAGGTTTTCTTCCAAAACACCATGAAATTGTCACATCTTGCAGACAATAGGTGTATTCCATGTTGAAAAGAGAAGAAAGAAAACCATGGAGCCTTTTACAGGTGTGAGGCTTCTTCAGGTGTGAGAAGACCTCACAGTCGAAACGCTGTGTTTCCGTTCTTCTCTTTTCAGCATGCAATAAACCTATTACTTGTTCCTTTGCAGCCGAGGCATGCTGACGTAGCTACCCAGCTGAACATCTTGCAGACTCTACAGTACTTCTCTCCTGTAGAAGTAAAGCAGGGCTTGCTGGGTGAGCTTTTGCTCCGGTAAATTAGGTCACGTGTCATGTTAAATCACTTCTTCTAAACACAACATTTGCTGGTGCTAGCTTTCCCCATGAAAAGAGACATTTCCCTTACAGTACATGACATATCGTTTTTATTCTATCAATAAGTATAGAAATTAAACAAAAGAAAAAATGGTGTCGCCAAAGAATGCACAGCTCTGTCGCCTTGGGGAGGTGTCAAGGGCATTGAGCTCCTTGGACATGAGAAGTGCCAGATAAATGCCATTTCTCATCATTTCTCTTGGCGTCAGTTCTGCTATTAAATGGGACGGAGGCAACGGGCTCAGAGAGCAGGTTAAGTGCACACCGAATGCAGATGTGTCTAAGTGTCTGTAAAAGCGCGGTGCTCCGCTGGTGCTGTTCCCTAGTGGCTTAAAGTGCCCGCCTAGTAAGCAGGCGATCCTGGGTCTGAATACCAGCGGTGACTCTCTCCGTGTCTTGTTGTGCCGAATGTCTCATTTCAGACAAACATGTACAGCTTGGTTCAGTTTAATGCAAGAATTCATTTCCTTTCTGGAATAACTTGTTTTTGAAGAAATCCATACAGCTTGTGAAAGATGAAATCCATTTCTTGGTTGTCAGTGGAAAAAGATTGCCGGCTGCAAGAAGCGCAAGTGATTGTTTTCTTTGACCATAAACCTGCAAATGTAGGGCGCACAAAAGACTGTCAGACTCTGTGGTGCTGAAAAGTTGGTGGTTCAAGCCCCTCCAGTATGCGTGTCTCAGTTTTTCCAATGTAAACATCATCACCATCGCTAAAGAAGATGGCGCAGAAGGCTCCACAGTCGAAACGTTGTGCTTCTTTTCTTCTCTTTTCAGCATGGAGTAAACCTTTGCTTTATCCTTTGCAGCCTAAGCATGCTGACGCAGCTACCTTTCTCTTAACACGCCTCAATCATTATTCACCAAAACGATCAGCAGAATAAGTCGCCTTTGTGGTGATGTCACTCCTCTGCTTCACAAATGTCCTTAGTGACGGGCCATTTCTTTCTGCCATTTTTCCGGAGCGGTTATTGATTGCTCCATCATTTCCCTCTTACTTTCCATCACTAGATTGAAAAAAAAAACAGAAACAGGATGCAAAAACTCATCAAAGCACTCGATAGAGTATTTAAATCCACAAGTAGCTACGAGCAACTTTGTCCTGGCTTGCATGAAAGTCGGAAAATGTCAAAAAGAAAAAGATGGTGGCTTTTTCATATTCGTTCTTTTATTTTTAGTTCGTTGCTTCTTCTGTCCATTGTCCTCCTGCCTGGCTCTTGACCTGTGACTGTTTGAACGCACACAGTAGACTTTCATGCAGGGTATTTGTCCTGAGCCTCTGTGAAAGACCCACCCACCCCCATAAATAACTGCTCTAGAAACACATAAATGCAAAACTAAACCACAGCTTAAAGAGGAGCTTGTCATGACCGCCAGGCAGTTAAGACCAACTCTTAAGCAATCTAAACAGCACCAGCAGCGGGTGATTATTAACAAACGCCGCCGCACGAGTTAACCCACCTGCACACACTCCACCGTGCGGTACGCAGTGCTATTTTTACCATCTTTACCTGCTTCCCGCTGGTATTGAGTCTACTCCTTGAGAGCTCTACCTGGCGTTTTTTCCATTACCTCGTTTATTCTGGATATTGGACTCCCCTTCTGCCTTTTCGACTTTGGACCTTGCCTCTCACCTCGGACTGTTTGCCACCAGTGTTCTCCCTGGATTACGACTTACCTTACGCCTCTTGACCACGAAACAAAGCAAAGCAGAGCAAAACAAAATGAACAAACGAAAACCCTCACGTCCCGCACTTGCATATAACACCGTTACGTGCCCAAGCGGTATTGTACGTCATCCTAGCACTGCACCCTGGGGCGTACGGTATATGGGAACGAGCACACGCCACGAATCGTCTCGAATCACTCCCTATAGCTGTAAGGCACCTTGAAGCATGCTCCCCCAACATTCTTTTTTGCGCATCTGTGAAAGGTAAACTCTTGAGCAAACTCTGAACCAGCTCTAAGGAAACTAATCCGATTAGACGTTACTTTGACTCATCTTTTAAGGGACCCTTGTTAATTGGAGAAATCAATGATTTCGAATGAATTCTGTATGCGTTAAAAGACAGCTATACACAGAAAACATGCAGGACACTGCTCATGATGTTTCCCGAGCCGAAACACAGTGCGTTTTTCCAAGCCATCTGACAAAGCCCGCCCACTGAAAACTGCAGCAAATCGTGTAAAGACGTTCAACTTTGTAACTACTGCACGCACAGGAAGCAGAATAAATTCCTCTTTTCAAACTGTCAAAGGTTTGCTTTGCGAACACTGCAGGACATCGCACAATCTCTTTTGAACGGGGACAAACGATTTCTTATGGGGCACAGTAAGTACAGACGTTTAAAAAGCTCCACTCATGCCGACGATGCAGCATGAAGAAGCGCAACCTAACGTTTGCATTCCTAGCAAATTCCTTTTATTTTTTGATAAATAAAGACAGTCTTGTTTAACAAACAACACACACAACATTTTACATTGTCAATTCAATTCAAATCAATGTATTTCTATATAGCGCCTTTCACAACAAGGTTGTCCCAAGGCACTTAACAATGCAAGTTGTTAAGAGCCTTGTGTCTAATATGCCGCCTAGGTTACGTGCTGTCTCTTTGAGGCAAATGTTTAAATCCTCTGAGTTAAGTGCTGAAGTTATAGTAGTCCTATCAGTATTGTTGCCTCCGATCAACAGATCCTCATTTTTCTCAGAGTTGAGTAACAAAAAGTTTTCACACATCCAAGTATTTCCTTCCTTAATGCATTTAACTAAACTGATAATAGAAGAGTTGTCATTTGGTGGAAACAAAATGTTTATTTGAGTGTCATCAGCATATGAATGAAAGTTCATATTATTTTTTCATATTATCCTACCTAGCAGCAGCATGTAGAGAGAGAGAGCAATATTGGTCCCAGCACTGATCTTCTGGTACCCCAAATCGAACTGGTGACATTGATGAAGCAGTACAATTATTAGATATTTGAACATAATGAAAACGATGAGTAAAATGTGAAGTAAACCACTGAAGGACGGTTCCAGATAAGCCAACCTCAAACTCAAGCCTGTGTAACAAAACAGAGAGGTCAACCGTGTCAAAGGCAGCTCTAAGATCTAGAAGCACAAGCACTGTTTCATTCCCCGCATCAGTAGCTAAGAGAATATCATTTACGACTCTTGTTAATGCAGTTTCAGAAACCAGACTGAAATTTCTCAAGTATATTATTTGAATCCAGATACGATTGACGTTGGGCAACAACTATTCTCCCAAGACTTTTAGATTGAAATGGGACCTTTGAGACAGGCCTGTAGTTGTTAAGAACTTGTGGATCCAAATTTGACTTCTTAAGGAGCGGTCTAACAACCGCTACCTTAAATTGATCAGGTACAACGCCTGACGCAAGCGATGCATTCATCATACTAATTATAGGTCCTGCCAGTCCTTCGAGGGAATCTTTGACTAGCTGAGTGGGGATGGGATCTAGCGAACAGGTGGTTGACTTTGTCTTACGTCTGTGTCCATGAGTCCACCATAAGAAGAAATCTGAACAGGAGTGGTGATCATGCGAGGTCACCACGGAGGAAACCACTGCTCTCCCCCCCAAAAAAACCACCACTGCCCCTCTCAAGTTTGCTAAAGACCACATGGATGTTCCACAACTCCTGGAACAATGTTCTGTGGACAGACGTGACAAAAGTTGAACTTGTTGGTAAATGTGCACAGCGTTATGTTTGGAGATAACAAAACACCGCATACCAACTCCAAAACCTCATCCCACCTGGGAAGCATGGCGGAGGCTGTACGGCTTGCAATCATCGAGGGACCGATGAATTCCAAGATGTATCAGGAAAATCTACAGCAGAATGTCAGGGTGTCTGCCTGTGATCTAAAACTCGAAAGACGCTGGGTCATGCAGCATGACAAAAACAAAGGAGTACATCAACAACAGAGTGGCTGAAACAGAAGAAATTCCGTATTTTGGGATGGCCAAGTAAGAGTCCTGACCCCAATCCCATTGAAGTGCTGTGGCGTGATCTGAAGCAGGCCGTTCAGCGCAAGACATCCCAAAAATATACATGAACTGAAACAGTTTTGCATAGAGGAATAGGCCAAAATACCTCCTAACCGCTGCTCAGGTCTGACCAGCCGCTACAGAAAGTGGGGATTGAGGTTTTTGTCATAAAGGAGGTTCCACTAGCTCCTTAATATAAGGGTTCACGTACTTTTTCCATCAATGACCTTGATTGTTTAAACCATTTGGTCAATAAAGAAACAGCAATGTCAAATGTTGGGCGTGTGTTGTTTGTTAAATCAGACTCTCTTTATTAATTATTATGACTTAGATAAAGATAAGATCACATGTTAGGAGCCATTCATGCAAAAATCCACATCATTCCGAAGGGCTGTTTACAAAAGTTTTTCTCCCAACTGTATGTGAGAGAAAAGAAGAGACGCTCACTGAGTAAGGTGGGGTTGTAGCTTTGCAAATCAAAAGGACATTTGTACGCTCAAAATGGGACAGGAGCACCCCAGATGGGACTCAAACCCACAATCCCTGGCTTAGGAGGCCAGTGTCTTAGCCATTAGGCCACTGGGGCACACTGGGTGAGGTCGATCATGCTGATGAAGAGCCAGTTTTTTTTCCTTTGCTTTTTCAAAGGGATCCCCAAAATTAGGGAAGTTAGGCAGCAGAAGGTTTACTGTGACCTGAGAAGGACCGGCATCCAATCACGGTGGTACACACACACACGCTCTCACTCATCTGAGCTACACGGCTACCAAGATGATCTCAGTTGCGCCGAGCTGGTACGGAACATATTGAACTGATCGACGGCGAATTGTCTCTCAGACAGGCTTTTCACCTCTGAGCTCCCTGACTGACAGTAATCAGCTAGGTAGTGAAACAGTCAGCTGCTTCTAAGCCTTAAACAGCTGCATCTCGGCGCTTCCACAGAGAGATGATTTGAAAGCCAAACATCGCCCATTGGGAACACCTTACTATCACTAGTTTAAGAGACTCTTAAGGTCTTGCAGAGGTGCCTGTCTAATAGCATGCGCTTTGCAAGCTATAGGTGTTTAGGCTGAGGCAGAATGCCTGTTAACAAAATGTTTTTCTAAAGGGGCCTCGCACTCTTTTCCAAACAATGGTCACCATCCCCACCGAGTGTCACAACGTAGTCATGTCCTAGGATGTCACCTGTTAGTCTCCATTTGTCTGCCACCAACACTTTAGGTTACGGGGTCACAACCGCACCCCAAAGACCAGAGGAGCCGTTGTCGTTCTGGCGGCGCAGATTGGGCTGAAGGTGGGGCGCTTGAATCTCGCTGTTGGAGGCCGTCTGAAACTGACCCAAGCCTTTCCCTTGAATTAAATGTAAATAAGAAATGAACCCCAGATGCACATGGAATCAATCACGTGTTTCCTTTGAGCCGTTTCAGAGACTGCTCCAGAGTTTACCTTGCACAGATGCGCAAAGATTAATGATGGGGGTGCACGCTTCCAGGCGTCTTACAACTGTAGGGACTGATTAGAGACAATTCGTAGCTTGTGCTCATTTCCCCCTATTTCCCGTGTTGCAGTGGTAGGATGACGTAAATTCCTGCTTCGACACGTAACGGCATTATAATCAAGTGCAGGAGCTGAGGGCTTTAGTTTTGTTTCGTTTTCCATGGCGTTCGTAAGCGCGCAAATCAAAGGCAATTCCTGCGTCTAACACGAATGTAAATGCTTTTGAAAGTGCAGTGTGGTGCAGCTTGTAAAATCCTTGTCCACATTTTTGGTTTGTTGATGTTTTTTCTGTCTGCCAAAGTTACATTTTGACATCCGGACTGGGGGACTTTATCATTTGAACGTGAAGCCAGCCTTAAACCCTCTGAGGCGTGTCTGTCTGCCGGCACGAATCTTGTGAAAGGTATTTTTTTTAACGGAGAGCAACTTTAAAAAGGTTTCCGCAGCCAAATCGCAGTCCGTGTTTGATTATAGGAGGAATGCGGCGGCGGCGGCGAGCTCGCATTTGTCGTGCTTGAGTGGTTAAGGCGATGGGCTCGAAATGCGTTGGGGCTTCCCCGCGCAGGTTCGAATCCTGCCGACTCCGGCGTCTGCCGCCACGTCGCCTTTGCGTTCGCACCTCTGGTGCTCTACTTATGCCTTTGAAAACCTAATGAATAAAGCTGAAAGAACCGACACGATATGTAGGTGCTGGTAAAGCACGCAGTAAAGAACTGTTAACAGCAAGGGTTTCAGTGGGTTAACTGAGGAGAAGGCGTGATCGCTAATTGTTGACTTTTTATTTGGTGTTAGAAACACTCTTACTGTGCATGATGTGCAACAAATGTAGACACAGAAATTGCATCACGCTTTCATGTATGCTATTGCAGACACCAACGTTGCCTAGATAGAAAACCGAAATAGCCGTGGGTTTGCTTGCTGGTCTGAAGGATCTCTCTTCGAATCTCTATCATTTGTCAATGGAAGTAAAAGGCGCTGCAATCTCATACGTTCAGAATCAAACCCGCAGCTGTTGTTCGACTTTATTTCTTGACTAATTACAACTGAGTGTCGCATGAGCAGTTACATAAACTTGTCTGGTATATTTGAACACAAATGCCGTTCTTCAATTAAAACTAACAGTACATTGTCAGGGACATTCAGTTCTATACAAACAAGAGACAGACAAGAGAATATTTCTACCGTTCATGTGGACTACGTGTTGACTTACTGATCGGAATAATTGAAAAGTTCGGGCTCATAGCCGATGCAGTGCGTGCTAATTAGAACAGCAACGCTGAGCTCTCAGCACCGTACTGAGCCCAGGTGTTTTTCTAAAGCTGTCAGGTGCAGTTCATTTACATGAAGGAAATCTCTTACTGGGTACGATTACAATGCAGTAAGTAGCACAGACTACTTAGGGAGTAGCCCGATGCATTTAAAAATGACCCGAGCCAGGCAGGAGTCGAAACCTGCAATCTCCTGATCCGTAGTCAGACGCGTTATCCATTGCACCACTGGCCCCGGTGTGACACTGCAGGACTGTAACCCAGTGAGATCAGCACTGCACCTAGTAAAATATTACCCCCGGTCCATTCTTTTCCAAAAGTGAGAAACACCTGTTTTCTACATTTTGTCTGTTTTAAAACCATATCTCTTTAAACCAAACCAAGAGTTTGTCTTTTGCACTGATATTCTGATTCATTTCGATTTCAAAGAAAAAAAAAACATTATCTTCCAAAGCATCATAAAATTGTCCATTCTTCCAGACTCTACTTCTCTCTTGTAGTAGTACAGCAGACCTTTCCAGGTGAGCAGATCACAGAGTCCGAAATATGCTTCCTCCATCAAGCAAAGTACCTGAACATGACTCTGTCTTCATAAAAGCGCCCCTGTAATAAAGAAATTAAATCCGAAATCAAGAGGGCAGTTGCCTACTGAAGTTCAAGAAGTCATCAATTTTAACCTAGCAACACATTAAAGGCTGCATCTATACAAGTACGATTCTAGAAATGCTCACCAGATTGCGTTTTAAGAAGGAACTGCGCCTCAGGTTCCGCCGAGATCTTAACTTGGATGGCAGGATTCAGAGTCCGGAGTGCGGACTGATGGCGCACGGAGGGTCCACATACTGTGGATCCCTCAGTTTTCTTCCGCGTGTTTAAACCGCCAGCGTGTGACTCCCCTGTCCCCGTGACCTCATTGCTCTGCTCTCGCCTCTGTGCAGCTGAGCCCGACTCATGGTAAAGTGGAAAAAAATACGCCCTCAACGTGGGATTTACTCTGGATCGAGGATAGATGTCACCTTTTTATCGTTGAACAGGATGTATGTGATGTGGCGACTAGGTTCAATTTTGTATCCTTTTAAAAGATTAAGGACTGGGGTGAGCGTGATTTACCACCCTTTCAGCTAAGAACCCGACATGAGCACCGTTTAAGCTGCATAGACTCGGTCGTTTAACTCTTCTCCATTAGCAGGGTTAAGGTTAAAGAAAAAAAACATTGCTGACTTCTTTTTTTTTGCCAGCCGCTAGCGCTGATTAGCAATGTTTGTATTTCATGTTTTGCAAGTTCCATCCATTTTAAGAAAAACAAGTCGCGTTAAAGACAGGAAATGAATACTTGCATTTAATTAAGTCTAGCCATAGGCAGTTGTCTGTAAGGACCAGTTCTGTTCGAGAAGACAGAACAAAGAAGGCACCACTGGGATTCGGACTCAGGATCTCCTGTTTAAGAGACAAGCGCTTTAACCAACTAAGCAACGGTGCCCCGGTAGTGTTGTCCTTTTGCAACCACTTGGACACACCACTCAGACACATCTGCATTCGGTGTGTGCTCCGCCTGCTCGCTGAGCAAGTTGCCACCTTTACATACAATAGCAACATCGACACCAAGAGAAAGGATGACAAATGGCTTTTATCTGGAACTTTTCATGTCCAAGGAGCTCAATGTGCTTTCTGTGTACAACAGGGCCACTGAACTCCACAATGGCCACTGAACCACAGCAGTGGCTTGCTGGCTTGACATCTCCCAAGGAAAATGTTGAAATCGCATGTGGAACAGGAAAAGTACCCTTGAGTACGAGGGAAAAAAAAGAAAAAGATCATCTGGAGCGCGCCAACCCATGTCTGGACAGCCCAGTTTCATCGACGAGGTGGCTGAGTGGTTAAGGCGATGGACTGCTAATCCATTGTGCTCTGCACGCATGGGTTTGAATCCCATCCTCGTTGCTCTCTACGTTTGACGTTGGCTCTCCTTTTGTTTGCTCCAGTACTAGAGCCTTACATTTTCTAGCGGTGGCTGAACATGGTATAGTAGGCTAACATTGGTATCGAGCAGTGGTAGTAACAGTATTTACGTGCCGCTGCTGCCAAGTGGCTCTGGGTTGAGACCGCGTTTTCACTTACTTGCAGCACAAACGGAGAAAGCGATTTTTGACAGTCTCTCGAGAGACTGCGCTAGGTGTTTAGGGATAGACTTTGTCAGTTCCCCCTGGGATGATGGCCTCTCAAATAGTTTGTGATTCCTCTAGACGTTTATACAGTAGAAGCCTGCTTCGTGGCTTAAATCCAAGCTAAGGAAACGAGTTAGAGGTCTGATGCAGAACTGCGAATTCAATGAAGGGGAACACTACAGTACATTGCACTGTATGTGTGAGGAAAGCTGCCCCCTTCTGTTCCTTGTCGACCGAACAGAGGACTGTAAAGGATTCCGCCAAGAAACTTTAGGATGCTGGTTGGAATCCAGCTCCAAAGAAGCCCCTTTGGGTGTTATGTAATCAAAAAGTAAGAACAGAGAATCTCCCTTTGATCAAAAGCGCAACAGAACTGTTTTCCGTGGAGCAGGTTTCAGACCCGTAGACCTGTTTTATTTGTAGGGCAGGGCGCATTCCCAAACGCGAATCTCCTGTTTTAGAAATGCTTTGGGCGGCGTGAAGTGAAAATAAGAAGTGGGCTCCAGATGCACATGGAAGCAATCAAGTGTTTCATCCGAGCTGTTTCAAAGACTGCTCAACAGCTTTCCTTTCACAGAGGCGCAACGATTAATGATGGGGGTGCACCCTTCAATGCGCCTTACGACTCTAGGGAGTGATTGAGACGATTCGTAGCGTGTGTTCATTTCCCTCTATTCCCCATGTTGCAGTGGTAAGATGACGTAAATTCCTGCTTCGACACGTAACGGCATTATAATCAAGTACAGGAGCTGAGGGCTTTTGTTTTGTTTCGTTTTCTATGGCGTTCGTAAGCGCGCAAAACAAAGACAATTCCTGCGTCTAACACGAATGTAAATGCTTTTGAAAGTGCAGTGTGGTGCAGCTTGTAAAATCCTTGTCCACATTTGTGGTTTGTTGATGTTTTTTCTGTCTGCCAAAGTTGCATTTTGACATCCGGACGGGGAGACTTTATCATTTGAACGTGAAGCCAGCCTTAAACCCTCTGAGGCGTGTCTGTCTGCCGGCATGTATCTTGTGAAAGTTTTTTTTTTTTAACGGAGAGCGACTTTAATAAAGTTTCCGCAGCCACCTCGCACTCCGTGTTAGATTATAGGAGGAATGCGGCGGAGGCGAGCTCGCTGTAGTCGTGGCCGAGTAGTTAAGGCGATGGATTTGAAATCCATTGGGGACTCCCCGCTCAGGTTCGAATCCTGCCGACTACGGCGTCTGCCGCATGTCACCTTGTGCCTGTGTGGCAAAGGCGAAGTGCCGCTTCTCCTTTCCTGGTACTATAAAAATGCTACATCGCTTGGTCCTGCTTCCATGGAATGCAGTTCTTCAGGTAATTCTACTCTCTTACCAAAGCTGTTAGGTTCCTTTCCGTGGTGAGATGGGTTGTCATGCAACGCTGCCACATAGTGCCGACAGACAAGTGTGTTGCGGGAGAAGAGAAAAGTGTTTGAAGATTTAAGAGTGTCTTAGGTGGAGCCAAAATCAAGTGTCACAAATGCAAGTGGGAAGATTTCCAATGTTTAATATGGTCAAAATAAGCGGAAGTTACCAGCTGGTCCGGCACAGTCTGCCATGCTTTTGTCATATACTGTAAAGTGGTGTGGAACTGTGTGTCGAACTGGAGCCTCACCATTTGCATATGTGAGGCTCCAGTTATACATCGAGTGTCACATTAAATGACAAAAATGAAGAGAGTTAAAGCACCTGGAGAGGTTTTCTTACAACTTTTGAGCTGACACAGTTTTGGAAAATGTTTCCTTCACGCTGCACTGAACAACATAGGCAGCCAAGAGTCTCCAAAACAAAACAGAATGGACAGATAGGAGAAAATTCCCACTCGTCCTGAAGTTCCCAAAATCCAGCACTGAGCGTAAACAAAGTGTCTAAGTAGCGTGGGAATGCTAACCCTAACCCTAGCTGGAGTTTGAGCAATCCGGCACTGAGCGTAAGAAGATGAGTCAAAGTAACGTCTAATCGGATTAGTTTCCATAGAGCTGGTTCAGAGTTTGCTCAAGAGTTTACCTTTCACAGATGCGCAAAGAAGAATGTTGGGGGTGCACGCTTCAAGGCGCCTTACAGCTGTAGGGAGAGATTCGAGACGATTCGTGGCGTGTGCTCGTTCCCATATACCGTACGACCCGGGGTGCAGTGCTAGGATGACGTACAATACCGCTTGGGCACGTAACGGCGTTATATGCAAGTGCAGGACGTGAGGGTTTTCGTTTGTTCGTTTTGTTTTGATCTGCTTTGCTTTGTTTTGCTTTCCATCGCGTTGGTAAGAGCGTAAATAAAAAGGCGATTCCTGTGTCTACCACTAATGTAAGAGCTATTTCAAGTGCGACGTGGTGCGGCTTTTCAAATGCTTGTGGGCATTTCTCTGTTGTTGATTCTTTTTTTGTGTGTAACAAAGTGGCATTTTCATGTCCGGACGGGGAGACTTTATCATTCCGACATGAAGCCACCCTTAAGTCCTCTGAGGCGTGTCTGTCTGCAAGGCTTGTATTTTGGAAATGTTTTTTTGAAACGGAGAACGACTTTGAAATAGGCTTCCGCCGGCGCCTCGCGATCCAGGTAAGATTGTAGCAAGAACGCAGCGGCGGTGGGGCGTGCTGTAGTCGTGGCTGAGTGGTTAAGGCGATGGACTAGAAAGCCATTGGGGTCTCCCCGCACAGGTTCCAATCTTGCCGACTACGTTGTCCGCCTTCAGTCGGTGTGTTTCGGCACAAGCAAAGAAGCGCGCCTCTTTGCTGTTCCTGGTGGTTTTAAAACGGCCAATCGCTTGTACCCGCTGCCTTGGAAATAAATTCTTCAGCGTCCGCAAATGGCATTTTGCAGCTGGAAGCAGATGTCGACGCGTTTTGCACAGAGCACCAAAAAAGCGTCTTTTTTGAAGGCCCAGGCACTGAGCATTGGTGGTTCAGTGGTAGAATTCTCGCCTGCCACGCGGGAGGCTCGGGTTCGATTCCCGGCCAATGTAGTGGCTTTTGCAGCGAGCGGCTCTATCACTTGCATCCCCTTGCAACTCGCAACTGAAAACCCACTGAAGCTAAGCAGGTGTGAGCCAGGTCAGTACCTGGATGAGGATGAGCTACAGGGAAAAACAAAGCTTCCAGCTGGAAGCGGTGTTAATGGTGCCGGCGGGGGGGCGCTCACCCTGAGGTCTGTGCGGGTCCCAATGCCCCAGTATAGTGACGGAGATGCTGTGTTGTAAAAGGGCGCTGTCTTTTGGATGAGATGTAAAACCGAGGTCACAGCGCTCTGTGGTCATTCAAAATGACCACCAAAACCTTTGACAAAAGCTCTTGGTAATTGATGGTCTTCAATAATGCTTCTCCTTTAGGTACATTTTAAATCAGCTGAAAAATGCTGTGAAATGGGGGGGCACTTCAGGCCAGTGTAGGATTTGGGTTACAAGAACCATGAAACTGCACGAGAAAGCCCGTACACTGAATTACACGGCTTTCTATTCAAAGGAGGACAAAAGAAATTCCCTGAGTTTGATTTTTTGCAGCACAGAGAGGAGCACTGTCGTGAGGCCGGTTAGCTCAGTTGGCTAGAGCGTGGTGCTAATAACGCCAAGGTCGCGGGTTTGAGCCCTGTACGGGCCAGGTCCAGGTCCCTGTTTGTGAAACAGGCAAATGACTGTCTCAGGGGCCCGTTCCTCATTCTCAAGACACATGTGTGCAGTATGTACACCGTGCATTGAGCAATAGGGACTGAATACACCACAGGTAAGGTTAGAAGTCATTCTGAGGTGCCACATGTGAGGGATACAGCTAGGCATCCAAAATGTAGGGTTTGAGACCCTTCAGGAGTACTGCATCGTTTGAGACAGACCCGTGCATGTTAAACAAATGATCATTTCTTTCGGCATTAGGGACTAAATATACTAAACATATGATGCTAAAATGTTATTTTCACATATATTAATGTAATAAATGATTGCTTATGCTTTATAAACAAATCTAATTAAAATAAAAGCTTAAGTTTTGTATTTATCTTGTACCATAGAACATGATTTTCTTTGTATTTCAAGCCCACAAAGTGTCCAAATGACGCACTACATGATATAAGGAAGATTATCACATGCATATCGGTATTATCTTTCTTATGAAAATGCATTCCTTTCATTACCTTTTACTTTTTAAAATGAACTCAAATTGAGTATAATGTAATAATTTAAGTAGAATAGATTCTAATAATATAATGATCCAGTGTTTTGCACTACTTCACTGCTTCACTGCTCTATGCCATCTGGAAATAAATCCTCAGACTGCTTACTGCCCTGGGCATGTACCAATAAATTAAAGGAGCACATCTGTTTATCACTGCGTTGAAGCAGGAGACACACAGTCTCTGCAAACACATCCTAGATACAGTGTTCCAGCACCTTTGACCTCATCCAGAACGTATCATTTCTTGAAAGGGATTGCTGTCCGAATGCACATCTGAATCCCAAACAGAATCTCTAGTAAAATACGATCATTTGTGAAACAGGCAAATGACTGTCTCAGGGGCCCATTCCTCATTGTCAGACACATGTATGGAATGCTTTCACCGTGCATTGAGCAATAGGGATTAAAAACACCGCAGGTAAGGTTAGATGTCATGTTCTATGATCATTTCTTTCAGCATTAGGGACTAAATATACTAAACATATGATGCTAAAATGTTATTTTCACATATATTAATGTAATAAATGATTGCTTATGCTTTATAAACAAATCTAATTAAAATAAAAGCTTAAGTTTTGTATTTATCTTGTACCATAGAACATGATTTGCTTTGTATTTCAAGCCCACAAAGTGTCCAAATGTTCTATGATCATTTCTTTCAGCATTAGGGACTAAATATACCAAACGTATGATGCTAAAATCCTGAAAAAAGGATGTGCTCCATCTCGTCAGTAGATTGGATTCCAAAACTGATTTGGGTCAATATACATTACCTTTGAAATTAAAGTACAGTCTACTGTAGGGAACCATCAACTTAGAAAGCATTGGCCTTCCCTGGGGGTCAGGTAGGTGCAAAAGATAAACCTTTATCCTATCTTTATCTTAAGATAAGTGGCCAAGCAGTATTTTTCCAAGTTTCACCGAGCACATCATGTTGCCATAGTAGACAAAGTTCTATAAAATGTTAAATAACTTTTAAAAAAAGCATCTTGGTCTTACAGTACTGTACAAGGTGAATTAAACTGTCCCTGGTAATAAAAAGTAATTAGAAGCATCTCAGAAACTTTATCTCTAGAAACATTAGCTGTTTTATATCATGTAATTTAGTGTGATGTTGTCAGAATTCAAGGACATTATCACACACAGAAATTGGTTCAGTTAAATCTAAAAAACACAGCTAAACATGGGTTTAAATGTAACAGAAGTCTTTCCTCTTGTCAAAAGATTTAATTCAAGAAGCGATGTAATAAATGATTGCTTATGCTTTATAAAGAAATCTAATTAAAATAAAAGCTTAAGTTTTGTATTTATCTTGTACCATAGAACATGATTTTCTTTGTATTTGAAGCCCACAAAGTGTCCAAATGATGCACTACATGATATTAGGAAGATTATCACATGCATATCGGTATTATCTTTCTTATGAAAATGCATTCCTTTCATTACCTTTTACTTTTTAAGATGAACTCAAATTGTGTATAATGTAATAATTTAAGTAGAATAGATTCAGGTAGGAAATATAGAGTCATGATGTTTATGGCTGACATCATTTCACATGGGTGAATTTTAAGCTAAGAAATAAAAACATTTACAATGAAGATACCATTGCTTAATTTTAAATGCCTTTAAAAAATAAATACCTCCTGAGAATAATTTGCCACTCCCAGATCCTTGGTAAGGTACTGTTTGAATCCAATCAGGAGAGGAGCATCCAGGGAGTGCTTTCTATAGAGTCCAGCTTGGGCCACTCTCTTCCGGCCTGCTGATACTTTTTAACTACTCAGGGCCTGTAAGGATATAAAACACCGGTTTAAACATTTTATACCTATAAGACAAATTAGAATTTTAGTAAAAAATAGATACATCTGAAAAATAAAAAGTCTTACTGCTGATAGAGTTCTTCAGAGCTCACATCTTCCCCTTCCTTATCCGCTTCTGTTTCAGTTTCTAGAGCAGCCTCTGGCATCTCTTCCTCCTGGACAGCGGCCTCTTGCTCAGGGCCGCTGGAATGCAGGTAGATTCTTTTCAACATGATTTTACATAATATGTTGTAACAATGATTTCAAAAAGAAACTACAGAAGCCTTACAGATTAAAAATATCTCACCTTGCCAATGTGTCTTCAGGCTTCCCATGTACAAAAAGGCCCAAGGACTCTAGCAGTCTTACAACCACTATCCTGTTTGCCTCACCAGACACGATCTCTATTCTGTGGTAATCCACGATGACCCCGTTCTTCAGGTGATTCATCATGTCCTCCCTCGCCTGTTGAGAGGCCATCCTGATCTTTTCTGCCGTGGCGTGCTTCATACACGCCCTCTTCAAGTGAGCAGGAAGCTGATCAAGAGTATTCAGGCACATCTTGCACACCAGGGGAATCCTCGCGGGTTTCCTTTGAAAATAAATAATACCATCTGTGTATAGAAACAAGCTAAGACTGATTTCTTAAATTATCCTTAATTTTCTCTCTCATAGCTTGAACATAATGATTTTATTGCATTTATATAAGAATTGCTCATTGCTCCTAAATAAATAATGGTTTCATAAAAAAGTGAACACTTACTTGGTCTCAGTCACAGACTTTCCAATAGAAGCCATTGTGGAGTTCAGCAACTGCAGGTCCTAGAAGTGGGGAAGGAATTTTAAAAGAGAAATTGAATTACAATACAGAAGGAATGGCTGAGGGATCACTGAAATATATATATACAAATTCCAAAGACTGAGTCCATATAGAAACAACTACCTTTCATTTTCAGTATAAGAAAAAAAAACATTATCTTCCAAAGCATCATAAAATTGTTCCTTCTTCCAGACTCTACTTCTCTCTTGTAGTAGTATAGCAGACCTTTCCAGGTGAGCAGATCACAGAGTCCGAAATGAGCTTCCTCCATCAAGCAAAGTACCTGAACATGACTCTGTCTTCATAAAAGCGCCCCTGTAATAAAGAAATTAAATCCGAAATCAAGAGGGCAGTTGCCTACTGAAATACAAGAAGTCATCAATTTTAACCTAGCAACACATTAAAGGCTGCATCTATACAAGTACGATTCTAGAAATGCTCACCAGATTACGTTTTAAGAAGGAACTGCGCCTCAGGTTCCGCCGAGATCTTAACTCGGATGGCAGGATTCAGAGTCCGGAGTGCGGACTGATGGCGCACGGAGGGTCCATATACTGTGGATCCCTCAGTGATCTTCCGCGTATTCAAACCGCCAGCGTGTGACTCCCCTGTCCCCGTGACCTCTTTGCTCTGCTCTCTCCTCTGTGCAGCTGAGCCCGACTCACGGTAAAATGGAAAAAAATATGCCCTCGACGTGAGATTTATTCTGGAGCGAGCCAGTGTTGCGCATAGCTGCCTTCAAAGCAGTTAACCCAGGTTCGATTCCCGGCCAACGCAGTTGCGAATGTTTTCAAATGCTGTCATGAGCCTTGGATTGTGACTAGCAAAGTGAAGCCTTTTGAAAGAGCTAAAGCACTGCAAAACGGAATTGAAGGAGAATCTTACAGGGGATTCTGAGCAGTGTCTGCATACATGCAGTCAGATAAAGGTGCTGAAAGCTTGAGCTACTCTCAATGTCATGCTGCCCTTCCCCGGAGTAAATCTGTTACATTGAAAGAATGCTTCTGGCAGGTTCAAAAAGGGACCCTTGTTAATTGGAGAAATCAATGATTTCGAATGAATTCTGTATGCGTTAAAAGACAGCTATACACAGAAAACATGCAGGACACTGCTCATGATGTTTCCCGAGCAGAAACACAGTGCGTTTTTCCAAGCCATTTGACAAAGCCCACCCACTGAAAACTGCAGCAGATCGTGTAAAGACGTTCAACTTTGTAACTACTGCACGCACAGGAAGCAGAATAAATTCCTCTTTTCAAACTGTCAAAGGTTTGCTTTGCGAACGCTGCAGGACATCGCACAATCTCTTTTGAACGGGGACAAACGATTTCTTATGGGGCGCAGTAAGTACAGACGTTTAAAATGCTCCACTCATGCCGACGATGCAGCATGAAGAAGCGCAACCTAACGTTTGACAGACAAAAGCCAGGCGCCGCTACGAGCAATATGAAATCATACTGACAGCACACGGCGTTTCGCGCTGACACAAAAGTAATCTCGACAGACGCTGTTCTCTGCATAAAGCTGAAAGAGCTAAAGAGCGTTTCTGTTGACACGTAACAAGCTCGTTTCTTTCTACCATGATATCACCGTGACCAAATCTGTCTTTAAACACCTTGCTCAGTCTCTGACGAGACTGTCAAAAATTGCTTTCGCCGATTGTATTGCAAACCGG
Source organism: Lepisosteus oculatus (assembly GCF_040954835.1). Taxonomy (NCBI): domain Eukaryota; kingdom Metazoa; phylum Chordata; class Actinopteri; order Semionotiformes; family Lepisosteidae; genus Lepisosteus; species Lepisosteus oculatus. The sequence continues at coordinate 246,475 of NW_027168383.1, read as the reverse complement.
CGGAAGCGGGGTATTGGGAAAAGTTTTCAACTAGCAATAATCGCGCCTCGGCTAAACCTCACAGGCTGCAAAGGAACAAGTAATAGGTTTATTCCATGCTGAAAAAAAGAAGAAAGAGAACACAACGTTTCGGCCGTCGAGCCTTCTTCAGGTGTGAGAGAGACAGGGCAGTAGGCAAAGGTAAAGTAGCGGGAGAACAAAGGTTGAGAGGGAGGAGGAGTGAGAGGCGGGAGCAGGGGACAGAAAGAGAGGCCAATCAAGAGGTGTGAAGTCAGAATGGGTGCAGAGAGGTGTGAAATGAAACTTCCAATGAATGGAGAAAATTTAAAAGAACAGTAATCTGTCGTTAAGGGAAGGGAGAATGTGTGATCCTAGCTGCAGAATAATTTTAGTGTCGGTGGTCTTTCTGATGTATGAGTTCGGAAAACCGTCTTTGAGAACACAAACGGAGAGATTAGAGTGGTCGTGGCCGTCAGAGGTGAAATGAGAAACAATGGGCTTGGAGAGATCTTTAATCTTCACAGCCCTGACGTGTTCTCTGAAGCGGTCTCCGAGTCTCCTTCCTGTTTCCCCAATGTAGATGGCTGGGCATTTACTGCAAGAGATACAGTAAATAAGGTTGCTGGAGGTTACCCACCTGAACCTAAACCTCACAGGCTACGATACTGCCACTGCGCAAAGCTGACGGTTGCCAGGCAACCGCGGGGATCCTATGGAAATCGTTATCGATCGTCTCATGGCATGTCGTTGCTATAACGCTTCATATTTGTCGTCTTCTTCTTCTTCTATCTTGAGGTTTTGAAGAATTTCATGACAGACAAGGGCTCCGTTGGGAACAAAGGGCGTTGTGAGAAAACCGTTGCTTATTTTCAGCAGCAGAAATACAACACTTTAAATACAAGATGACAGAACAATGACGAAGGGCATGCCGGGAGGAACTCATACACTACAGAGGAAAGGGGGCGGGCAAGTACAGTTCACATTCAAGCCACAAGTACTCTTCTTGGATGTTGCACAAACAAATCCTAACGTCTTGAAAGCATTGCAGCATGTTTGTGTCCCACTTCCCGTGGCTGCGGGACGACTGACACGAACGGACAAACACAATCTGTGGCGTTTAGCGTGACATAGTCTTGCAGGCATCGTGCTGTCTCACTGCAATACTATACCGCTGGAGGAAACAGTCCATCTGGCCATGAAACTCATTTGAACGTCTAGCTACAGCAACTAACAATATCATGATTTATTCAGGATGTGTGGAATCAGCACGTCCCGGAGACAGCTTCCGAAATCGTGAGCATTCTCTGGTGGTAGGGGCGTTCAAGATGGCGCTCAGGTGGGAGGTAAAGTTTAGTGGTTGGGGAGTTTTTTTGAGTTTTTCATGACCTGAATGTTAATTTTTGCTTTTTTTGACTACAGAAAAATAAGGACTTAACACTAGTTGTTTAAACTTCAGTTATAATTGAAAGAAAAAAAAACGATTTTTTTTTAGGTTTAAAAAGTCCGATATGAGTAACACTGGGAAAAGAAAAGAGAGTGCTGGGTCTTCGAAGGAGAACTCTAAGATACCTCAATCGTATATGTATAGCACTACAAAAAAATCGATGGCAACTAAAGGGAAAAGTGAAGCAGCTGCAGGGGCAGCAAGAGGGCGGAGGCGCCGCGCGCCCGGCCGAAGTGTTGGACCGGTGCGCTTTACGTGCTGAAATAAACACGCGACAGCCCCGAAATGTTTCCAGAGTGCTGTGCACTGAAGACTTGCCTGGTGCTCCTCCGTGCAGATTCTTTGTCCTCCTCCAGTGTGGGACGAGCCAACACAAGGGAGCGCATTCGCCAACATCCAGGCACGCAATGCGATTTGGAAAGCAGCTCCTTTCCAAAGAGTTGCACACGAACGATCCTTCAGTCCCGCTCGGGGGGCACGGAACCCCCGCCACACACAGCTTCAAGTAGCGAGTCAGGTGCCTGGATGTTGGCGAATGCGCTCCCTTGTGTTGGCTCGTCCCGCACTGGAGGAGGACCAGGCAAGTCTTCACCAGACAAAAACCTCCAGTGCACAGCACTCTGGAAACATTTCGCGGCTTTCGCGTGTTTATTTCAGCACGTAAAGCTCACCGGTCCAACACGTCGGCCGGGCGCGCGGCGCCTCCGCCCTCTTGTGGCCTTGCGGCGTCAGAGCAAGAGGCTCCTTCTCGCTGCCCTTCCGCTGTGTTGCAGGGCCCCGAGAGGGAACCCGGAGCGCGCACTTTGTGGGGGGCGGGGGACCGCGTTCGCGCTCTGCCCCCGGTCTCTTGCGCGAGTACTAAATCTCACGGACAGGGGGGCCTCGTCATTGATTGTTACAGGTGAGACGGGGATTAGGAGGAGACCCCGACTGATGGGTAAAGGGGAGCACTAACACCAGAGGGACACCCCCGGCGTCTCTTTTTGAGAGACGCCCTGGGGTTTCCTAATGGCCAAGGAGGGTCGGGACCTCGGTTTGACGCCTCCCCCGAAGGACGGCGCCTGTTTGTGCAGCAGAGTGTCGCCATCAGGAGGCTGGGGCGTAAGAGAGCCACACAGCCCGCAGGGTGAGCGCTCCCTACTGGTCCCAGTCACACCTCTTGCAGGAGCAGCAGCAACCGGAGCTTTTCCGGGGTGGAATCTCCCATCCGGGTGCCGGCCAGGCTCACACCTGCTGGGCTGCCCCGGGGGTGAGCCCAGTCGAGAGTCGCAGGGCCAGATCTAGTCACCGGGGAGAAACGATACAAGTGAAGGATTGCTCGGCTCTCGGCACTTGAAAAGACCGACAAATGTCTCATTCCCGCAGGAGCTGAATGTACCCGCATGTGTGGTGTCGTCTTCTTCCCCCGCCCCGCTGTGTTTGCTGTATTGTCTCTGAAGCCGGCCCCCCCGAGACAAGACGGGCTTTTCCTGTGCCCCAATTAACACTTTACAGGTGCCATTCCCCGGCATTGTGGCCATTGTCGGTGCTCACACGCGATAAGATAAGGCGGAGGAGAGCGGGGCATGCCCAGCGGCAGACATTCAAGGAGGGGGCAGTGCGAGGTGAGGTGAGGTGCGACACGCCGGAGCCCCGACGCAGCTAATGCGGAGCACTTGTTGGACTGGCATCGAAAGGACGTGTGCGCACGGAGCGAGCCTTCCCTGCGGCGGAGCGCGGGAACTTTCTCCCCCCCTCCCGCTGCAGGAGTTGTGTGCACTGCAGCGGTGCCGAGAGAAAAGCACAGAAGGCAGCAGGCTCTGGAGAGCAGGTAAGAGACGGAGCCTTGTGGGCAGGCGAGCAGCCTGTGGTCACGCCTTGCATGGAGAGCGTCATGCAGCTGTCAATCATTTCGCAGCCACGCCCCCTCTTCATCTTCTCTCTGCCTTAAGCGTCTCCGCCACTCTCTCTTGACATTTCATTTCAGCATGTCAGAAGTCCGAGTGACGTTTTTAATGGCTGAGTGAGGGCACGATGCTGAAGCAGAGAGGTCACTTCAGCCAGAGAAACTTGTGCTAGGTGAGATCTGAAAGACGGACTCGCAACAGAAATAGACCAAAAAAGTATCGGTGAGATCAAAAGGCAAATGCAACATCCAGCAGAGGGCGTCTAAAGATTAGGGAACGGGCGACTGAAATCCATATGAGGCAAACTTTCCGGCTGTGTACTGCAGCTGGCCTCGTTGGCGTAGTTAGTAGCGCGTCAGTCTCATCATCTGAAGGTCCTGAGTTTGATCCTCACACGGGGTGGGGCTGCTTCCTCTCTTGCTCTTTTCAAACACTTGCGGCAACTGTTCGCTCATAACCACGTCTGGAATGCTTGACCTTTACACGGGGGAGAAGCAACGCCGCATCCCTTTTCTAAAGAACATTCACATTCAGAAATAAGTCAAGAAATTTGACATTACTTTTGCTGTCAGCCTGCCTATGTTGCCAAAGAAAGATTCACTCGGCGTCAACATGACAGAACAGCGATCACTTGAAAACACTGTTCCACACTCCGTAAGCAAGAACTTCAGTGTTTGCAGTCACCCGATATGCCGATAGTCAAAGGAGCACAAAACACAAAGCGTCAAAAGACAAGATGAGTTGATGGAAAGAGCGTTGAATTGATGAGCACAAAAGTTCAGCTCGTACAATAGGCAACGAAGGTCCCGGCGTCATCATCGCACTTGAAAGGACTGCCTTGCAGACTAAGGGCAGTGGGAGGTTGCTGTTTTGAGATGGAGGCATTGGGATGGTGGGCCGAGATCTATTCTTCTTAAGGAATTCTTCATCGTGAAAGATCGGTCCACAGGTCATCCAAAGAACTTACAAATTTTTGGGACTCAGGGAATCACGTGGTTCCGGAAGGGAGTGAAGTGCTCAAACACATGACATGCCCCCTTGATCTCACATGCACAATTCTGCTGCAACATGCACAGCTACCATCCACACCAGGCAGTGGGGCTTCAGCAGAATTTGCTACGCCACCTGCAATTACATATCCAGCTGCACACATATACATGACCCCTCTGTCCTTTTCAGGATCTCAAAAAAAAGCATAGCGTGGTTTTCCTGCAACCCGATTGACCGCATCTCCCTCAGAATGTGCCCCATTGCATTCATTGCTGAAGCAGGATGGAGGCTAACGGACATGCCAGAACAGTTAGGCTCAGCGATCTCTCCAAAATATTGTGGTTGTAGTGGAAGAAATATGGTTTAAATTGTACCTTGGTATTTCAAACTCTCTCTAGAATGTTATCCATTTCTATTTTATTTTGACAGGAACTGGCTAATGACACTAGATGAAAAGAGAAGAAAGAAAACACAACGTTTCGGCCGTGGAGCCTTCTTCAGGTGTGAGGGCTCCACGGCTGAATTGTTGTGTTTTCTTTCTTCTCTTTTAAGCATGGAATAGACCTATTACTTGTTCCTTTGCAGCCTACGCATGCTGACACAGCTCCCCACCTGAACTGCTAATGATGCCTGGTAGCTTGTGGTACTTGGGTATTGTCTTATGTTTGCTCAAACTGCATATGTGTGATTGCATATTTTTGGGTATTTTCATATGTCAATATTTAATTCACTGACATTCCTGTATGCTTGGAAGAAAGGTAGATTGGATTTGGCACAGGACGCCTGCCCATATTTGTTGATCATTGTTGGGCTGGAAAAACAATGATAAAAAGTGTATGAAAAAAGCTCTCTCCAATATTTCCCTTCTCTTCGCCATGGTTACACTGCCTGTTCTTTCCGTCTTTTGTCCTTCTACAAAGATTCCAGGGCTCTTTTTCCATCATAATATCAGAAGCCAAAAAATAACCATCTAATGTGTAAACAGCATTTGTAATGTTGGTAGCTGGAAGAGGTTAAGTATGTTTGCAAGACCTAGTTGATTACACCACAGACTTACTTTGTTGTTGTCAGTTTTTTTTTTCTCTTTTAAAGGCTGTAGGTGGGGTGTGATGGACTGTACCACTATCATAGAAGATTTTTTCAGGACACATCGCAGTTCCATAGTAGAATTTATCAATAGTAGAATTCCATAGGACCTTATTTACCAACATATTACCCAGTGTGAGACTCTGCCAGTAAACCTCAGAGCATTGAGTTCTCCACTGATAAAGATGGCTGTCTGAAGTCATGAAATCCACTGCTGGGATGCCTGAGAGACAGTAATTGAATCTTGGCTGGAATTAGGCTTTCTATTAGTGTTGATCTTTGGGAATTATGTGGTAAAAAGGGAAAACTCCTTTACTTTAGTCACTTTGAATGTTCAAATGTACAGAACCTGCAAAACTAAGCAATGAAAAAAATCCATCACCACTCTCATGATAGCATAACTCATAGTCTCTGCTGTTGTGTAACAATACACACTTTCAATTTTCTTATCGCCTGTCTCCAGAGAGAATGTTGTTAGTGCTGATGACCTTGAATTAGACCTTGTTGACTCTGTAAAACAATCTTCCTCTGCTTAGATTTTCACTCAGATTGATTTTGTTCTCAGATTATTCCTGGCAGGACTGAGTTTCTGGGAAATGAAAAGTGAAAGAAAAAGTACAGAAGATCAGCCCTTGAATATACAACATTGTGCAGTGAGATTGTTAAATGTATTAGCTGCTATCCCGTGCTAGAGCCTGTCGTGGTAAGCAGTGGATGACAGGATCTAGCACAGATACTAATGAAACACTGTTAATGAAAGATAAAACACTTGAGTCTTATTTTAGTTTTCCATTTCCCTTTCATTTGTGATGTACTGTACAACAGGCCACAGAACATGCACAAAAACAGATATGCACACATTCACACCAGGCAATGACAGTCTGCCCAGTCAGAATCTGAGCTGAGGTATCAGAATTCTGAATTCCCTGAATTCTGTCATGGATCATCCACAATAAGGGCAATGTTTGAACACGAGGATCCCCAGGAGAGAGCCTAGTAACATAAATCTTGGAGCAAAAGCAGATGATTATCTTCATAGTTTGTGTGGTTGAGCCAAAGTTGAGCAGGAGGATATGTGAGTCACCATTCTTAGAAATGGATCCAACTTCAGACAGGCGTCAAAAGTAAGAGTATACAGTGCTGGGGCAATGACACTTCAATGATCAGAAGGATAACAAGAGTTTTAATGCATTGAAATTGATTTTCTGGTGATGCACACTGTCATGGAACTATTAATTTTTAAGGATCACTTACTGACGTCAGACAGCTGCCAATTCTCCAGACTGGAAGGATGAACAGTTTATCCCCCTAGGTACCATATTTCCATATTTCGAAGCATTGGAATAATACATGTCATACAGCAACATAAAAACAGGAAGACAAGTATCACAGCCCCTATAATCGGTGTTAGTAACTTAAAAGAAAAACATTCCCCCTGGCCAAAACAGTGATTCTAACCAGGAGAGAAAAGCCGGTGTATCTTTTATGCCTCTCTCTTTATTCACCTTGTCTTTTAGTTCTTTCAAATGCTGAATAGCGAGCGTAAGATTTCCGTAATCATAGTCATTAGCTGGAATATATGTACAACAGGAGTCTCCTACTAAAGCATAGACTCCTCCAGATGCTGCATTTTGAAGGTCCAGCACGAACCTGTTCTGAAGTGCCATTAATCTAACTCCCCTTAATTCTTGTTTGATAGCGTCTAACGTGATATTAATAAAAGAGTACATTTCATAAAAAGTCGCATGGGTGAGGCTGTAGACTGAGGCATTAAAGCACATATATAACAAGATGCATTAAATTTCTTTAACTTTACAGTATGATTTATAAATTTATACCACAAATTACTCATATCCCCCTCATTATCAGTTTCATTCAGCCAGTTTGTATACAAAGAGGCTTCGTGTTTAGATTCTTCCTCTTTTGGGGTGGTGACAGGCTTCTACATAAAAAGGAAAAAGGCTGTGCACATCAGTCCCAAGCAGGTTATCCCCATCTGTCCTTGTGGAGACATCACTCCTGCGCTTTGCTCAGTTCGTTTGTGACCTTTTTACAGTGGGAAGCATGAATCCAGGGCACCATTTCTGTGACCTTCACAGCAGTGGCAGTGGTCAGCAGCACCTGGTACAGCCCCCTCCACCTGAGTGAACACCATTTCTTTTTCCTGAAGTCTTTCACCAGAATCCAGTCTCCTTATTCACTCATTAGTTCTTACAGCACAGGTAAATCCCTGTGGGCTGGAGCCCAGCATAATCCTAGGCTTTTTTGGTCAACATTGGTCAACAGATTGGTCAACAACTGGGTAATAACTCTTAGAAAAATCTACACATTGTTCCCCTGCCTCAGCTGTGACGTTTTGCAGAACAATTCTAGCTGAAGTTGTAAAATTTCTCTTTGTTCCGTTCCTGCAAAACATCTTATTATGAACAAATAAACCACAATAATCATTTGCATCTAGGGGAATCACTCCCAAGGGTAACCCCCCTTAAAGCTATATTGTTCTACCCATCAGGTTCTGCCACTAGATAAGAGAACCTTTCCCATGAAATCATTTTTTGACCTTCATGATCCCTTCAGGGCGTACAATTAGCACAGAAGCAGCAGCTTTAGTCCACATGTTTTTCAAACAGGATATTAACGATATGATCATAACGAATAATACCAGACCCACAAATATGTATTGAACCAGAGACCCTCTCCATGTTCCTAGCACAGACTGTAGCCATGCACCAATACCCCAATCATCTGGATTGCAGGATTTACGAAGAAAATTATTTTCGCAGTAATTAATTTATTATATTTACTATATTTATTATACACGTGTAAATTAATTACTGCGAAAATCATTTACTTCGTACACTGTGCAGAGTGCCGTATACTCCTAGTTGCGGCACACACGATACATACAGTAAAAAGCCTCAGGCACTGTGTTAGATGTGTTTTCGACGTTATATATGCGTTTATTAATGTCGTCGATTTTACGGTTGCAATTCGACGTTGATTATACGTCGAGGCGACGTATATATACGTATAGCCGTATTTTCGCCGTGAATATACGTATATTCGACGAATCAATGCCCACTGGGTAAACTCTTGAGCAAACTCTGAACCAACTCTAAGGAAACTAATCCGATTAGACGTTACTTTGACTCATCTTTTTACGCTCAGTGCTGGATTGCTCAAACTCCAGCTAGGGTTAGGGTTAGCATTCCCACGCTACTTAGACACTTTGTTTACGCTCAGTGCTGGATTTTGGGAACTTCAGGACGAGTGGGAATTTTCTCCTATCTGTCAATTCTGTTTTGTTTTGGAGACTCTTGGCTGCCTATGTTGTACAGTGCAGCGTGAAGGAAACATTTTCCAAAACTGTGTCAGCTCAAAAGTTGTAAGAAAACCTCTCCAGCTGCTTTAACTCTCTTCATATTTGTCATTTAATGTGACACTCGATGTATAACTGGAGCCTCACATATGCAAATGGTGAGGCTCCAGTTCAACACCACTTTACAGTATCTGACAAAAGCATGGCAGACTGTGCCATGACCGGCAGATAACTTCTGCTTATTTTTACCATATTAAACATTGGAAATCCAACCACTTGCATTTGTGACACTTGATTTTGACTCCACCTAAGACACTCTTAAATCTTCAAACACTTTTCTCTTCTCCCGCAACACTCTTGTCTGTCGGCACTATGTGGCAGCGTTGCATGACAACCCATCTCACCACGGAAAGGAACCTAACAGCTTTGGTAAGAGAGGAGAAAAGAACCTGGCCCGTACGGGGATCGAACCCGTGACCTTGGCGTTATTAGCACCACGCTCTAACCAACTGAGCTAACCGGCCTCACGACGGTGGTCCTCTCTGTGCTGCAAATAATCGAACTCAGGGAATTTCTTTTGCCCTCCTTTGAATAGAAAGCCGTGTAATTCAGTGTACGGGCTTTCTCGTGCAGTTTCATGGTTCTTGTAACCCAAATCCTACACTGGCCTGAAGAGTCCCCCCATTTCACAGCATTTTTCAGCTGATTTAAAATGTACCTAAAGGAGAAGCATTATTGAAGACCATCAATTACCAAGAGCTTTTGTCAAAGGTTTTGGTGGTCATTTTTAATGACCACAGAGCACTATGACCTCGGTTTTACATCTCATCCGAAAGACAGCGCCCTTTTACAACACAGCGTCTCCGTCACTATACTGGGGCATTGGGACCCGCACAGACCTCAGGGTGAGCGCCCCCCCGCCGGCACCATTAACACCGCTTCCAGCTGGAAGCTTTGTTTTTCCCTGTAGCTTACCCTCATCCGGGTACTGACCTGGCTCACACCTGCTAAGCTTCAGTGGGTTTTCAGTTGTGAGTTGCAAGGGGATGCAAGTGATGGAGCTGCTCGCTGCAAAAGCCACTACATTGGCCGGGAATCAAACCCAAGCCTCCCGCGTGGCAGGCAAGAATTCTACCACTGAACCACCAATGCTCAGTGTCTGGGCCTTCAAAAAAGACGCTTTTTTGGTGCTCTGTGCAAAAAGCGTCGACATATGCTTCCAGCTGCAAAATGCCATTCGCGGATGCTGAAGAATTTATTTTCAAGGCAGCGGGTACAAGCGATTGGGCGTTTTAAAACCACCAGGAACAGCAAGGAGGCGCGCTTCTTTGCTTGCGCCGGAACACACCGACTGGAGGCGGACAACGTAGTCGGCAGGATTCGAACCTGCGCGGGGAGACCCCAATGGATTTCTAGTCCATCGCCTTAACCACTCGGCCACGACTACAGCAAGCCCCGCTGCCGCTGCGTTGTTGCTACAATCTTACCTGGATCGCGAGGCGCCGGCGGAAGCTTATTTCAAAGTCGTTCTCCGTTTCAAAAAAACATTTCCAAAATACAAGCCTTGCAGACAGACACGCCTCAGAGGACTTAAGGGTGGCTTCATGTCGGAATGATAAAGTCTCCCCGTCCGGACATGAAAATTCCACTTTGTTACACACAAAAAAAGAATCAACAACAGAGAAATGCCCACAAGCATTTGAAAAGCCGCACCACGTCGCACTTGAAATACCTCTTACATTAGTGGTAGACGCAGGAATCGCCTTTTTATTTACGCTCTTACCAACGCGATGGAAAGCAAAACAAAGCAAAGCAGAGCAAAACAAAACGAACAAACGAAAACCCTCACGTCCCGCACTTGCATATAACGCCGTTACGTGCCCAAGCGGTATTGTACGTCATCCTAGCACTGCACCCCGAGGCGTACGGCATATGGGAACGAACACACGCCACGAATCGTCTCGAATCGCTCCCTACAGCTGTAAGGCGCCTTAAAGCATGCACCCCCAATTTTCTTCTTTGCGCATCTGTGAAAGGTAAACTCTTGAGCAAACTCTGAACCACCTCTAAGGAAACTAATCCGATTAGACGTTACTTTGACTCATCCTTTAAGGGACCTTTCTTAATTGGAGAAATCAATGATTTCGAATGAATTCTGTATGCGTTAAAAGACAGCTATACACAGAAAACATGCAGGACACTGCTCATGATGTTTCCCGAGCCGAAACACAGTGCGTTTTTCCAAGCCATCTGACCAAGCCTGCCCACTGAAAACTGCAGGAGATCGTGTAAAGACGTTCAAGTTTGTAACTACTGCACGCACAGGAAGCAGAATAAATTCCTCTATTCAAACTGTCAAAGGTTTGCTTTGCGAACGCCGCAGGACATCGCACAATCTCTTTTGAACAGGGACAAACGATTTCTTATGGGGCGCAGTAAGTACAGACGTTTAAAAAGCTCCACTCATGCCAATGATGCAGCATGAAGAAGCGCAACCTAAAGTTTGCATTCCTAGCACTGTTGCAACCTAGCACTGTTGCATTCCCCGCATCAGTAGCTAAGAGAATATAATTTACGACTCTTGTTAATGCAGTTTCAGAAACCAGACTGAAATTTCTCAAGTATATTATTTGAATCCATTTGATGTTGGGCAACAACTATTCTTTCAAGACTTTTAGATTGAAATGGGACCTTTGAGACAGGCCTGTAGTTGTTAAGAACTTGTTGATCCAAATTTGACTTCTTAAGAGCGGTCTAACAACCGCTACCTTAAATTGATCAGGTACAACGCCTGACGCAAGCGATGCATTCATCATACTAATTATAGGTCCTGCCAGTCCTTCGAGGGAATCTTTGACTAGCTGAGTGGGGATGGGATCTAGCGAACAGGTGGTTGACTTTGTCTTACGTCTGTGTTCATGAGTCCACCATAAGAAGAAATCTGAACAGGAGTGGTGATCATGCGAGGTCACCACGGAGGAAACCACTGCTCTCCCCCCAAAAAAAACCACCACTGCCCCTCTCAAGTTTGCTAAAGACCACATGGATGTTCCACAACTCCTGGAACAATGTTCTGTGGACAGACGTGACAAAAGTTGAACTTGTTGGTAAATGTGCACAGCGTTATGTTTGGAGATAACAAAACACCGCATACCAACTCCAAAACCTCATCCCACCTGGGAAGCATGGCGGAGGCTGTACGGCTTGCAATCATCGAGGGACCGATGAATTCCAAGATGTATCAGGAAATTCTACAGCAGAATGTCAGGGTGTCTGCCTGTGATCTAAAACTCGAAAGACGCTGGGTCATGCAGCATGACAAAAACAAAGGAGTACATCAACAACAGAGTGGCTGAAACAGTAGAAATTCCGTATGTTGGGATGGCCAAGTAAGAGTCCTGACACACACGCTTTCACTCATATGAGCTACACGGCTACCAAGATGATCTCAGATGCGCCGAGCTGGTACGGAACATATTGAACTGATCGACGGCGAATTGTCTCTCAGACAGGCTTTTCACCTCTAAGCTCCCTTACTGACAGTGATCAGCTAGGTAGTAAAACAGTCAGCTGCTTCTAAGCCTTAAACAGCTGCATCTCGGCGCTTCCACGGAGAGATGATTTGAAAGCCGAACATCGCCCATTGGGAACACCTTACTATCACTAGTTTAAGAGACTCTTAAGGTCTTGCAGAGGTGCCTGTCTAATAGCATGCGCTTTGCAAGCTATAGGTGTTTAGGCTGAGGCAGAATGCCTGTTAACAAAATGTTTTTCTAAAGGGGCCTCGCACTCTTTTCCAAGCAATGGTCACCATCCCCACCGAGTGTCACAATGTAGTCATGTCCTAGGACATCACCTGTTAGTCTCCATTTGTCTGCAACCAACACTTTAGGTTACGGGGTCACAACCGCACCCCGGAGACCAGAGGAGCCGTTGGCATTCTGGCGGCGCAGATTGGGCTGAAGATGGGGCGCTTGAATCTCGCTGTTGGAGGCCGTCTGAAACTGACCCAAGCCTTTCCCTTGAATTAAATGTAAATAAGAAATGAACCCCAGATGCACATGGAATCAATCACGTGTTTCCTTTGAGCCGTTTCAGAGACTGCTCCAGAGTTTACCTTGCACAGATGCGCAAAGATTAATGATGGGGGTGCACGCTTCCAGGCGTCTTACAACTGTAGGGACTGATTAGAGACAATTCGTAGCTTGTGCTCATTTCCCTCTATTCCCCGTGTTGCAGTGGTAGGATGACTTAAATTCCTGCTTCGACACGTAACGGGATTATAATCAAGTGCAGGAGCTGAGGGCTTTAGTTTTGTTTCGTTTTCCATGGCGTTCGTAAGCGCGCAAATCAAAGGCAATTCCTGCGTCTAACACGAATGTAAATGCTTTTGAAAGTGCAGTGTGGTGCAGCTTGTAAAATCCTTGTCCACATTTGTGGTTTGTTGATGTTTTTTCTGTCTGCCAAAGTTGCATTTTGACATCCGGACTGGGGGACTTTATCATTTGAACGTGAAGCCAGCCTTAAACCCTCTGAGGCGTGTCTGTCTGCCGGCACGAATCTTGTGAAAGGTATTTTTTTTAACGGAGAGCAACTTTAAAAAGGTTTCCGCAGCCACCTCGCAGTCCGTGTTTGATTATAGGAGGAATGCGGCGGCGGGGAGCTCGCATTTGTCGTGCTCGAGTGGTTAAGGCGATGGGCTCGAAATGCGTTGGGGCTTCCCCGCGCAGGTTCGAAACCTGCCGACTCCGGCGTCTGCCGCACGTCGCCTTGTGCCTGCGCGGCAGAGGCGAAGTGCCGCTTCTCCTTTTCTGGTACTATAAAAACGCTAAATCGCTTGGCCCCGCTGCCATGGAAAGCAATTCTTCAGATAACCACACATTTTGCGTTCGCACCTCTGGTGCTCTACTTATGCCTTTGAAAACCTAATGAATAAAGCTGTAAGAACCGACACGATGTGTAGGTGCTCTTAAAGCACGCAGTAAAGAACTGTTAACAGCAAGGGTTTCAGTGGGTTAACTGAGGAGAAGGCGTGATCGCTAATTGTTGACTTTTTATTTGGTGTTAGAAACACTCTTACTGTGCATGACGTGCAACAAATGTAGCCACAGAAATTGCATCACGCTTTCATGTATGCTATTGCAGACACCAACGTTGCCTAGATAGAAAACCGAAATAGCCGTGGGTTTGCTTGCTGGTCTGAAGGATCTCTCTTCGAATCTCTATCATTTGTCAATGGAAGTAAAAGGCGCTGCAATCTGATACGTTCAGAATCAAACCCGCAGCTGTTGTTCGACTTTATTTCTTGACTAATTACAACTGAGTGTCGCATGAGCAGTTACATAAACTTGTCTGGTATATTTGAACACAAATGCCGTTCTTCAATTAAAACTAACAGTACATTGTCAGGGACATTCAGTTCTATACAAACAAGAGACAGACAAGAGAATATTTCTACCGTTCATGTGGACTACGTGTTGACTTACTGATCGGAATAATTGAAAGGTTCGGGCTCATAGCCGATGGAGTGCGTGCTAATTAGAACAGCAACGCTGAGCTCTCAGCACCGTATTGAGCCCAGGTGTTTTTCTAAAGCTGTCAGGTGCAGTTCATTTACATGAAGGAAATCTCTTACTGGGTACGATTACAATGCAGTAAGTAGCACAGACTACTTAGGGAGTAGCCCGATGCATTTAAAAACGACCCGAGCCAGGCAGGAGTCGAACCTGCAATCTCCTGATCCGTAGTCAGACGCGTTATCCATTGGGCCACTGGCCCTGGTATGACACTGCAGGACTGTAACCCAGTGAGATCAGCACTGCAACTAGTAAAATATTACCCCCAGTCCATTCTTTTCCAAAAGTGAGAAACACCTGTTTTCTACATTTTGTCTGTTTTAAAACCATATCTTTTTAAACCAAACCAAGAGTTTGTCTTTTGCACTGATATTCTGATTCATTTCGATTTCAAAGAAAAAAAAAACATTATCTTCCAAAGCATCATAAAATTGTCCATTCTTCCAGACTCTACTTCTCTCTTGTAGTAGTACAGCAGACCTTTCCAGGTGAGCAGATCACAGAGTCTGAAATATGCTTCCTCCATCAAGCAAAGTACCTGAACATGACTCTGTCTTCATAAAAGCGCCCCTGTAATAAAGAAATTAAATCCGAAATCAAGAGGGCAGTTGCCTACTGAAGTTCAAGAAGTCATCAATTTTAACCTAGCAACACATTAACGGCTGCATCTATACAAGTACGATTCTAGAAATGCTCACCAGATTACGTTTTAAGAAGGAACTGCGCCTCAGGTTCCGCCGAGATCTTAACTTGGATGGCAGGATTCAGAGTCCGGAGTGCGGACTGATGGCGCACGGAGGGTCCACATACTGTGGATCCCTCAGTTTTCTTCCGCGTGTTTAAACCGCCAGCGTGTGACTCCCCTGTCCCCGTGACCTCATTGCTCTGCTCTCGCCTCTGTGCAGCTGAGCCCGACTCATGGTAAAGTGGAAAACAATATGCCCTCAACGTGGGATTTACTCTGGATCGAGGATAGATGTCACCTTTTTATCGTTGAACAGGATGTATGTGATGTGGCGACTAGGTTCAATTTTGTATCCTTTTAAAAGATTAAGGACTGGGGTGAGCGTGATTTACCACCCTTTCAGCTAAGAACCCGACATGAGCACCGTTTAAGCTGCATAGACTCGGTCGTTTAACTCTTCTCCATTAGCAGGGTTAAGGTTAAAGAAAAAAAACATTGCTGACTTCTTTTTTTTTGCCAGCCGCTAGTGCTGATTAGCAATGTTTGTATTTCATGTTTTGCAAGTTGCATCCATTTTAAGAAAAACAAGTCGCGTTAAAGACAGGAAATGAATACTTGCATTTAATTAAGTCTAGCCGTAGGCGGTTGTCTGTAAGGACCAGTTCTGTTCAAGAAGACAGAACAAAGAAGGCACCACTGGGATTAGGACTCAGGATCTCCTGTTTAAGAGACAAGCACTTTAACCAACTAAGCCACGGCGCCCCGGGATAGTTGTCCTTTTGCAGCCACTTGGACACACCACTCAGACACATCTGCATTCGGTGTGTGCTCCGCCTGCTCGCTGAGCAAGTTGCCACCTTTATACAATAGCAACATCGACACCAAGAGAAAGGATGACAAATGGCTTTTATCTGGAACTTTTCATGTCCAAGGAGCTCAATGTGCTTTCTGTGTACAACAGGGCCACTGAACTCCACACTGGCCACTGAACCACAGCAGTGGCTTGCTGGCTTGACATCTCCCAAGGAAAATGTTGAAATCGCATGTGGAACAGGAAAAGGACCCTCGAGTACGAGGGAAAAAAAATAAAAAGATCATCTGGAGCGCGCCAACCCATGTCTGGACAGCCCAGTTTCGTCGACAAGGTGGCCGAGTGGTTAAGGCGATGGACTATTAATTCATTGTGTTCTACATGCATGGGTTTGAATCAATTCCTCGTCGCTCTCTATGTCTGACACGTGTGCCTGTTCGACGTTGGCCCTCCTTTTGTTTGCTCCAGTACTAGAGCCTTACATTTTCTAGCGGTGGCTGAACATGGTATAGTAGGCTAACGTCGGTATCGAGCAGTGACAGTAACAGTATTTACATGCCCGTGCTGCCAAGTGGCTCTGGGTTGATACCGCGTTTTCACTTACTTGCAACGCAAACGGAGAAAGCGATTTTTGACAGTCTCTCGAGAGACTGCACTAGGTGTTTAGGGATAGACTTTGTCAGTTCCCCCTGGGATGATGGCCTCTCAAATAGTTTGTGATTCCTCTAGACGTTTATACAGTAGAAGCCTGCTTCGTGGCTTAAATCCAAGCTAATGTAACGAGATAGAGGTCTGATGCAGAACTGCGAATTCAATGAACGGGAACAGTACAGTACATTGCACTGTATGTGTGAGGAAAGCTGCCCCCTTCTGTCCTTGTCGACCGAACAGAGGACTGTAAAGGATACCGCCAAGAAACTTTAGGATGCTGGTAGGAATACAGCTCCAAAGAAGCCCCTTTGGGTGTTATGTCATCAAAAAGTAAGAACAGCGACTCTCCCTTTGATCAAATGCGCAACAGAGCTGTTTTCCGTGGAGCAGGTTTCAGACCCGTAGACCTGTTTTATTTGTAGGGCAGGGCGCATTCCCAAATGCGAATCTCCTGTTTTAGAAATGCTTTGGGCGGCGTGAAGTGAAAATAAGAAATGGACTCCAGATGCACATGGAAGCAATCAAGTGTTTCATCCGAGCTGTTTCAAAGACTGCTCAAGAGCTTTCCTTTCACAGAGGCACAACGATTAATGATGGGGGTGCACCCTTCAATGCGCCTTACGACTCTAGGGAGTGATTGAGACGATTCGTAGCGTGTGCTAATTTCCCTCTATTCCCCGTGTTGCAGTAGTAGGATGACGTAAATTCCTGCTTCGACACGTAATGGCATTATAATCAAGTGCAAGAGCTGAGGGCTTTAGTTTTGTTTCGTTTTCCATGGCGTTTGTAAGCACGCAAATCAAAGGCAATTCCTGTGTCTAACAGGAATGTAAATGCTTTTGAAAGTGCAGTGTGGTGCAGCTTGTAAAATCCTTATCCACATTTGTGGTTTGTTGCTGTTTTTTTTGTCTGCCAAAACTGCATTTTGACATCCGGACGGGGAGACTTTATCATTTGAACGTGAAGCCAGCCTTAAACCCTCTGAGGCGTGTCTGTCTGCCGGCACGTATTTTGTCAAAGGTATTTATTTTTTTTTAACGGAGAGCGACTTTGAAAAGGTTTCCGCAGCCACGTCGCACTCCGTGTTAGATTAAAGGAGGAATGCGGCGATGGCGAACTCGCTGTAGTCGTGGCCGAGTGGTTAAGGCGATGGACTCGAAATCCGTTGGGGACTCCCCGCGCAGGTTTGAATCCTGCCGACTATGGCGTCTGCCGCACGTCTCCTTATGCCTGCGCGGCAAAGGCGAAGTGCTGCTTCTCCTTTCCTGGTACTATAAAAACGCTAAATCGCTTGGCCCCGCTGCCATGGAAATGAGTTCTTCAGATAACCACACATCTTGCGTTCGCACCTCTGGTGTTGTACTTATGCCTTTGAAAACCTAATGAATAAAACTGAAAGAACCGACACAATATATAGGTGCTCGTAAAGCACGCATTAAAGAACTGTTAACAGCTTGGGTTTCAGTGGGTTAACTGAGGAGAAGGCGTGATCGCTAATTGTTGACATTGTATTTGGTGTTAGAAACATTCTTACTGTGCATGACGTGGAACAAATGTAGCCACAGAAATTGCATCACGCTTTCATGTATGCTATTGCAGACACCAACGTTGCCTAGATAGAAAACCGAAATAGCCGTGGGTTTGCTTGCTGGTCTGAAGGATCTCTCTTCGAATCTCTATCATTTGTCAATGGAAGTAAAAGGCGCTGCACAGAGAGGACCACTGTCGTGAGGCCGGTTAGCTCAGTTGGTTAGAGCATGGTGCTAATAACGCCAAAGTCGCGGGTTCGAGCCCCTTACTGGCCAGGTCCTTTTCTCCTCTCTTACCAAAGCTGTTAGGTTCCTTTCCGTGGTGAGATGGGTTGTCATGCAATGCTGCCACATAGTGCCGACAGGCAATTAATATACAAAAATGAAGAGAGTTAAAGCAGCTGGAGAGGTTCTCTTACAACTTTTGAGCTGACACAGTTTTGGAAAATGTTTCCTTCACGCTGCACTGTACCATATAGGCAGCCAAGAGTCTCCAAAACAAAACAGAATTGACAGTCATATAATGTCCATTAACCCCGGTTTTAAACGCAGCATCATGTCTGCCATCATAAGAATATGAGTCCAATATTTTAGAATATAGTCAGAATGACTTCTAACCTTACCTGTGGTCTCTTTAATCCCTATTGCTCAATGCATGGTGTACGTACTGCATACATGTGTCTTGAGAATGAGGAATGGGCCCCTGAGACAGTCATTTGCCTGTTTCACAAATGATCGTATTTTACTAGAGATTCTGTTTGGGATTCAGATGTGCATTCGGACAGCAATCCCTTTCAAGAAATGATACGTTCTGGATGAGGTCAAAGGTGCTGGAACACTGTATTTAGGATGTGTTTGCAGTGATTGTGTGTCTCCTGCTTCAACGCAGTGATGTATAGATGTGCTCCTGTAATTTATTGGTACAAGCCCAGGGCAGTAAGCAGTCTGAGGATTTATTTCCAGACGGCATAGAACAGTGAAGCAGTGAAGTAGTGCAACACACTGGATCATTATATTATTAGATTCTATTCTACTTAAATTATTACATTATACACAACTTGAGTTCATTTTAAAAATTAAAAGGTAATAAAAGGAATGCATTTTCATGAGAAAGATAATACCGATATGCATGTGATAATCTTCCTTATATCATGTCGTGCATCATTTGGACACTTTGTGGGCTTGAAATACAAAGAAAATCATGTTCTATGGTACAAGACAAATACAAAACTTAAGCTTTTATTTTAATTAGATTTGTTTATTAAGCATAAGCAATCATTTATTACATTAATATATGTGAAAATGACATTTTAGCACCATAATATTACATACAGGTCTCTAGCTTCAACACAGTGATATATATATATATGCTCAGTGATTTATTGGTACATGCCCAGGGCAATAATCAGAATCAGTATTTATTTCCATACGGGCTACAGGTAGTGTTGTGAAATACTTCAACACACTGGATCGCAGATTTAGACCCCCTGCACTCTTACTCCTTAAAAACCAAGGAAATGAAGATATGTAGCAATCACATTGTAACAGGGGTGACAGTGACTTAATGCTTATACTAGTGGACTTCTGGTACCTTTAGGGTACGGTGTTCCCTGAAGGGCTCTCAAACCCCGCATTTCAGATGCCTAGCTGTATCGCTGATGTGTTGCACCTCAGAATCACTTTTAAACCTTACCTCTGGTATCTTTAATCCCTATTGTTCAACGCATGGTGAAAGTATTGCATAAATGTGTCTGAAAATGAGCAATGGGCATCTGAGAGACTCATTTGCCTGTTTCACAAATGATCATATTTGACTAGAGATTCTGTTTGGGATTCAGTTGTGCATTCTGACAGCAATCTCTTTCAAAAAATGATTTTACCTAATCGCGGCTTTGCCCTTCTTGCCTCTTTGGACAATATCTCCATCTTGTGGTCGTTGTTGGTAATGTCTAGACAATATCTCCATCTTGTGGTCGTTGTTGGTAATGTTTTCTTATGCTCTTTTTTTATTTCAATTCTCTATTAGTTGATTCTAGAATCTCGACAATAGAGTTGAAAACATCAGTTTTATAGCAGACAATATGACATTATTTATAGTCCAATTAGAAATGTATTACCCTGTTTTTAACATAATAACAAATTAAAATTGATTAAAACTAAGTTTGGAACACCAGGGAACATAAAAAATGATTTTTAGGAAAACCATGAGGTTCTCTGTGTCCGATGCCTGCAAGGGGAGAAAGCTAGAATCCTTTGATTTTTCAAAATTTGAAAATAAACATTATATAACAACAGCTTTCATTCCTAGGAGTGAAAAACAACCATTTTTGAAGACATATTAGTTTCTAAAATACTACAATAAAGTTAAAAACATCCATTTTATATTACATTATTTTTTGTGAAATAATTAAATTGGCTTATTTCTCTCGCATTAAATTGGCTACAAATGCAAGAATTCAACCAGATATTCTTGTAAAATGTATACTGTTGCATTGCAGTTAGTTAATGTAGTTAGTCCATAATCAGCAATCTAAACTTTATTGTTAAGCTTTAATGATTGATGTTGTACCAGTAACCTTTAGAAATACTATAGTACTTCACAAATGCTTTGTGTGTTTGGAAATCTTTTGAGTAAAAGCCTTATAAAAATAGGTTTAGTTTTTACAGGACATCACAAAGAAATAGGATGGTATAATTCTTATAATTGCTTAGTGATTGTATTTGGAAGATTATGCACTAAACAGACTTCAGGGATGCCAGTGGATCATTGTGCTATTTGGAATTATTCCAAAAATCAAGTGACCTATTTGCTGAAGTATTTTTAGTATTATTTATTTAGTATTAATAAAGAATAGATTTATTAAAGTCATGCGATGTGCAAGCGGGATATGTAAAATAATTGAAAATAAAGTTTTTTATTATTGTTATAGAGAAACATGATCAGATTTTCCCTGGTTCAGAAAAAAGACGATTAAAATCTGTAATCTTTCCACTTGTATGTCATCAGACATTAACGAGTACAACCCCCCTCTCTGCCGGAGTGTTGGCTGTGACGAATTAAACCAATTTCACAGGTATTTTCAAAGTAGGAAGTACAGTGTTAACTAGTAGATGGCCTCCTCAATGAAATCGCTTCAACATGCTAATGCGTTGGTGTAACAGTCCCGGCGTGGCAAGCTTCCAATGTCAACTCGACTCGATTGGAAGACAATGAACGTATTTTAGCCCTAAATGAATTAATAGCAAACATGGTTTACATAAAATACATTTTTCCAAGAAAGTTTATAATAATACGATCTATAGTTGAAATCTGAGCCTAAATATAAAGAAAAAAGCATTTTCAGAGAGCAATCACGCTGTGTTTATGTAGAAAAAGCGATTAGGTTTATGAGCAATCTAATTACCTATTTGCTTAAAACGCTATATAAAATAAAGTTTATTTAAAGATGAATGATAAGTGTCGCAGTTTAAATAATTTTCGTAGTAGGGCTTGGACAGATTCCAAGTGCATTTTTGCAATTTACGTTGCATTGTCCAATGTGATGTTGTAATACAGTTTAGAATACAGTAAGTCTAAACTGTATCAGCTTTATTTATGGGTTGCAATTTAGAAAAAGTCAAAAACCGCACTCAAAATGCAATTTAGAGCTTTCTGGCAAGAGGAGACACCCAAATTATAATGTAACATGCCACTGTTTGTGCATGAACAAAGTTATACTGCAATTTTCCTTAGATACGCGATTAAAAAAAAAAATTTTTGAATCCCCGGCCAAACACATTCCATAAGAATCAGCGCTTTTATACAGTATATCGCCTTTAAACACATATATTTAAACACCCGTTTACGATTTAAATCAAAACGCGATTCAAATCAATATAAATGTTTATTTTGTAACGCATAGGTGACTATTCATTGTTATTAAAAAGACGTAAATTCGATCATGTTGTGATATTTAGAAATATAAATTTGTTTTGATGTGAGTGAGGTTTTATTTAATCTCTGACCAAGGGAAATGTTTCATTTTTTCAAAGAAATGTTTGTTAAAAATTAAAGTCATAGTTCCATGAGATTCAACCACAGACCATGTGACATAGGAGTCAGGAACCTAACCCACAGCACCACCAGCGCAGACACATGCTGAGTGCTGAAAAAGCACTACAGAAACATTATCGACTATAAAATAATGTAATTAGGCACAGAAGAAGTTTACAGCACAGTACAATAATAAATGCTGACCATGAGTTTAGAAGCATAAATTACCTTACACTCAATTTAAACACAAGCTGTCTTTAGCCCTCTAAGCTGGTTCATACAGAAATGTAGAGAACCAGGTTCAGAACACACAGCTTCATTAGCGAATACATATGCAGAACATCTAGAGAAGATGTTTTACAGAGGATGGATTTTTAGAAACATCCCATCAGTGACATCACTGAAGTCAACTCCTAGGTAACTGTCGTGTGGATAGTTTCACAAGAATCAGACAAAGGTTTAAGCATCGCTTATTTTAGATAAAACTGCAAAAAAACAACAACAACCCATAATGTACTTCTTTGCGGCTCTGTTTGCCCAAATCATATATTCACAACGTGAAATTAGAAAATAATATTACGTAACCAAAAACCGCAATATGGAAACAGAACCTGTGTAATTGTTGACAGATGATGTACTCGTAACATTTTTACAAGACGAACTACAACATTTAAAAAATGACTTGTATGTACTTGATATCTCTAATCAATCCACTGCACTGCATTAAAACAAAACGAAAACTAAAACGCCCTGGGCATACTGTTTTGCGCTTCTTATCAGTTGCTCAAAAGCAATTTGACTGTATGAAATGCATAATATAAACCTAGAAACATATACGTGAGGAGTATTTACGTAGAATCGGTGTCAAGACATACCTCTCAAATACTGTAAATCAAGTTAAAAATATCTCAAGACCGATTCTGGTCATAATGAAACCATGTTTCGTGTATGTTTTCTTTAAAGTACCGAGACCAGCCATATACTGTATGTTTATGTTCCAAAATTAATATCGTTTATGGCCTTCACACGCGTTGCAGTATGCTCCTATTCTTTTTATGCTCAGGCACTAAGATTTCCCTTCAGTGGTATAATTCCATATAAATATTCAATACTTAAACGGGCACAGTTAAGACATTAAATATACATATACATATACATATACAAACTGTATACAGTACAGTTTGCGTACGGTAATATGTTTATGTTCCTAAATCAACCTCTTTTATGAGCATGTGAAAGGCATGGTGAATCGATTCTCAAAAATTACTGTACTTTGCATGATTGGAAAAAAATGCGTGATTGCGAAATGCTGTGGTGTTACTTTTACAAAGATGGTCAATGAAAAAAATAATGTGGACCAGGGCAATACTTTGAGTTTACAGCTTGTCCAAGGTCATTTATTATTAATACTATTAGTAATATTTTCATTAAAGACTTTGATGGCTACAGCTCAAACATGAGAAGTTGAGCTTTATTAGCTCCACCTTGCGGAAATTCTGGATACTATTATTTTGCTAGCGGTATTTACCGGTAACTCGCGGTATTTACCGGTAACTTGTGGTAGACTGCGTACAGCGTACGCCCGCACATTTTGAATGGCTGCACCTGTAGCAATCATATTGTAGCAGACACTCAATTGACTGTTTCACAAATGATCATATTTTACTAGAGATTCTGTTTGGGATACGGATGTGCATTCTGACAGCAATCTCTTACAAAAAATGATTTTACCTTATCGCGGCTTTGCCCTTCTTGCCTCTTTGGACAATATCTCCATCTTGTGGTCGTTGTTGGTAATGTCTAGACAATATCTCCATCTTGTGGTCGTTGTTGGTAATGTCTTCTTATAGATAGATACTTTATTGATCCCGTGAGGGAAATTGCAGTGCAAAAGCAGCTTAACACACACAACACAGCCACAGTGTAACGAATTATATAATAATAGTACAATACTGTATATATACTGTATATATATATGAAACAGAAATAGAAACAGAAAAAGGAATCGCTTACTCACCTGGAGAATCTCTGTAGGAATATCTAGCATTTATCAATGGAAATAAAAGCTGCTTTAATACAGTGCATGTTGAAACTCAAACCCTCAGCTGCTGTTCTTGTTTGTTTTGGGACAAATTGCAACTGAGCATCGCATGAGCCCTTACGTACCCTTATCTGTTAGGGAATTTCAAGGGAGGAGTTAGGTCAGAATGGCTAGGCTGCAAAACAACAAGTAAAGATTTATTCCAAGATGAAACCTTGTGGCGGTTTTCTTATCTTTTCAGCATGGACTAAACTTTTACGTGTTCCTTATATGCTATATATGTATATATTAGCACCAATGTCGTTCTTAAAAACTAACATGAAATTGTCAGGGACATTCAGCTATATACAAAGACGAGACAGACAAAGTAATAATTCTATATTAACGTGGCCTACATATTGATGCAATGATCGAACTAACTGACGTGTTCTGATTCAGATCCCCTGCAGTTCATGCCAATTAGAACAATAGCAATGCTGAGTCCTCCCCACCCTACTGAGCACAAATTCAGCTGCTCTCCAGTTCTGTTCTGCATGTTTTTTCATTGCAATTGAGCTCGGAGCTGGAGATGATCTCCATACAGTTCTGTGTTAACTAGCCCGCACTTGCGTGCTAATTTACGGGTTGTGGTAGATGCTTTTCTATAGTTCATATACATAACGGCAACCTGTTACCGAGGAACCTGAGAGGTTTAAAAGCCTCACGAGCCAGGCAGGACTCGAACCTACAATCTTCTGATCCGAAGTCAGACGCGTTATCCATTACGCCACTGGCCCATAGAACTTACGCTTGCACTCCACCACAGAGAGCTCTACACTGCTACCAGTAGTACACTTCCCCATCTAAATTTTCACAGCAAGAAACTTGTGTTTCCTACTATTTTTATCAGGTTTAAAATATCATCTCCTTAAAACAGAAAAAGTGTTGATGTGTCGTGCTGAAATTCCGATTGATTTTGAATTCAAAGAAAAAAGGTTTTCTTCCAAAACACCATGAAATTGTCACATCTTGCAGACAATAGGTGTATTCCATGTTGAAAAGAGAAGAAAGAAAACCATGGAGCCTTTTACAGGTGTGAGGCTTCTTCAGGTGTGAGAAGACCTCACAGCCGAAACACTGTGTTTCCGTTCTTCTCTTTTCAGCATGCAATAAACCTATTACTTGTTCCTTTGCAGCCGAGGCATGCTGACGTAGCTACCCAGCTGAACATCTTGCAGACTCTACAGTACTTCTCTCCTGTAGAAGTAAAGCAGGGCTTGCTGGGTGAGCTTTTGCTCCGGTAAATTAGGTCACGTGTCATGTTAAATCACTTCTTCTAAACACAACATTTGCTGGTGCTAGCTTTCCCCATGAAAAGATACATTTCCCTTACAGTACATGACATATCGTTTTTATTCTATCAATAAGTATAGAAATAAAACAAAAGAAAAAATGTTGTCGCCAAAGAATGCACAGCTCTGTCGCCTTGGGGAGGTGTCAAGGGCATTGAGCTCCTTGGACATGAGAAGTGCCAGATAAATGCCATTTCTCATCATTTCTCTTGGCGTCAGTTCTGCTATTAAATGGGACGGAGGCAACGGGCTCAGAGAGCAGGTTAAGTGCACACCGAACGCAGATGTGTCCAAGTGTCTGTAAAAGCGCGGTGCTCTGCTGGCGCTGTTCCCTAGTGGCTTAAAGTGCCTGCCTAGTAAGCAGGCGATCCTGGGTCTGAATACCAGCGGTGCCTCTCTCCGTGTCTTGTTGTGCCGCATGTCTCATTTCAGACAAACATGTACAGCTTGGTTCAGTTTAATGCAAGAATTCATTTCCTTTCTGGAATAACTTGTTTTTGAAGAAATCCATACAGCTTGTGAATGATGAAATCCATTTCTTGGTTGTCAGTGGAAAAAGATTGCCGGCTGCAAGAAGCGCAAGTGATTGTTTTCTTTGACCAAAAACCTGCAAATGTAGGGCACACAAAAGACTGTCAGACTCTGTGGTGCTGAAAAGTTGGTGGTTCAAGCCCCTCCAGTATGCGTGTCTCAGTTTTTCCAATGTAAACATCATCACCATCGCTAAAGAGGATGGCGCAGAAGGCTCCACAGCTGAAACGTTGTGCTTCTTTTCTTCTCTTTTCAGCATGGAGTAAACCTTTGCTTTATCCTTTGCAGCCTAAGCATGCTGACGCAGCTACCTTTCTCTTAACACGCCTCAATCATTATTCACCAAAACGATCAGCAGAATAAGTCGCCTTTGTGGTGATGTCACTCCTCTGCTTCACAAATGTCCTTAGTGACGGGCCATTTCTTTCTGCCATTTTTCCGGAGCGGTTATTGATTGCTCCATCATTTCCCTCTTACTTTCCATCATTAGATTGAAAAAAAAAAACAGAAACAGGCTGACAGGACGACAATCAAATTGCAAAAACTCATCAAAGCACTCGATAGAGTATTTGAATCCACAAGTAGCTACGAGCAACTTTGTCCTGGCTTGCATGAAAGGTCGGAAAATGTCAAAAAGAAAAAGATGGTGGCTTTTTCATATTCGTTCTTTTATTTTTAGTTCGTTGCTTCTTCTGTCCATTGTCCTCCTGCCTGGCTCTTGACCTGTGACTGTTTGAACGCACACAGTAGACTTTCATGCAGGGGATTTGTCCTGAGCCTCTGTGAAAGACCCACCCACCCCCATAAATAACTGCTCTAGAAACACATGAATGCAAAACTAAACCACAGCTTAAAGAGGAGCTTGTCATGACCACCAGGCAGTTAAGACCAACTCTTAAGCAATCTAAACAGCACCAGCAGCGGGTGATTATTAACAAACGCCCACCTGCACACACTCCACCGTGCGGTACGCAGTGCTATTTTTACCATCTTTACCTGCTTCCCGCTGGTATTGAGTCTACTCCTTGAGAGCTCTACCTGGCGTTTTTTCCATTACCTCGTTTATTCTGGATATTGGACTCCCCTTCTGCCTTTTCGACTTTGGACCTCGCCTCTCACCTCGGACTGTTTGCCACCAGTGTTCTCCCTGGATTACGACTTACCTTACGCCTCTTGACCACGAAACAAAGCAAAGCAGAGCAAAACAAAATGAACAAACGAAAACCCTCACGTCCCGCACTTGCATATAACGCCGTTACGTGCCCAAGCGGTATTGTACGTCATCCTAGCACTGCACCCCGGGGCGTACGGTATATGGGAACTAGCACACACCACGAATCGTCTCGAATCACTCCCTACAGCTGTAAGGCACCTTGAAGCATGCACCCCCAACATTCTTCTTTGCGCATCTGTGAAAGGTAAACTCTTGAGCAAACTCTGAACCAGCTCTAAGGAAACTAATCCGATTAGACGTTACTTTGACTCATCTTTTAAGGGACCCTTGTTAATTGAAGAAATCAATGATTTCGAATGAATTCTGTATGCGTTAAAAGACAGCTATACACAGAAAACATGCAGGACACTGCTCATGATGTTTCCCGAGCCAAAACACAGTGCGTTTTTCCAAACCATCTGACAAAGCCCGCCCACTGAAAACTGCAGCAAATCGTGTAAAGACGTTCAACTTTGTAACTACTGCACGCACAGGAAGCAGAATAAATTCCTCTTTTCAAACTGTCAAAGGTTTGCTTTGCGAACACTGCAGGACATCGCACAATGTCTTTTGAACGGGGACAAACGATTTCTTATGGGGCACAGTAAGTACAGACGTTTAAAAAGCTCCACTCATGCCGACGATGCAGCATGAAGAAGCGCAACCTAACGTTTGCATTCCTAGCAAATTCCTTTTATTTTTTGATAAATAAAGACAGTCTTGTTTAACAAACAACACACACAACATTTTACATTGTCAATTCAATTCAAATCAATGTATTTCTATATAGCGCCTTTCACAACAAGGTTGTCCCAAGGCACTTAACAATGCAAGTTGTTAAGAGCCTTGTGTCTAATATGCCGCCTAGGTTACGTGCTGTCTCTTTGAGGCAAATGTTTAAATCCTCTGAGTTAAGTGCTGAAGTTATAGTAGTCCTATCAGTATTGTTGCCTCCGATCAACAGATCCTCATTTTTCTCAGAGTTGAGTAACAAAAAGTTTTCACACATCCAAGTATTTCCTTCCTTAATGCATTTAACTAAACTGATAATAGACGAGTTGTCGTTTGGTGTAAACAAAATGTTTATTTGAGTGTCATCAGCATATGAATGAAAGTTCATATTATTTTTTCATATTATCCTACCTAGCAGCAGCATGTAGAGAGAGAGAGCAATATTGGTCCCAGCACTGATCTTCTGGTACCCCAAATTGAACTGGTGACATTGATGAAGCAGTACAATTATTAGATATTTGAACATAATGAAAACGATGAGTTAAATGTGAAGTAAACCACTGAAAGACGGTTCCAGATAAGCCAACCTCAAACTCAAGCCTGTGTAACAAAACAGAGAGGTCAACCGTGTCAAAGGCAGCTCTAAGATCTAGAAGCACAAGCACTGTTTCATTCCCCGCATCAGTAGCTAAGAGAATATCATTTACGACTCTTGTTAATGCAGTTTCAGAAACCAGACTGAAATTTCTCAAGTATATTATTTGAATCCAGATACGATTGACGTTGGGCAACAACTATTCTCCCAAGACTTTTAGATTGAAATGGGACCTTTGAGACAGGCCTGTAGTTGTTAAGAACTTGTGGATCCAAATTTGACTTCTTAAGGAGCGGTCTAACAACCGCTACCTTAAATTGATCAGGTACAACGCCTGACGCAAGCGATGCATTCATCATACTAATTATAGGTCCTGCCAGTCCTTCGAGGGAATCTTTGACTAGCTGAGTGGGGATGGGATCTAGCGAACAGGTGGTTGACTTTGTCTTACGTCTGTGTTCATGAGTCCACCATAAGAAGAAATCTGAACAGGAGTGGTGATCATGCGAGGTCACCACGGAGGAAACCACTGCTCTCCCCCCCAAAAAAAGCACCACTGCCCCTCTCAAGTTTGCTAAAGACCACATGGATGTTCCACAGCAACTCCTGGAACAATGTTCTGTGGACAGATGTGACAAAAGTTGAAAGTTAAAGGAGTACATCAACAACAGAGTGGCTGAAACAGAAGAAATTCCGTATTTTGGGATGGCCAAGTAAGAGTCCTGACCCCAATCCCATTGAAGTACTGTGGCGTGATCTGAAGCAGGCCGTTCAGCGCAAGACATCCCAAAAATTTACATGACTGAAACAGTTTTTCATAGAGGAATAGGCCAAAATACCTCCTAACTGCTGCTCAGGTCTGACCAGCCGCTACAGAAAGTAGGGGTTGAGGTTTTTGTCATAAAGGAGGTTCCACTAGCTCCTTAATATAAGGGTTCATATACTTTTTCCATCAATGACCTTGATTGTTTAAACCATTTGGTCAATAAAGAAACAGCAATGTCAAATGTTGGGCGTGTGTTGTTTGTTAAATCAGACTCTCTTTATTAATTATTATGACTTAGATAAAGATAAGATCACATGTTAGGAGCCATTCATGCAGAAATCCACATCATTCCGAAGGGCTGTTTACAAAAGTTTTTCTCCCAACTGTATGTGAGAGAAAAGCAGAGACGCTCACTGAGTAAGGTGGGGTTGCAGCTTTGCAAATCACAAGGACATTTGTATGCTCAAAATGGGACAGGAGCACCCCAGATGGGACTCAAACCCATAATCTCTGGCTTAGGAGGCCAGTGCCTTATCCATTAGGCCACTGGGGCACACTGGGTTGGGTCGATCACGCTGATGAAGAGCCAGTTTTTTTTTTTCCTTTGCTTTTTCAAAGGGATCCCCAAAATTAGGAAAGTTAGGCAGCAGAAGGTTTACTGTGACCTGAGAAGGACCGGAATCCAATCACGGTGGTACACACACACACACGCTCTCACTCATCTGAGCTACACGGCTACCAAGATGATCTCAGGTGCGCCGAGCTGGTACGGAACATATTGAACTGATCGACGGCGAATTGTCTCTCAGACAGGCTTTTCACCTCTGAGCTCCCTGACTGACAGTAATCAGCTAGGTAGTGAAACAGTCAGCTGCTTCTAAGCCTTAAACAGCTGCATCGCGGCGCTTCCACAGAGAGATGATTTGAAAGCCAAACATCGCCCATTGGGAACACCTTACTATCACTAGTTTAAGAGACTCTTAAGGTCTTGCAGAGGTGCCTGTCTAATAGCATGCGCTTTGCAAGCTATAGGTGTTTAGGCTGAGGCAGAATGCCTGTTAACAAAATGTTTTTCTAAAGGGGCCTCGCACTCTTTTCCAAGCAATGGTCACCATCCCCACCGAGTGTCACAATGTAGTCATGTCCTAGGACATCACCTGTTAGTCTCCATTTGTCTGCCACCAACACTTTAGGTTACGGGGTCACAACCGCACATCGGAGACCAGAGGAGCCGTTGGCGTTCTGGCGCCGCAGATTGGGCTGAAGGTGGGGCGCTTGAATCTCGCTGTTGGAGGCCGTCTGAAACTGACCCAAGCCTTTCCCTTGAATTAAATGTAAATAAGAAATGAACCCCAGATGCACATGGAATCAATCACGTGTTTCCTTTGAGCCGTTTCAGAGACTGCTCCAGAGTTTACCTTGCACAGATGCGCAAAGATTAATGATGGGGGTGCACGCTTCCAGGCGTCTTACAACTGTAGGGACTGATTAGAGACAATTCGTAGCTTGTGCTCATTTCCCTCTATTCCCCGTGTTGCAGTGGTAGGATGACGTAAATTCCTGCTTCGACACGTAACGGGATTATAATCAAGTGCAGGAGCTGAGGGCTTTAGTTTTGTTTCGTTTTCCATGGCGTTCGTAAGCGCGCAAATCAAAGGCAATTCCTGCGTCTAACACGAATGTAAATGCT
Organism: Lepisosteus oculatus; assembly: GCF_040954835.1. Lineage (NCBI taxonomy): Eukaryota > Metazoa > Chordata > Actinopteri > Semionotiformes > Lepisosteidae > Lepisosteus > Lepisosteus oculatus. Next base: position 215,566 of record NW_027168383.1, on the reverse strand, counting down.
TTTGAAAGTGCAGTGTGGTGCAGCTTGTAAAATCCTTGTCCACATTTTTGGTTTGTTGATGTTTTTTCTGTCTGCCAAAGTTGCATTTTGACATCCGGACTGGGGGACTTTACCATTTGAACGTGAAGCCAGCCTTAAACCCTCTGAGGCGTGTCTGTCTGCCGGCACGAATCTTGTGAAAGGTATTTTTTTTAACGAAGACCAACTTTAAAAAGGTTTCCGCAGCCACCTCGCAGTCCGTGTTTGATTATAGGAGGAATGCGGCGGCGTTGAGCTCGCATTTGTCGTGCTCGAGTGGTTAAGGTGATGGGCTCGAAATGCGTTGAGGCTTTCCCGCGCAGGTTCGAAACCTGCCGACTCCGGTGTCTGCTGCACGTCGCCTTGTGCCTGCGCGGCAGAGGCGAAGTGCCGCTTCTCCTTTCCTGGTACTATAACAACGCGAAATCGTTTGGACCCGCTGCCGTGGAAATCAATTCTTCAGATAACCACGCATCTTGCATTCGCACCTCTGGTGCTCTACTTATGCCTTTGAAAACCTAATGAATAAAGCTGAAAGAACCGACACGATATGTAGGTGCTGGTAAAGCACGCAGTAAAGAACTGTTAACAGCAAGGGTTTCAGTGGGTTAACTGAGGAGAAGGCGTGATCGCTAATTGTTGACTTTTTATTTGGTGTTAGAAACACTCTTACTGTGCATGACGTGCAACAAATGTAGCCACAGAAATTGCATCACGCTTTCATGTATGCTATTGCAGACACCAACGTTGCCTAGATAGAAAACCGAAATAGCCGTGGGTTTGCTTGCTGGTCTGAAGGATCTCTCTTCGAATCTCTATCATTTGTCAATGAAAGTAAAAGGCGCTGCAATCTCATACGTTCAGAATCAAACCCGCAGCTGTTGTTCGACTTTATTTCTTGACTAATTACAACTGAGTGTCGCATGAGCAGTTACGTAAACTTGTCTGGTATATTTGAACACAAATGCCGTTCTTCAATTAAAACTAACAGTACATTGTCAGGGACATTCAGTTCTATACAAACAAGAGACAGACAAGAGAATATTTCTACCGTTCATGTGGACTACGTGTTGACTTACTGATCGGAATAATTGAAAGGTTCGGGCTCATAGCCGATGCAGTGCGTGCTAATTAGAACAGCAACGCTGAGCTCTCAGCACCGTACTGAGCCCAGGTGTTTTTCTAAAGCTGTCAGGTGCAGTTCATTTACATGAAGGAAATCTCTTACTGGGTACGATTACAATGCAGTAAGTAGCACAGACTACTTAGGGAGTAGCCCGATGCGTTTAAAAACGACCCGAGCCAGGCAGGAGTCGAACCTGCAATCTCCTGATCCGTAGTCAGACGCGTTATTCATTGCGCCACTGGCCCTGGTGGGACACTGCAGGACTGTAACCCAGTGAGATCAGCACTGCAACTAGTAAAATATTACCCCCGGTCCATTCTTTTCCAAAAGTGAGAAACACCTTTCTACATCTTGTCTGTTTTAAAACCATATCTCTTTAAACCAAACCAAGAGTTTGTCTTTTGGACTGATATTCTGATTCATTTCGATTTCAAAGAAAAAAAAACATTATCTTCCAAAGCATCATAAAATTGTCCATTCTTCCAGACTCTACTTCTCTCTTGTAGTAGTACAGCAGACCTTTCCAGGTGAGCAGATCACAGAGTCCGAAATATGCTTCCTCCATCAAGCAAAGTACCTGAACATGACTCTGTCTTCATAAAAGCGCCCCTGTAATAAAGAAATTAAATCCGAAATCAAGAGGGCAGTTGCCTACTGAAGTTCAAGAAGTCATCAATTTTAACCTAGCAACACATTAAAGGCTGCATCTATACAAGTACGATTCTAGAAATGCTCACCAGATTACGTTTTAAGAAGGAACTGCGCCTCAGGTTCCGCCGAGATCTTAACTTGGATGGCAGGATTCAGAATCCGGAGTGTGGACTGATGGCGCACGGAGGGTCCACATACTGTGGATCCCTCAGTTTTCTTCCGCGTGTTTAAACCGCCAGCGTGTGACTCCCCTGTCCCCGTGACCTCATTGCGCTGCTCTCTCCTCTGTGCAGCCGAGCCCGATTCACGGTAAAGTGAAAAAAAAAGATGCCCTCAACGTGGGATTTACTCTGGATCGAGGATAGATGTCACCTTTTTATCGTTGAACAGGATGTATGTGATGTGGCGACTAGGTTCAATTTTGTATCCTCTTTAAAAGATTAAGGACTGGGGTGAGCATGATTTACCACCCTTTCAGCTAAGAACCCGACATGAGCACCGTTTAAGCTGCATAGACTCGGTCGTTTAACTCTTCTCCATTAGCATGGTAAAGGTTAAAGAAAAAAAACATTGCTGACTTCTTTTTTTTTGCCAGCCGCTAGCGCTGATTAGCAATGTTTGTATTTCATGTTTTGCAAGTTCCATCCATTTTAAGAAAAACAAGTCGCGTTAAAGACAGGAAATGAATACTTGCATTTAATTAAGTCTAGCTGTAGGCGGTTGTCTGTTAGGACCAGTTCTGTTCGAGAAGACAGAACAAAGAAGGCACCACTGGGATTCGGACTCAGGATCTCCTGTTTAAGAGACAAGCGCTTTAACCAACTAAGCCACGGCGCCCCGGGAGGGTTGTCCTTTTGCAGCCACTTGGACACACCACTCAGACACATCTGCATTCGGTGTGTGCTCCGCCTGCTCGCTGAGCAAGTTGCCACCTTTACATACAATAGCAACATCGACACCAAGAGAAAGGATGACAAATGGCTTTTATCTGGAACTTTTCATGTCCAAGGAGCTCAATGTGCTTTCTGTGTACAACAGGGCCACTGAACTCCACACTGGCCACTGAACCACAGCAGTGGCTTGCTGGCTTGACATCTCCCAAGGAAAATGTTGAAATCGCATGTGGAACAGGAAAATGACCCTCGAGTACGAGGGGAAAAAAAAGAAAAAGATCATCTGGAGCGCGCCAACCCATGTCCGGACAGCCCAGTTTCGCTGACAAGGTGTCTGAGTGGTTGAGGTGATGGACTGCTAATCCATTGTGCTCTGCACGCATGGGTTCGAATCCCATTCTCATCGCTCTCCATGTCTGACACGTGTGCCTGTTCGACGTCGGCCCTCCTGTTGTTTGCTCTGGTGCTAGAGCCGTACATTTTCTAGCGGTGGCTGAACATGGTATAGTAGGCCAACGTCGGTATCGAGCAGTGACAGTAACAGTACTTACTGCGCACCATAAGAAATCGTTTGTCCCTGTTCAAAAGAGATTGTGCGATGTCCTGCGGCGTTTGCAAAGCAAACCTTTGACAGTTTGAAAAGAGGAATTTATTCTGCTTACTGTGCGTGCAGTAGTTACAAAGTTGAACGTCTTTACACGATCTGCTGCAGTTTTCAGTGGGCGGGCTTTGTCAAATGGCTTGAAAAAACGCTCTGTGTTTCGGCTCGGTAAACATCATGAGCAGTGTCCTGCATGTTTTCTGTGTATAGCTGTCTTTTAACGCATACAGAATTCATTCGAAATCATTGATTTCTACAATTAACAAAGGGTCCCTTTTTGAACCTGCGAGAAGCATTCTTTCAATGTAACAGATTTACTCCGGGGAAAGGCAGCATGACATTGAGAGTAGCTCAAGCTTTCAGCACCCGTATCGGACTGCGTGTATGCAGACACCGCTCAGAATCCCCTGTAAGATTCTCCCTCAATTCCGTTTTGCAGTGCTTTAGCTCTTTCAAAAGGCTTCGCTTTGCTAGTCACAATCCAAGGCTCATGACAGCATCTGAAAACATTCACCACTGCATTGGCCAGGAATCGAACCTGGGTCAACTGCTTAGAAGGCAGCTATGCTCACCACTATACCACCAACGCACGCCCGCAGGAAGCCTGCAGGACACCACCAGAGAATGCTTTTTAAAAAATTTTTTTTATTAAACATAGAATTTACAAATACAAATACAACAAGAGGATCAGAGTCATGTACAAGAGAAAAAAAACACAGAAGAAAAAAGCATTTAACTACCAGAGGTAATTAAGTAATTATGTGATCAAATTGTATATTTTACACGTATCATATTTTCCTTGCTTTAATATTTCTCAATTATTTATAAACTTTAGTTTCAACATGCATGCGTTTCCTGTAAAAAATAAAACTCAGCACACAGTTTTTCTTTTAACAACATTTCGAGTACCTCTGGCATTCATGAAAAAGACATACACAAAAGCAAATAACTAACTCTAAGACTGTCTAAACTATTGAGTTTTTCAAAGAACCAGAACTATAACAGTCCTTAACACTTAACTACACCATTCCAAACTAACACTAAAGAAACACTAGTATATACTGGTATAACAAATAAAACCAAACATAATCGTTAACTGAGCAGTCACTGGGAGCAAATCTCCTTCCCGTCCACAAAGGCCCTCGCTCCCACAAAGTAGGCTCTCCTCCCCTCTCTTCTGGCAGCTTCAACCTGGGGCCACAGCTGGTTCCTGGTACTCCTGTCCGCGGCAGACAGGTCCTCTGCAAACCTCAGTTTGTTCCCATTCAAATACTCATTCCCCCTCGCCGCTCGCCACAGCATGTCCCTCGCCGTCCTCTTGGTGAACTGTATTATAATCGATCTGGGGCGCACTTGCTCAGTTCGCTCAGACATGTTCGCTCTCCTGAGCCTGTGAACAAAGTCAATGGCCGATATTACGTCCTCCTGGTCCGGCAGGGTCCTTTTACAGATACCCTTCACTGTTGCAACAAGGTCCTTATCACGTTCCTCTTTAACTCCAAATAATTTTAAATTCCATCGTCGACGGTATCTATCTACATCGTTCACTTTCAATTCAAGTTCTTTAATATGCTTTTCTTGTTCGGTATTTACTTGTTTAAGAACTTTTACTTCACTCTTTAAGTCTTCAACCTCTTTAAACACACAGTCCATGGACTTTTTATGACTTTCGATTGCGACTGTATTAGATCGAATCATTTCCTTCAGCTCACCCATGCTCTGTGCCATCATGTTGAAGATGTTGGTCTGGAGCTCCTCCAGCGTCAGCTCGCCCCTTCCTCTCTTGGCTGCCGGGGTTTTCACAGGTGTGCTGGGCAGGGACTCCGGCTCTTCCTCTGAGTCTCACTTGGGCTGCGAGCGCTCGCGTACGAGCGCATCTCCAGCACTCTTTCCACGTCCCCTCCAGCTGCTTCACTTTTCCCTTTAGTTGCCATCAATTTTCTTGTAGTGCTATACATATACGATTGAGGTATCTTAGATTTCTCCTTCGAAGACCCAGCACTCTCTTTTCTTTTCTCAGTGTTACTCATATTGAAATTCTTAAATCTAAAAAAAATTGTTTTTTTTTCTTTCAGTTATAACTGAAGTTTAAACAACTACTGTTAAGTCCTTATTTTTCAGTAGTCAAAAAAAGCAAAAATTAACATTCAGGTCATGAAAAACTCAAAAAAAACTCCTCAACCACTAAACTTTACCTCCCACCCCTGAGCGCCATCTTGAACGCCCCTACCACCAGAGAATGCTCACGATTTCGGAAGCTGTCTCCGGGACGTGCTAATTCCGCACATCCTGAATAAATCATGATATAGTTAGTTGCTGTAGCTAGACGTTCAAATGAGTTTCATGGCCAGATGGACTGTTTCCTCCAGCGGTATAGTATTGCAGTGAGACAGCACGATGCCTGCAAGACTATGTCACGCTAAACGCCACAGATTTCCGAGGGTTAGGGTTAGGGTTAGGCTCTTATTATGGCGATTGTGGCTGTCTGCTCTGCGAGTCCTCGGTCTCCGGCCGTCTGATTGGCGCTCTTTTCTTTGGGGGGCGGGAAGTGTCCGGCCGCAGGTGATCTTGGGACCTAGCTTTGCATAGCGGCTTCCCAGAGTGCGTCGTTTCCTGCACACTGTGGCCGGGTGTTTTCCGAGTTATCGCACGGATTGGGCACGCCCGCAAGCCGAGAGCCGCAGGCGATGAGCCCGGAGCTGAATGGGCCCCACTGGCTCATTTGTAAGGCCAGGTGCATTGCCAACCACGACCGGAAGGGCAGAGGCTTTGAAGGCGGCCTGGGCTCCTGCAGCTGTGCAGCCACACACTCTGGTTTCTCTTCATCTCGTACAAATCTTTCGCCTTTTACTAAAGATTTCCGTGGAGAGGAGCATGAATTCCATGCAATTTTTGTGCTTCCCTGCCTTCGGGTGGGGCGCAGCTGGGCTGGTCAAAGAGAGCAAACAGAAATATGAAGCATTTCAGCAACGACATGCCATGAGACGATTGATAACGATTTCCATAGGATCCCCGCGGTTGCCTGGCAACCGTCAGCTTTGCGCAGTGGCAGTATCGTAGCCTGTGAGGTTTAGCCGAGGCGCGATTATTGCTAGTTGAAAACTTTTCCCAATACCCCGCTTCCGCTGGTTTGCAATGCAATCGGCGAAAGCAATTTTTGACAGTCTCGTCAGAGAATGAGGAAGGTGTTTAAAGACAGATTTTGTCATGGTAACATCATGGTAGAAAGAAACGAGCTTGTTACGTCTCAACAGAAACGCTCTTTAGCTCTTTCAGCGTTATGCAGAGAACAGCGTCTGTCGAGATCACTTTTGAGTCAGCGCGAAACGCCGTGTGCTGTCAGTTTGGTTTCATATTGCTCGTAGCGGCGCCCGGCTTTTGTCTGTCAAACGTTAGGTTGCGCTTCTTCATGCTGCATCGTCGGCATGAGTGGAGCTTTTTAAACGTCTGTACTTAATGCGCCCCATAAGAAATGGTTTGTCCCCGTTCAAAAGAGATTGTGCGATGTCCTGCAGCATTCGCAAAGCAAACCTTTGACAGTTTGAAAAGACAAATTTATTCTGCTTCCTGTGCGTGCAGTAGTTACAAAGTTGAACGTCTTTACACGTTCTGCTGCAGTTTTCAGTGGGCGGGCTCTGTCAAATGGCTTGGAAAAACGCACTGTTTCGGCTCGGGAAACATCATGAGCAGTGTCCTGCATGTTTTCTGTGTATAGCTGTTGTGGGCATTTCTCTGTTGTTGATTCTTATTTTGTGTGTAACAAAGTGGCATTTTCATGTCCGGACGGGGAGACTTTATCATTCCGACATGAAGCCACCCTTAAGTCCTCTGAGGCGTGTCTGGCTGCAAGGCTTGTATTTTGGAAATGTTTTTTGAAACGGAGAACAACTTTGAAATAGGCTTCCGCCGGGTAAGATTGTAGCAAGAACGCAGTGGGGATGGGGCTTGCTGTAGTCGTGGCCGAGTGGTTAAGGCGATGGACTAGAAATCCTTTGGGGTCTCCCTGCGCAGGTTCGAATCCTGCCGACTACGTTGTCCGCCTCCAGTCGGTGTGTTCCGGTGCAAGCAAAGAAGCGCGAATGAGGAATGGGCCCCTGAGACAGTCATTTGCCTGTTTCACAAATGATCGTATTTTACTAGAGATTCTGTTTGGGATTCAGATGTGCATTCGGACAGCAATCCCTTTCAAGAAATGATACGTTCTGGATGAGGTCAAAGGTGCTGGAACACTGTATTTAGGATGTGTTTGCAGTGATTGTGTGTCTCCTGCTTCAACGCAGTGATATATAGATGTGCTCCTGTAATTTATTGGTACAAGCCCAGGGCAGTAAGCAGTCTGAGGATTTATTTCCAGACGGCATAGAGCAGTGAAGCAGTGAAGTAGTGCAACACACTGGATCATTATATTATTTGAATCTATTCTACTTAAATTATTACATTATACACAACTTGAGTTCATTTTAAAAATTAAAAGGTAATGGAAGGAATGCATATTCATGAGGAAGATTATACAGATATGCATGTGATAATCTTCCTTTTATCATGTAGTGCGTCATTTGGACACTTTGTGGGCTTGAAATACAAAGAAAATCATGTTCTATGGTACAAGATAAATACAAAACTTAAGATTTTATTTTAATTAGATTTGTTTATAAAGCATAAGCAATCATTTCATACATTAATATATGTGAAAATGACATTTTAGCATCATATTACATACAGGTCTCTAGCTTCAACACAGTGATATATATATATGCTCAGTGATTTATTGGTACATGCCCAGGTCAATAATCAGAATGAGGATTTATTTCCAGACGGGCTACAGGTAGTGTTGTGAAATACTTCAACACACTGGATCGCAGATTTAGACCCCCTGCACTCTTACTCCTTAAAAACCAAAGAAATGAAGATATGTAGCAATCACATTGCAACAGGGCTGACAGTGACTTAATGCTTATACTAGTGGACTTCTGGTACCTTTAGGGTACGGTGTTCCCTGAAGGGCTCTCAAACCCCGCATTTCAGATGCCTAGCTGTTTCGCTGATGTGTTGCACCTCAGAATCACTTTTAAACCTTACCTCTGGTATCTTTAATCCCTATTGCTCAACGCATGGTGAAAGTATTGCATAAATGTGTCTGAAAATGAGCAATGGGCACCTGAGAGACTCATTTGCCTGTTTCACAAATGATCATATTTGACTAGAGATTCTGTTTGGGATTCAGTTGTGCATTCTGACAGCAATCGCTTTCAAAAAACGATACATTCTGGATGAGGTCAAGGTGCAGGAACACTGTATTTAGGATGTGTTTGCACTTATTCTGTGTCTCTAGCTTCAACACAGCGATATATGTATATGCTCACTGATTTTTTGGTACATGCCCAGGGCAATAATCATTATGAGGAATTATTTCCAGATGTGCTAGGGGTAGTGTTGTGAAATACTTCAACACACTGGATCGCAGGTTTAAACCGCCTGCACTCTTACTCCTTAAAAACCAACAAATGCAGATATGTAGCAATCATATTGTAGCAGACACTCATTTGCCTGTTTCACAAATGATCATATTTTACTAGAGATTTGTTTGGGATCCGGATGTGCATTCTGACCGCAATCTCCTTATCGCGGATTTGCCCTTCTTGGCTCTTTGGACAATATCTCTATCTTGTGGTCGTTGTTGGTAATGTCTAGACAACATCTCCATCTTGTGGTCGTTGTTGGTAATGTCTTCTTATGCCCTTTTTTATTTTAATTCTCTATTAGTTGATTCTAGAATCTCTACAATGGAGTTGAAAACATCAGTTTTATAGCAGACAATATGACATTATTTATAGTCCAATTAGAAACTTATTACCCTGTTTTTAACATAATAACAAATTAAAATTGATTAAAACTAAGTTTGGAACACCAGGGAACATAACAAATGATTTTTTGGAAAACCATGAGGTTCTCTGTGTCCGATGCCTGCAAGGGGAGAAAGCTAGAATCCTTTTATTTTTTCAAAATTTGAAAATAAACATCATTTAACAACAGCTTTCATTCCTAGGAGTGAAAAACAACCATTTTTGAAGACATATTAGTTTCTAAAACACTACAATAAAGTTAAAAACATCCGTTTTATATTACATTATTTTGTGTGAAATTTGTCATTTTTTGCACTATTTTTAATAAAATCTCTAATTAAAAGTGATTAAAATTAAGTTTGGAACAACAAGGAACACAAAAAAAAAAGATTTTAAGGAAAAAAATGATGTCTTCTGTGCCAGGTGCCTGCAAGGGGAGAAAGCTAGAATCCTACCCAGGCTCCTGGAGCTCTGTCCTGGCTAAAGGAGGGTGAATCCATCCCCTTCAAAGCTCCATGAAAAAATGATATTTTTAAATTTGAAAAAAAAAACATTATAGAACAACATCTCTTGGTCCACAGAGAGCAACAATCCAACTTTGAACAAAATCCATTGACTGATCCCCGAATCCTGAAGTTTCTTCGCATGATATTGGGCTTGCAACCACTTTCTGGAAAACGAAGAAAAAGGCCAAAAATGAAAAAAAAGTTATCAATTCTAGAGCCTAAGAGGAAAACAAGACAAATGTATATCTCCAAATAATTTTATGTGCTTCAGAAAAGCCCAGGAAAGTTTTTTGCATACATGAAACCACGCCCGTTTGCACGTAAGCAGACATGGTTTCACAAACGACTGCATGAAAGCACGCGTGCATGCGAAGTCATCCTGTTGAGCATTTGAAAAGCCGCACCACGCCACACTTGAAATAGCTCTTACATTAGTGGTAGACACAGGAATCGCCGCAGGAATCAAAATTGAACCTAGTCGCCACATCACATACATCCTGTTCAACGATAAAAAGGTAACATCTATCCTCGCTCCAGAGTAAATCTCACGTTGAGGGCATATTTTTTTCCACTTTACCATGAGTCGGGCTCGGCTGCACAGAGGCGAGAGCAGAGTAATGAGGTCACGGGGACAGGGGAGTCACACGCTGGCGGTTTGAACACGCGGAAGATCACTGCGGGATCCATAGTATGTGGACCCTCCGTGCGCCATCAGTCCACACTCCGGGCTCTGAATCCTGCCATCCGAGTTAAGATCTCGGCGGAACCTGAGGCACAGTTCCTTCTTAAAACGTAATCTGGTGAGCATTTCTAGAATCGTACTTGTATAGATTGTAGCGTGCTCTCTGAAGGCACCAGTTCTGTAGGGTTTGGGCATTAACTGGGACAATTATTAATTGTAGCAGTAAATCATAAAATGATTCTTTGGGTGGCCTTAGAATCCAACCATGCGATATAACTCAAACAACGCACACACATAGGTACTAATACACGAGGATACATTTATTAATACATAGAATATGCATGTAAACCAAACAGATCTTATCAAGAGGTTTATCAGAATACAAAAGGTATATATTCAGTCAGTTACAAAGAGTATCATATATCAAGAGGACATATGTTCAGTATATCATTCATTTAGACCGTTTCGTAAATGAACTTGGTTATAACTTCTACATTGGATACTCAAAACAAGTACATAACTCTTAGGAATTAAATTGGTATCAACTGGTTGGGATGACAATTGAATTCTCGAGCTGTAATGCATTGAAGTTGAATACTCATCCAATCTCTGGGGATTCAGATCTCCTGCGGACTCAAAGAAGCAGTTGCAGGCTTGTTGCTGTCCAATCCGCGCTGTCTGGCTTGGTGCCAGGTTGTGCTGTGCGGTTTGCGACAGTGCGCTGCTGATGCTCACTGACCGGCTAGTTAGTGTTGGCTTTAACTAGCAAAGTTTATGCACAGGAGAAAATATGACTGTGGGTCCCAGTAGGTCAGGAAGAGGACCGGTTCGTTCCTGATGAAGCGCTTGTTCTGATTAGTTATTCAGCTGTCCACAGTTCCGACCTGTTCACGAGGCTTGCTGCTGATGCTAACCTCGGGTGGATCCTCTGGTTACTCGTGGCAACCTCCACTCTCGACTCTTAGAACAGAGGAAAGTACTGGCACTCGGACACACTGGCCGTTCCGTGGTTGTCCGGGCTGAGTCTCAGGATGGTCAGGAGGCGTGCTGTGAGAATGTCCTGCCCTTGGGAGCCTTCTGCTCCTGGGCCGTCCTGCCATGGAATTGTCTTGCACCCCTGGAATTCTCCTTAGAATTCTCCTACTGGAATAGTCCTACTAGTTCTCCTGCACATTGTCTATTGTTTGTTTGTACATTGTCTTGATGCACTGGTTGCACTTTGTTTTGTTTTTTACACTTGTTTTACAATCGAGAGACTTTCTGTAAGTAAGAATTCCATTGTACCAGTACCGGTTACATATGGCAATAAAGTTCAAGTTCAAGTTCAAGTTCTCCAGGCTCTCTGTTGCCTGTTTTTACCTGGAGGAACTTTGGCTTGTCATTGGCTGAAAGTTTAATGGGCATCAGAGTCCCACATGGGTTACATTGCCCTACCAGTCCCTGACTGGTTGATCAAGGTGAGATATGAGTCACTTACTCCTGACACCTAGGAATGCAATCCAGATGTCCATCTGGCACTCCCTAGACAGATAGGCGCCAATGGATGACCATTGATCATGATAGCCAGGCTTAGCTAAGTGCATCCCCCTTTGGGAGCTGTCCCTTATCAAAAGAAAACATCTTTAAATCAGCCTGCATGAATAGTTTCTCTGTGGCTGCACCACAGAGATGAAGAGAGAGATGGGGCCTCATTTGGGAAAGCACAGCAACACTTATTTCTGTCTTATTAACAAGCATTGCCTCTACATATCCCCCCTTTTTGAAGGTCACGAGGTCCTGAGACGTTGTTGCCTTCAAAACAAAACAGAGTTAAGTGATGTCCCCTGTCATTAGAACATTAACCTTAAATGTCCACATTTCTCCTTGAGAATTCATACCGGAACCAGCATTGGGAACAAACAGGATGAAAAACATCTGGAGTATGTATAAACACGGTAGGAGACATCATCTCAGTCTAGGCATTACAAATCAGGAAGTTCACTGTCAGTATCTGATACCTCTGTAGGCAGATATTTGGGGAAGAAGTAACTTCCTTTCTTTTGAAATGCTACCTTTGACTCATTTGTGCTACCCGGAGTACATCTTGATGTAAGAGTACAGCATTCAGAGTACATTGTCAGCCATGATCCAGCTTCCCAGCAGCAGTGTTACAATAACACCGGTTCCTGTTCCCAGCCCCCCTGATGAACCATGACACCTGTGTTGGGCACCTGCCAGGGTGGTTTGGAGGTTTGTTCCATTAAAGCAAACTAACTACCTGTACCTTGTGAGGGCTTACTGTTTCTTGGATTTCTATCCAATTCAATAGTGTGGCACCTGAAGGCATCCACGACCTCAAGTTTGGTCTTATGTTGTCTGGTTCCAGACCGTACAGTGTCAAGTTACCATGCTGTACTATGGCCTCCTTGGGGCCAGTAGCACGCAAACCTATCAGAAATAGCAAACACACAACAGTGGCGGCAGCAATCAGTCCTCCCAAAAGTCTTTTCGGGTGGCTGATCCCAGTCATCTCCTTCTGAGTGACTGTTGCCTTTCTAAGTTGGCGCAGCATGTACATGGTCTCTTTCTCAGTATGCCATGTGGCATCTTGGGCACCAACATCCTGGAAATCTGAGGAGATCTGACGCAGCTGCTGATGCTGCTCCTCCATTTCCAGGACATCTGCTTTTTCGATTTGTTCATGCCTGTGCTCTAGGAACCCTGCAGGGGGTGGTGCAGCGGTGGAGCATGCCTGACCCTTGGCTTAGTGGTCATCTGGAGCACCTGAGGGATCTGGGATTGTTACTCCATTCTCACTGTTCAGGTCCACCCTGCACACTTCCTGATTGAGGAATCCCTCTATCGGCATGTTTACAATCGTTCGCTGGGCGTGGGTGTAGGACACCTGCTCGCTCCCCCCTTCCCTCTCTAGGGGTTCAGGGAGCTGCCCCAGCACTGGGATAGCTAGTTCACTGTCTTTGAACTCACCATCACCCACCAGGCCCATGTCAGTGCAGGCGGGGATTCTGACACCCCCCTTTTCCATGTTCTGCACTAACAGTCGGGTGGCTTGCCCATCCAGCTCCAGTGGTTGGTGCTGAACCACTGTTGGTCAGACTCAGACTGACAAACTGAGCTGGTGGCTGTAAGAAAACCGGCTCGGCTTTCATTCCCTGTCCCTTCTGGGGGACTGGGTGTATTGGCAACCCTGCCGTTGAGGCAGGAACAATCAGGTCAATCTCACTCACTACCTGGTAGTTGTGAGAAATAATGTTACCTGACTGCAGGTTCCCTGGGTCACAGCAGAGGGAATCGGCATCTGGGATCAGGTGTGTCCACAGCGCAGTAGTCTCAGCGTCCAGCTGAACCTCCTGTCTAACCTGTGAATGTTGCTCCAGGGGATTTCTTTATTTATGTCTTTATTTAGTGGTTTCATTAGTGACAAAGGCTAAACTTTCTTGGAAAAATGTATTTTATGTAAACCATGTTTGCTATTAATTCATTTAGGACTAGAATATGTTCATTTTCTTCCAATAAAAGAAGGGTTCCATTCGCCATAGTCGGGTTGACATTAGAAGCTTGCCATGCCCGGACTGTAACACCATCGCATTAGCATGTTAAAGCGATTTCGTTGAGGAGCCTAGCTTTCTTAACTAGTAAGTACTGTACTTCCTTGGTTTTTGAGGGGGGAAGGTGTCTTTCGCTGGAAATCTGGTCCCCTTCTACTGTAAAAATACCTGTGAAACCGGTTTAATCCGTCACAGCCAGCACTCCCGCTGGCCACCCACGTGTTATGCTCTTCATTAATGTCTAAGCCGGAACACATCATTATATCTCATTTTGTATTTCTTTAAAAAAAATCGTTTGCCCAGCCTAACAGTATTGTTGTTATTGTTTTTATCCTGTAAAGCGCTTTGAGGAGCCAGCTTTTAAGGCGCCATATACAATAAAGTTCATTATTATTACTATTGTTAAATTGCTGGACAGAGAGGTGAACATTATTACACGGAAGACAAAGATAGCGATTTATGTGTGGATGCTGCACATTGGTGGGGAGTCCCCATTGCCTGTAAAGCACTTTGAGTGGAGTGTCCAGAAAAGCGCTATATAAATGTAAGCAATTATTATTATGATTATTATTATTATGATTATTATTATTATTATTATTACGTTGCATTGTGCATTGTGCTGCTGTAATACAGTTTTAAATAATTAAAAGTCTAAACAGTATCAGCTTTATTTATGGGTTTTAAATCAATATAAATGTTTATATTGTAACGCCTAGGTGACTATTCATTGTTATTAAAATGACTTAAATTTGATCATGTTATGATAATTAGAAATATAAATTTGTTTGGTGCAAGTGAAGTTTTATTTAATCTCTGAGCCAGGGAAACATTGTATTTTTTTAAAAAAATGTTTATTAAAAAAAAAAAGTAACGGCTCCAGCAGGATTCAAACACACAACATGTGATGTAGGAGTCAGGAAGCTAACCCACAGCACCACCAGCAAGGTCACACAAAGAGTGTCGAAAAAGCCCTACAAAACATTATGTAACAATTCTTGTGTTGCGGTACATGAGTATAATTATATCGTTATTAATTTCTTTAAATACGCGATTCCATATTATATTCCCTTTTAATCAAATTCTTGTACCGGAGCTTGTTGACTCCAGTATCACGTTAGTTAAAGACTTCGATGCTTAAAATGTTTAGGGAGAAATGGAATACTGGTGTGTATGTTTTCTTTAAAGTACCGAGACCAGCCATATACTGTATGTTTAAGTTCCAAAATTAATATCGTTTATGGCCTTCACACGTGTTACAGTATGCTCCTATTCTTTTTATGCTCAGGTACTAAGATTTCCCTTCAGTGGTAAAATTCCATATAAATATTCAATGCTTAAACGGGCACAGTAAAGACATTAAATATACATGTACATATACATACTGTATACAGTACAGTTTGCATACAGTAATATGTTTATGTTCCTAAATCAATCTCTTTTATGAGCATGTGAAAGGCATGGTGAATCGGAGATTCTCAAAAATTACTGTACCTTGCATGATTGGAAACAAATGCGTGATTGCGAAATGCTGTGGTGTTACTTTTACAAAGACAGTCAATGAAAAAAAGAATGTGGACCAGGGCACTACTTTGAGTTTACAGCTTGTCCAAGGTCATTCATTATTAATACTATTAGTAATATCTTCGTTAAAGACTTTGATGGCGACAGCTCAAACATGAGAGGTTGAGCTTTATTAGCTCCACCTTGCAGAAATTCCGGATACTATTATTTTAATTGCGGTTTTATAGGAGAATTTACGGTAACTCGTGGTAGACTGCGTAAAGCGCACCGCAAAATAATGTGGTATCGCCCGCTTGTTTTGAATAGCTGCATCTGTACGCCCCGTGTCTCAACGGTAGGACGGAGTCAAATACTGCCTCGACACGTAACAGCGTTATATTAAACCGCAGGACTTTAGGGCTGTTTTGTTTGAATGTTCAAGGCATTGGTAAGAGCGTAGGTCAAGGGCCATTGGTGCATCTCCTGTGACTGGAGTAAAAATGCTATTCAAAGTGCAGTGACTAAAATCGTCGTCCACATGTCTCCGTTGTTGATTGCTTTCTGTCTAAGAACGTTCTGTTTTCATGTCCGAACGGGGAGACTTTATCATTCCAACTTGAAGCCACCCTTAAGTCCTCTGAGGTGTGTGTGTGTGTGCTTGCACGTATGGCGTAAAAGGTTTCTTAAACGGAGAGCGAACTTGAAAAAAGTTGCCTCCGCCGCCGCCGCCGCCTCGCACTCCCTGTTCGATTGTAGCAAGAAGGCAGCGGCCGTGGTGCTCGCTGTAGTCGTGGCCGAGTGGTTAAGGTGACGGACTTGAAATCTGTTGGGGTCTCCCCGCGCAGGTTCAAATCCTGCTGACTACGGTGTCCTTTGCATTTGGTTGCGTGCGTGCGTGTAAAAGGACCAGCGCCGTTTCGTTTTCGCTGGGACCTTTAACACTCTAAATCGTCTGGGCCCGCAGCCTGTGAAATCGATTCTTCAGCACCCACGAAGGACGCTTTGCAGCTGGACACAGATACCGATGCTTTTCTGCAATGAGCTTTCCAGCTGAATTTTCTCGGCAGCTCCCTACTGAACCTGTTCTCCATTGCAACATAGCGGAGGCTCGTCACATCTATAGCAAGGCTGTGTAGGACCGCATACGCCACAGTGACTTGTACACAGACCACATGAAAGGCAAGCAAAATACAATTATTAAAATTCCAAAGACTCACAAGGTCAGAGGAACAGCGATGATCTGATCTGATCTGTTACAGAAGTCTAGGTTGACCTTTTTAGAGCTGTAATTGCATTTTTGTTTAATAGAAGATCAAATCTACTCGCATGTACCAGCACCTTACAGTTTATTGATGTTAATTCTGTTTAAGTAATAAGATTGCTAACGATGTTGGACTTTAGCCGGTGTTTTTTAGAACAAATTGCTTACACTTCTGTAAGGAATACGCAGTACGTGCCTTTGTCAGTCATTGCTCACCATACCTGTAACTTTCTTATCTAACTCACTTCCTCAAATGGTGAAGGTCCACAAACATAAATGAAAAAAAATCCCTTGTTGTAGATGAGGTGCCCAAAAAAGCAGCCCCTGATAGTGTATAACACATTTATACTATTGCAGAGACACATGTAACATATATATATATACTGTTTATATATATGAAACAGAAATAGAAACAGAAACAGGAATCGCTTACACACCTGGAGAATCTCTGTAGGAATATCTAGCATTTATCAATGGAAATAAAAGCTGCTTTAATACAGTGCATGTTCAAACTCAAACCCTCAGCTGCTGTTCTTGTTTGTTTTGGGACAAATTGCAACTGAGCATCGCATGAGCCGTTACGTACCCTTATCTGTTAGGGAATTTCAAGGGAGGAGTTAGGTCAGAATGGGTAGGCTGCAAAACAACAAGTAAAGATTTATTCCAAGATGAAACGTTGTGGCGGTTTTCTTATCTTTTCAGCATGGACTAAACTTTTACGTGTTCCTTATATGCTATATATGTATATATTAGCACCAATGTCGTTCTTAAAAACTAACATGAAATTGTCAGGGACATTCAGCTATATACAAAGACGAGACAGACAAACTAATAATTCTATATTAACGTGGCCTACATATTGACGCAATGATCGAACTAACTGACATGTTCTGATTCAGATTCCCTGCAGTTTATGCCAATTAGAACAATAGCAATGCTGAGTCCTCCCCACCCTACCGAGCACAAATTCAGCTGCTCTCCAGTTCTGTTCTGCATGTTTTTTCATTGCAATTGAGCTCGGAGCTGGAGATGATCTCCATACAGTTCTGTGTTAACTAGCCCGCACTTGCGTGCTAATTTACGGGTTGTGGCAAATGCTTTTCTATAGTTCATATACATGACAGCAACCTGTTACCGAGGAACCTGAGAGGTTTAAAAGCCACACGAGCCAGGCAGGATTCGAACCTACAATCTTCTGATCCGAAGTCAGATGCATTATCCATTACGCTACTGGCCCATAGAACATGTGCTTGCACTCAACCACAGAGAGCTCTACACTGCTACTAGTAGTACACTTCCCCATCTACATTTTCACAGCAAGAAACTTGTGTTTCCTACTATTTTTATCAGGTTTAAAATATCATCTCCTTAAAACAGAAAAAGTGTTGATGTGTCGTGCTGAAATTCCGATTGATTTTGAATTCAAAGAAAAAAGGTTTTCTTCCAAAACACCATGAAATTGTCACATCTTGCAGACAATAGGTGTATTCCATGTTGAAAAGAGAAGAAAGAAAACCATGGAGCCTTTTACAGGTGTGAGGCTTCTTCAGGTGTGAGAAGACCTCACAGCCGAAACACTGTGTTTCCGTTCTTCTCTTTTCAGCATGCAATAAACCTATTACTTGTTCCTTTGCAGCCGAGGCATGCTGACGTAGCTACCCAGCTGAACATCTTGCAGACTCTACAGTACTTCTCTCCTGTAGAAGTAAAGCAGGGCTTGCTGGGTGAGCTTTTGCTCCGGTAAATTAGGTCACGTGTCATGTTAAATCACTTCTTCTAAACACAACATTTGCTGGTGCTAGCTTTCCCCATGAAAAGAGACATTTCCCTTACAGTACATGACATATCATTTTTATTCTATCAATAAGTATAGAAATTAAACAAAAGAAAAAATGGTGTCGCCAAAGAATGGGAGGTGTCAAGGGCATTGAGCTCCTTGGACATGAAAAGTGCCCGATAAATGCCATTTCTCATCATTTCTCTTGGCGTCAGTTCTGCTATTAAATGGGACGGAGGCAACGGGCTCAGAGAGCAGGTTAAGTGCACACCGAACACAGATGTGTCCAAGTGTCTGTAAAAGGGCGGTGCTCTGCTGGCGCTGTTCCCTAGTGGCTTAAAGTGCCTGCCTAGTAAGCAGGCGATCCTGGGTCTGAATACCAGCGGTGCCTCTCTCCGTGTCTTGTTGTGCCGAATGTCTCATTTCAGACAAACATGTACAGCTTGGTTCAGTTTAATGCAAGAATTCATTTCCTTTCTGGAATAACTTGTTTTTGAAGAAATCCATACAGCTTGTGAAAGATGAAATCCATTTCTTGGTTGTCAGTGGAAAAAGATTGCCGGCTGCAAGAAGCGCAAGTGATTGTTTTCTTTGACCATAAACCTGCAAATGTAGGGAGCTCAAGCGGCCGTCAGTCTCTGTGGTGCAATCGGTTAGCGCATTCGGCTATTAACCAGAAGGTTGGTGGTTCAAGCCCACCCAGGGACGCATGTCTCAGTTTTTCCAATGTAAACATCATCACCGCTAAAGAAAATGGTGCAGAAGGCTCCACAGTCGAAACGCTTCTTTTCTTCTCTTTTCAGCATGGAGCAAACCTTTGCTTGATCCTTTGCAGCCTACGCAGGCTGACACAGCTACCTTTCTCTTAACGCGCCTCAATCATTATTCACCAAAACCATCAGCAGAATGTGTCGCCTTTGTGGTGATGTCACTCCTCTGCTTCACAAATGTCCTTAGTGACGGACCATTTCTTTCTGCCATTTTTCCGGAGCGGTTATTGATTGCTCCATCATTTCCCTCATACTTTCCATCCCTAGATTGAAAAAAAAAACAGAAACAGGCTGACAGGACGACAATCAAATTGCAAAAACTCATCAAAGCACTCGATAGAGTATTTGAATCCACAAGTAGCTACGAGCAACTTTGTCCTGGCTTGCATGAAAGTCGGAAAATGTCAAAAAGAAAAAGATGGTGGCTTTTTCATATTCGTTCTTTTATTTTTAGTTTGTTGCTTCTTCTGTCCATTGTCCTCCTGCCTGGCTCTTGACCTGTGACTGTTTGAACGCACACAGTAGACTTTCATGCAGGGGATTTGTCCTGAGCCTCTGTGAAAGACCCACCCACCCCCATAAATAACTGCTCTAGAAACACATGAATGCAAAACTAAACCACAGCTTAAAGAGGAGCTTGTCATGACCGCCAGGCAGTTAAGACCAACTCTTAAGCAATCTAATCAGCACCAGCAGCGGGTGATTATTAACAAACGCCGCCGCACGAGTTAACCCACCTGCACACACTCCACCGTGCGGTACGCAGTGCTATTTTTACCATCTTTACCTGCTTCCCGCTGGTATTGAGTCTACTCCTTGAGAGCTCTACCTGGCGTTTTTTCCATTACTTCTTTTATTCTGGATATTGGACTCCCCTTCTGCCTTTTCGACTTTGGACCTCACCTCTCACCTTGGACTGTTTGCCACCAGTGTTCTCCCTGGATTACAACTTACCTTACGCCTCTTGACCACGGAACAAAGCAAAGCAGAGCAAAACAAAACGAACAAACGAAAACCCTCACGTCCCGCACTTGCATATAACGCCGTTACGTGCCCAAGCAGTATTGTACGTCATCCTAGCACTGCACCCCGGGGCGTACGGTATATGGGAACGAGCACACGCCACGAATCGTCTCGAATCACTCCCTACAGCTGTAAGGCGCCTTGAAGCATGCACCCCCAACATTCTTCTTTGCGCATCTGTGAAAGGTAAACTCTTGAGCAAACTCTGAACCAGCTCAAAGGAAACTAATCCGATTAGACGTTACTTTGACTCATCCTTTAAGGGACCCTTGTTAATTGGAGAAATCAATGATTTTGAATGAATTCTGTATGCGTTAAAAGACAGCTATACACTGAAAACATGCAGGACACTTCTCATGATGTTTCCCGAGCCGAAACACAGTGCGTTTTTAAAAGCCATCTGACAAAGCCCGCCCACTGAAAACTGCAGCAGATCGTGTAAAGACGTTCAACTTTGTAACTACTGCACGCACAGGAAGCAGAATAAATTCCTCTTTTCCGGTTTTATTTATGCGAACCATAAATAAACCAAATAAACCAAGTTGCAAGAGGCCCGCACCCACAGCACAAATTGCGCAGCCTAGGCCACCTCCTCGCCCCGCACGCCACCGCCTCCTGCTGGGCCCACTCTTTCGCACACTCACACGCCACACTAACACTCAAAAGTGTGGGCAAAACGAGAAAACGAGCGCGCCGTTTCCTACACATCTGCAGTCGCCATTGCGCATTCGCAGCATGTCCCGGGATGCAATTCGGCCTCATTTGCATAACTCCAGACCGGCAGATCGCCACGCAAGCTCGCGACGTGCGCCTGCCACACACCGAACAAACCTTTTCAGCAATTTCCAAAAAACGGGCCTGCTCGCCTGCCCACAAGGCTCCGTCTCTTACCTGCTCTCCAGAGCCTGCTGCCTTCTGTGCTTTTCTCTCGGCACCGCTGCAGCGCACACAACTCCTGCAGCGGGAGGTGGGAGAAAGTTCCCGCGCTCCGCCGCAGGGAAGGCTCGCTCCGTGCGCACACGTCCTTTCGATGCCAGTCCAACAGTTGCTCTGCATTAGCTGCGTCGGGGCTCCGGCGTGTCGCACCTCACCTCACCTCACCTCACCTCACACTGCCCCCTCCTTGAATGTCTGGCGCTGGGCATGCCCCGCTCTCCTCCGCCTTATCTTATCGCGTGTGAGCACCGACAATGGCCACAATGCCGGGGAATGGCACCTGTAAATTAATTATCTTCTCTTGCAGCCTGAGATCATGTCCTTCTTTTGGCTCCCTCCAGTTCTGATAAAAAATCTCACTCTTAGATGTGTTAATTTTTGCGGAGGAAGCCAAAGAGAAACGATCACAGCACTGCAGAGCTCTGCTAATTGAGGCATTGTCAGAGAGGAGCAGGGTGACGTCATCCATGTATAGAGATGTCTTTACCTCTCCTCCCCCACTTCCAGGCACTGGTATCCCATTAATGGCCTGATCCTGGCGCAAGGCACAGGCTAAGGGCTCCATAGCCAAAACGCATAACAAGGGGGATAATGGGCAGCCCTGCCTCACCCCTGAACAGACTTCAAAGGGGCGTGATCTATTGCCATTAACCATGACTCTGCTGTTGCTACCTGTGTACAGCAGGTTAATCCACTTTCTCATGATGGGGCCAAACTTCATGTGCTCAAGTCCCGATGTTAAGTACTGCCGGTTTAGGCGGTCAAAGGCCTTTTCTAGGTCTACACCTAAAATGCAAAGAGGGAGGGAGCGATCCTCAGAGTACAGACAGACATCCCTCAACAAGGCCAGGTTGTCGCTCATCAGGCGTCCTGCTATCCCACAAGTCTGTTCTTTCCCTACCAGTGAGGCCACTACATTTTGTAGGTGCAGGAAAAGGGCTTTGGACAGGATCTTAGTGTCCAAGCCTAACAGGCTGAGGGTCTCCAGTTCTTTATGTCATTTTTTGCTCCTTTCTTAAACAAGAGAGAGATAGTGCCTTCCCTTAAGGAGTCAGGCAACAATTCTGTCTTATAGCTTTCCTCGAATAGGAGCAGTAGCGGATCCTGAAGCAGATCCCAAAAGGTGCAATAAAATTCTTTAGGGAGCCCGTCAGCACCTGGAGTTTTCCCCTTCTGTAAGCTCTCCATCGCCTGTCTCAGCTCTTCTACTGTCAAATCCCTCTCAAGTACTTCCCTATCTTCTTCACTCAAAACGTTTTCTAGCTTTGAGGTAAAAAAATGAATTTCTTCATCCTTTAGCTCTGTAGAGCTGTACAGTCTTGAGTAGAAGGCCTCGGTGCAGGAGAGGATAGCACTCGGCTCTGTTCTCTCTCGTCCCTCCTCATCAACTACACTTTCCATGACAGACTTGGAGCCTACCACTTTCCTGAAAAAGAAGCGAGTACACTTCTCATTTTCTTCCAAGAACTGCACTCTGCCTCTTAACAGCACTCCTCGACTACTTTCTTCGGCTATGCTCCGGATGTCCTTTTTTAAAAGGGTGATATCCTCGAGCACATCGAAGCCACTGTGCAGCATCGTGTAGAGACGCTGCAGCTGCCTCTGTTTCCTGGCTAGCACTCCTCTCCGTCTGGCAGCAGCCTTCCTTCCCTCAGCCATGAAAAAGGCCTTTGTCCTCATCTTCACCTCCTCCCACCACTCTCCTACTGACCCGTACAGACACTGCAAGGACAGCCACTGTGATAGTTTCTCCTTGTAGCGGGATACTACCCCCTCGTTCTCTAGCAGCTTTGTGTTGAGTTTCCAGAGGCCTGGGCCAAAGACAGTCCCGCCCTGGAGTTCCACTCTACACCCTAAAGCCTGATGATCTGAGAAGAAGACAGGCTGAAGAGTGACCCCAACAACTTTCACTCTCTCTGAGACAAAGCAATAGTCAATTCTGGAGCTGCTATTCCTCCCTGACCATGTATATCCTGCTGTTGTGGGATATATACATCTATATGTGTCTGAGAGTTTAAAGTCTTGAACTAAGTTTTGCAGGGCCAGTGAGCTGGAATCCAATTTTATCGGAGAGCTAGACTGCCTGTCTGTGTGCTCTAAGATACAATTAAAATCCCCTCCCACTATCAAGTCTGTGCTACTTAACAATAGGGGGGAGAGTGCCTTGAGTAGCTCCACCCTTCCTCCCACGTCAGTAGGACAATACACATTGATTAGCCGCAGGTTAACGGTCCCCCATTCCACATCCACACACAGCAACCTGCCATCTATGACCCTCTGAATACTTTTCAATTTGAAAGCCCATCCTTTGAAAAGAATGGCCACGCCAGAGGCTCTGTTGTTATTGTCCCCTGACCAAACAGAAGGCCCTTTATCCCACCTATCTTTAAAGCTTTTATACCTCTCTTGATAGGCTAAAGCACACTCCTGCAACATCAACACATCTCCCTCTCTCTGCTGGAGGTAATCAAAGACAGACTGGCATTTAACTCTGTCATTGATACCTCTGGTGTTAAGAGAAATTATGTTTAGAGCCATTTTACATAAGAAAGTGGAACCAGACTTTACAAAACACATTTCTCTTCGG
This sequence comes from Lepisosteus oculatus, assembly GCF_040954835.1. Taxonomy (NCBI): domain Eukaryota; kingdom Metazoa; phylum Chordata; class Actinopteri; order Semionotiformes; family Lepisosteidae; genus Lepisosteus; species Lepisosteus oculatus. The sequence goes on along the minus strand of NW_027168383.1, from coordinate 191,844 downwards.
TCTCACCTGTTACCTTCTCTTTCTTTTTCTTCTTACCAATTTCCTGCCAGCCATCCTCTGAATGAGCCTTCATCAGGGTGGCAGCAGTAAAAGCGTTCACGGAGTCCATTTCAAGGAAGGGGGTAGAAAGAGGGGTGGAAGGGTTCCAGCTGTCCCCATCGCCATGCTCTCCTTCCTCCTCGCTCGGGGAGAAAACAGAGTCATTTTTCCTTTTCCTCAAGTCCAGCTCCTGGGAGCACTGAGGGGAAAGGGGTGCAGCCGATGCACCAGTCTCCTCTTCCCCCTCACCCACCAGCTGTTGCAGATCCTCCGTGACGGACTGGATGGAGGAGAGGAGGGCATCTGTAGCACTTGCAGAGTCTGAGAAAAGCAGCTCCGCTGAATCCTGGGTATCGTCGCTGGACCCGCTCCACCGGGGGGCCCCACACTGGCCCTCGTTCTGAGGAGCAGGAGTGGGGGAGGGGTCCTCGCTGTTCTCGGGGGTTTTCAAACCCTCGTGCTTGTCTGGTGCAGTCTGCGGTTGTGGGAGCGTAGTGGATTTCTCTTCCACCGGCCCCGGAGCCACAGCAGGACTGATCCTGGCTGGAGGCTGAGACTCTTTGTCCAACAAGGGTTCTTTGTTTGACTTGTTGTTTGCTTTGGCTTTTCGGGCCGGTTTGGCTGAAACAAGCACTGCCTCATCCTTTCTCATTTTGAGTTTATTGGCGTAGGCGTGAGGGCAGTTCTTAAAAACGTGTCCTTCCGAGCCACATAAATTGCACTTTGGCAGCATTGAACAGTCAGAGGCTAAATGTCCCTGTTTGCCACAGGTCTTGCAGCATTTCACAGTGCAGGACGATGCCAGGTGTCCCACAGCACCACAGCGCCGACACACCTTTGGTTGTCCCACATAAAAAACATAGCCATTGCAGGCGCCCAGCCGGATTGTAGAGGGCAGGTGCCTTAAGCCTCCATTTACATTGTCCGGTAGTAAGCGAACCTCGAATTTCCTTGCTCCTGTTTTTATACCGTCAACATCTCTAACCTCAGTTCCATGGTGGACGGTGCAGTACTGGTTAAGCCAGATGTGAATGTCCTCCGTCTTTGCCAGTTCCGAGAACATAACAACATGCACCGTTTTCCTCTCTCTCTGTGTCAGAGGCTGCAAGTTGATCTTCTCAAGTGCAGGAACTTTCCCTCTTTTTGCCTCAAAGACATCCACGCATTGTTCAAACGGAGGATAGGTAGCAAATACAACCTCAAATGCTTTCTGACCTGGGAGAGCGAAGATGAAATCCAAGTGCCGAGGTTCAAAGCCAAGTTCCTTCTGTAACACTTTTCTGCTGAACTGCATACGATCCATGAAGAGGTCATCCAAAAGCTCAAAATGTACAGCATTCTTGCGGGATCCAAAGGTTGCCATCTCAAACTGCAAAACAAACACTGCTTCCACAAAACAAGAAAACAATCCAACTACTCCAACTACAGGCTGATCAAGGTATCTCCCCTGCCAGGTAAGCCGAGAGCCGCAGGCGATGAGCCCGGAGCTGAACGGGCCCCACTGGCTCGTTTGTAAGGCCAGGTGCATTGCCAACCACGACCGGCAGGGCAGAGGCCTTGAAGGCAGCCTGGGCTCCTGCAGCTGTCCAGCCACGCACTCTGGTTTCTCTTCATCTCGTACAAATCTTTTGCCTTTTACTAAAGATTTCTATGGAGAGGAGCATGAATGAGTTCCATACAATTTTTGTGCTTTCCTGCCTTCGGGTGGGGCGCAGCTGGGCTGGTCAAAGAGAGAAAACAAAACCGCTCACAATCGCTCTTATTACGGCGACTGTGGCTGTCTGCTTTGCCAGTCCTCGGTCTCCGCCTGTCTGATTGGCGCTCTTTTCTTTGGGGGGCGGGAAGTGTCCGGCCGCAAATATGAAGCGTTACAGCAACGACATGCCATGAGACGATTGATAACGATTTCCATAGGATCCACGCGGTTGCCTGGCAACCGTCAGCTTTGCGCAGTGGCAGTATCGTAGCCTTTGAGGTTTAGCCGATGCGCGATTATTGCTAGTTGAAAACTTTTCCCAATACCCCGCTTCCGCCGGTTTGCAATACAATTAGCGAAAGCAATTCTTGACAGTCTCGTCAGAGACTGAGCAAGGTGTTTAAAGACAGATTTTGTCATGGTAACATCATGGTAGAAAGAAACAAGCTTGTTACGTCTCAACAGAAACACTCTTTAGCTCTTTCAGCGTTATGCAGAGAACAGCGTCTGTCGAGATCACTTTTGAGTCAGCGCGAAACGCTGTGTGCTGTCAGTTTGATTTCATATTGCTCGTAGCGGCGCCAGGCTTTTGTCTGTCAAACGTTAGGTTGCGCTTCTTCATGCTGCATCGTCGGCATGAGTGGAGCTTTTTAAACGTCTGTACTTACTGCGCCTCATAAGAAATCGTTTGTCCCCGTTCAAAACAGATTGTGCGATGTCCTGCAGCGTTCGCAAAGCAAACCTTTGACAGTTTGAAAGAGGAATTTATTCTGCTTCCTGTGGGTGCAGTAGTTACAAAGTTGAACGTCTTTACACGATCTGCCGCAGATCTTACAAACGAGCCAGTGGGGCCCGTTCAGCTCGGGGCTCATCGCCTGCGGCTCACGGCTTGCGAGCGTGCCCAATCCGTGCGATAACTCGGAAAACACCCGGCCACACTGTGCCGGAAACGACGCACTCTGGGAAGCCGCTATGCAAAGCGAGGTCCCAAGATCCCCTGCGGCCGGACACTTCCCAACCCCCAAAGAAAAGAGCGCCAATCAGACGGCCGGAGACCGTGGACTCGCGGAGCAAACGGCCACAATCGCCATAACAAGACCGATTGCGGGCGTTTTTGTTTTCTCTCTTTGACCAGCCAGGCTGCGCCCCACCCGAAGGCAGGGAAGCACAAAAATTGCATGGAACTCATTCATGCTCCTCTCCACGGAAATCTTTAGTAAAAGGCGAAAGATTTGTACGAGATGAAGAGAAACCAGAGTGCGTGGCTGCATAGCTGCAGGAGCCCAGGCCGCCTTCAAAGCCTCTGCCCTGCCGGTCGTGGTTGGCAATACACCTGGCCTTACAAACGAGCCAGTGGGGCCCGTTCAGCTCCGGGCTCATCGCCTGCGGCTCACGGCTTGCGAGCGTGCCGAATCCGTGCGATAACTCGGAAAACACCCGGCCACACTGTGCCGGAAACGACGCACTCTGGGAAGCCGCTATGCAAAGTGAGATCCCAAGATCCCCTGCGGCCGGACACTTCCCGCCCCCCAAAGAAAAGAGCGCCAATCAGACGCCGGAGACCGTGGACTCGCGGAGCAGACTGCCACAATCGCCATAACAAGACCGATTGCGAGCGTTTTTGTTTTCTCTCTTTGAACAGCCAGGCTGCGCCCCACCCGAAGGCAGGGAAGCACAAAAATTGCATGGAACTCATTCATGCTCCTCTCCACGGAAATCTTTAGTAAAAGGCGAAAGATTTGTACGAAATGAAGAAAAACCAGAGTGCGTGACTGCACAGCTGCAGGAGCCCAGGCCGCCTTCAATGCCTCTGCCCTGCCAGTCGTGGTTGGCAATACACCTGGCCTTACAAACGAGCCAGTGGGGCCCGTTCAGCTCCGGGCTCATCGCCTGCGGCTCACGGCTTGCGAGCGTGCCCAATCCGTGCGATAACTCGGAAAACACCCGGCCACACTGTGCCGGAAACGACGCACTCTGGGAAGCCGCTATGCAAAGCGAGGTCCCAAGATCCCCTGCGGCCGGACACTTCCCGCCCCCCAAAGAAAAGAGCGCCAATCAGACGGCCGGAGACCGTGGACTCGCGGAGCAGACTGCCACAATCGCCATAACAAGACCGATTGCGGGCGTTTTTGTTTTCTCTCTTTGACCAGCCAGGCTGCGCCCCACCCGAAGGCAGGGAAGCACAAAAATTGCATGGAACTCATTCATGCTCCTCTCCACGGAAATCTTTAGTAAAAGGCAAAAGATTTGTACAAGATGAAGAGAAACCAGAGTGCGTGGTTGCACAGCTGCAGGAGCCCAGGCCGCCTTCAAAGCCTCTGCGCTGCCGGTCGTGGTTGGCAATGCACCTGGCCTTACAAACTAGCCAGTGGGGCCCGTTCAGCTCCGGGCTCATCGCCTGCGGCTCACGGCTTGCGAGCGTGACCAATCCGTGCGATAACTCGGAAAACACCCGGCCACACTGTGCCGGAAACGACGCACTCTGGGAAGCTGCTATGCAGGCAAGGTCCCAAGATCCCCTGCGGCCGGACACTTCCCGCCCCCCAAAGAAAAGAACGCCAATCAGACGGCCGGACCCAACAACCTTGGCGTTATTAGCACCACGCTCTAACCAACTGAGCTAACTGGCCTCGCAACAGTGCCCCTCTCAGTGCTGCAAAAAATCGAACTCAGGGAATTTCTTTTGTCCTCTTTTGAATAGAAAGCCGTGTAATTCAGTGTACGGGCTTTCTTGTGCACTTTCATGGTTCTTGTAACCAAAATCCTACACTGGCCTGAAATGCCCCCCATTTCACAGCATTTTTCAGCTGATTTAAAATGTACCTAAAGGAGAAGCATTTTTGAAGACCATCAATTACCAAGAGCTTTTGTCAAAGGTTTTGGTGGTCATTTTTAATGAACACAGAGCGCTGTGACCTCGGTTTTACATCTCATCCAAAAGACAGCGCCCTCTTACAACACAGCATCTCCGTCACTATACTGGGGCATTGGGACCCGCACAGACCTCAGGGTGAGCGCCCCCCCGCCGGCACCATTAACACCGCTTCCAGCTGGAAGCTTTGTTTTTCCCTGTAGCTCACCCTCATCCGGGTACTGACCTAGCTCACACCCGCTTAGCTTCAGTGGGTTTTCAGTTGCGAGTTGCAAAAGCCACTGCATTGGCTGGGAATCAAAACCAAGCCTCCCGCGTGGCAGGCGAGAATTCTAACACTGAACCACCAATGCTCAATGCCTGTACCTTCAAAAAAGACGGAGGACATTCACACCTGGCTTAACCAGTACTGCACCGTCCACCATGGAACTGAGGTTAGATATGTTGACGGTATAAAAGCAGGAGCAAGGAAATTCGAGGTTCGCTTGCTACCGGACAATATAAATGGAGGCTTAAGGCACCTGCCCTCTACAATCTGGCTGGGCGCCTGCAATGGCTATGTTTTTTATGTGGGACAACCAAAGGTGTGTTGGCGCTGTGGGACACCTGGCATCGCCCTGCACTGTGAAATGCTGCAAGACCTGTGGCAAACAGGGACATTTAGCCTCTGACTGTTCAATGCTGCCAAAGTGCAATTTACTTGGCTTGGAAGGACACGTTTTTATAAACTGCCCTCATGCCTACGCCAATAAACTCAAAATGAGAAAGGATGAGGCAGTGCTTGTTTCAGCCAAACCGGCCCGAAAAGCCAAAGCAAACAACAAGTCAAACAAAGAACCCTTGTTTGATAAAGTCTCAGCCTCCAGCCAGGATCTGCCCTGCTGTGGTTCCGGGGCCGGTGGAAGAGAAATCCACTACGCCCCCACAACAGACTGCACCAGACAAGCACGAGGGTTTGAAAACCCCCGAGAACAGCGAGGACCCCTCCCCCACTCCTGCTCCTCAGAACGAGGGCCAGTGTGGGGCCCCCCGGTGGAGCGGGTCCAGCGACGATACCCAGGATTCAGCGGAGCTGCTTTTCTCAGACTCTGCAAGTGCTACAGATGCCCTCCTCTCCTCCATCCAGTCCATCACAGAGGATCTGCAGCAAATGGTTGGTGAGGGGGAAGAGGAGACTGGTGCATCGGCTGCACCCCTTTCCCCTCAGTGCTCCCAGGAGCTGGACTTGAGGAAAAGGAAAAATGACTCTGTTTTCTCCCCGAGCGAGGAGGAAGGAGAGCATGGCGATGGGAACAGCTGGAACCCCTCCACCCCTCCCTCTACCCCCTTCCTTGAAATGGACTCCGTGAATGCTTTTACTGCTGCCACCCTGATGAAGGCTCATTCAGAGGATGGCTGGCAGGAAATTGGTAAGAAGAAAAAGAAAAAGAAGAAGGGACCAGGTGAGACAGAAGAGAAATGTGTTTTGTAAAGACTGGTTCCACTTTCTTATGTAATATGGCTCTAAACATAATATCTCTTAACACCAGAGGTATCAATGACAGAGTTAAATGCCAGTCTGTCTTTGATTACCTCCAGCAGAGAGAGGGAGATGTGTTGATGTTGCAGGAGTGTGCTTTAGCCTATTAAGAGAGGTATAAAAGCTTTGAAGATAGGTGGGATAAAGGGCTTTCTGTTTGGTCAGGGGACAATAACAACAGAGCCTCTGGCGTGGCCATTCTTTTCAAAGGATGGGCATTCAAATTGAAAAGTATTCAGAGGGTCATAGATGGCAGGTTGCTGTGTGTGGATGTGGAATGGGGGACCATTAACCTGCGGATATTCAATGTGTATTGCCCTACTGACGTGGGAGGAAGGGTGGAGCTACTCAAGGCACTCTCTCACCTATTGTTATGTAGCACAGACGTGATAGTGGGAGGGGATTTTAATTGTATCTTAGAGCACACAGACAGGCAGTCTAGCTCTCTGATAAAATTGGATTCCAGGTCACTGGCCCTGCAAAACTTAGTTCAAGACTTTAAACTCTCAGACACATATAGATGTATATATCCCACAACAGCAGGATATACATGGTCAGGGAGGAATAGCAGCTCCAGAATTGACTATTGCTTTGTCTCAGAGAGAGTGAAAGTTGTTGGGGTCACTCTTCAGCCTGTCTTCTTCTCAGATCATCAGGCTTTAGGTCGTAGAGTGGAACTCCAGGGCTTTGGCCCAGGCATCTGGAAACTCAACACAAAGCTGCTAGAGAACGAGGGGGTAGTCTCCCGCTACAAGGAGAAACTATCACAGTGGCTGTCCTTGCAGTGTCTGTACGGGTCAGTAGGAGAGTGGTGGGAGGAGGTGAAGGTGAGGACAAAGGCCTTTTTCATGGCTGAGGGAAGGAAGGCTGCTGCCAGACGGAGAGGAGTGCTAGCCAGGAAACAGAGGCAGCTGCAGCGTCTCTACACGATGATGCACAGTGGCTTCGATGTGCTCGAGGATATCACCCTTTTAAAAAAGGACATCCGGAGCATAGCCGAAGAAAGTAGTCGAGTGCAGTTCTTGGAAGAAAATGAGAAGTGTTCTCGCCTCTTTTTCAGGAAAGTGGAAGGCTCCAAGTCTGTCATGGAAAGTGTAGTTGATGAGGAGGGACGAGAGAGAACAGAGCCGAGTGCAATCCTCTCCTGCACCGAGGCCTTCTACTCAAGAATGTACAGCTCTACAGAGGTAAAGGATGAAGAAATTCATTTTTTTACCTCAAAGCTAGAAAACGTTTTGAGTGAAGAAGATAAGGAAGTACTTGAGAGGGATTTGACAGTAGAAGAGCTGAGACAGGCTATGGAGAGCTTACAGAAGGGGAAAACTCCGGGTGCTGACGGGCTCCCTAAAGAATTTTATTGCACCTTTTGGGATCTGCTTCAGGATCCGCTGCTGCTCCTATTCGAGGAAAGCTATAAGACAGAATTGCTGCCTGACTCCTTAAGAGAAGGCACTATCTCTCTCTTGTTTAAGAAAGGAGAAAAGAATGACATAAAGAACTGGAGACCCCTCAGCCTGTTAGGCGTGGACACTAAGATCCTGTCCAAAGCCCTTTTCCTGCGCCTACAAAATGTAGTGGCCTCACTGGTAGGGAAAGAACAGACTTGTGGGATAGCAGGATGCCTGATGAGCGACAACCTGGCCTTGTTGAGGGATGTCTGTCTGTACTCAGAGGATCGCTCCCTCCCTCTGTGCATTTCAGGTGTAGACCTAGAAAAGGCCTTTGACCGCCTAAACCGGCAGTACTTAACATCGGTACTTGAGCACATGAAGTTTGGCCCCATCATGAGAAAGTGGATTAACCTGCTGTACACAGGTAGCAACAGCAGAGTAATGGTTAATGGCAATAGATCACGCCCCTTTGAAGTCTGTTGTGAGGCAGGGCTGGCCATTATCCCCCTTGTTATTCGTTTTGGCTATGGAGCCCTTAGCCTGTGCCTTGCGCCAGGATCAGGCCATTAATGGGATACCAGTACCTGGAAGTGGGGGAGGAGAGGTAAAGACATCTCTATACATGGATGACGTCACCCTGCTCCTCTCTGACAATGCCTCAATTAGTAGAGCTCTGCAGTGCTGTGATCGGTTCTCTTTGGCTTCCTCTGCAAAAATTAACAAATCAAAGAGCGAGATTTTTTATCAGAACTGGAGGGAGCCAAAAGAAGGACATGATCTCAGGCTGCAAGAGAAGAGAATTAAGGTCCTGGGGGTGTATTTTGGAGAAGAGATGGGAACAGTAAATTGGCAGAACAAATTGCCAATCTTAAACAAAAAACTGATGCAATGGAAGAACCGAGACCTCACCATGACAGGGAAGGTGCTGGTCATCAAAGCCAAGCTCTTGCCTGTCTTGAATTTTCTGGCTTCTACCTTCCCAATCCCACACCGTGTTGCGGCGGTGCTGAGGAGATTGATGTTTCAATTTCTATGGGGTGTGAAGCAGGAAAGACTCAGAAGGGAAATAATGTACAGGCCGCTACCCTCAGGGGGGAAGTCTGTCCCAGATATTGCTACGAAGCTGCTGTGCATTTTCCTGGCCTCTGTGCTGAGAGGCTTTGCAACAGCACCTGCAGCGCGTACCTGGACTTATTTTTCCAGGCTCTGGGTAGGTAGGGAGGTGTTCAGAGTGTGGGGTGTCAGACCCAAGCTGGATGTCCCACTCTCTGACACATGCCCTGCAATTTATGGGACAGTTAAAAGTTTTCTAAGATCTCACACAATTGGCCATATTCCCCTCCGAGATGTCAGCGTCCAAAAACTGGAAGATTTCTTTGCACCCCAGAACAATAGGCAGACCCCTGTGGGCATTTTAACATCAGCCCAAACAAGGAAGGTGTGGAAACACACATCCTCTAAGTTTCTGTGCAACATTCACAGAGATTTAGCCTGGAGTGTCGTCCACCAGTGCTTACCGGTACGAACTTCCTTGTACCGTATGGTCCTCACACCCAGCCCTCGCTGCGTTAGGGTGGGCTGCAGCGAGGAGGAGACTGTGACCCATCTCCTGTGGTCCTGCTTTTTTGCTAAGGCCTTCTGGGCACAGTTTGAAGATTGGTTGCAGGCTCTCTCGCCCCAATTTACCCTGACCGCTGCTTTCGTCATATACGGCATCTCTCCTGTCAAACTTCCTCCTGACGTGTTTGACAGGATCTGGGCCGTGGTGAACAGTGGGAAAGACGCCCTGTGGAGAGTGAGGAACATGGGGCTGTTCAAAGGCATCAAGATCCCAGTCAAGGCTGCAGGTAGCCTGGCCCTGTTCATCACCCGAGAGAACTATTACCTCAGAGATCTGTGGAGAGAAGGGAGGGAGGAAGCAGAAAATCTGTGGGAAATAGAGGGCATAGGTCAATATCTCAAGAAACTGTGAAAAACACTATCATGTTTAAGTAAAGAATGTGATTTGCTTCAGAAAAAAGAAATTGTTGCTATGTAACTCGTACCGTGTCAAAATGTAATAAGATGTGATCATATATACTGTTTTAAGTATGTATATTAATGTAAAGCATTTGTGATGCCCTGTATTTTATTGTGAAAAGGAAATAAAAGTTCTTAAAAATCGAAATCGCTGGAGGAAACAGTCCATCTGGCCATGAAACTCATTTGAACGTCTAGCTACAGCAACTAACAATATCATGATTTATTCAGGATGTGTGGAATCAGCACGTCCCGGAGACAGCTTCCGAAATCGTGAGCATTCTCTGGTGGTGTCCTGCAGGGCACCTGTGGGCGTGCATTGGTGGTATAGTGTTGAGCATAGCTGCCTTCCAAGCAGTTGACCCGGGTTCGATTCCTGGCCAACGCAGTGGCAATTGGTTTCAAATGCTGTCATGAGCCTTGGATTATGACTAGCAAAGCGAAGCCTTTTGAAAGAGCTAAAGCACTGCAAAACGGAATTGAAGGAGAATCTTACAGGGGATTCTGAGCGGTGTCTGCATACACGCAGTCCGATACGGGTGCTGAAAGCTTGAGCTACTCTCAATGTCATGCTGCCTTTCCCCGGAGTAAATCTGTTACATTGAAGGAATGCTTCTCGCAGGTTCAAAAGGGACCCTTGTTAATTGGAGAAATCAATGATTTCTAATGAATTCTGTATGTGTTAAAAGACAGCTATACACAGAAAACATGCAGGACACTGCCCATGATGTTTCCCGAGCCGAAACACAGTGCGTTTTTCCAAGACATCTGACAAAGCTCGCCCACTGAAAACTGCAGCAGATCGTGTAAAGACCTTCAACTTTGTAACTACTGCACGCACAGGAAGCACAATAAATTCCTCTTTTCAAACTGTCAAAGGTTTGCTTTGCAAACGCTGCAGGACATCGCACAATCTCTTTTGAACGGGGACAAACGATTTCTTATGGGGCGCAGTAAGTACAGACGTTTAAAAAGCTCCACTCATGCCGACGATGCAGCATGAAGAAGCGCAACCTAACGTTTGACAGACAAAAGCCGGGCGCCGCTACGAGCAATATGAAATCAAACTGACAGCACACGGCGTTTCGCGCTGACTCAAAAGTGATCTCGACAGACGCTGTTCTCTGCATAACGCTGAAAGAGATAAAGAGCGTTTCTGTTGAGACGTAACAAGCTCGTTTCTTTCTACCATGATGTCACCATGACAAAATCTGTCTTTAAACACCTTGCTCAGTCTCTGACGAGACTGTCAAAAATTGCTTTCGCCGATTGTATTGCAAACCAGCGGAAGCGGGGTATTGGGAAAAGTTTTCAACTAGCAACAATCGTGCGTGCTAATTAGAACAACAGCAACGCTGAGCTCTCAGCACCGTACTGAGCCCAGGTGTTATTCTAAAGCTGTCAGGTGCAGTTCATTTATATGAAGGAAATCTCTTACTGGGTACGATTACAATGCAGTAAGTAGCACAGGCTACTTGGGGAATAGCCCGATGTGTTTTAAAACGACCCGAGCCAGGTAGGAGTCGAACCTACAATCTCCTAATCCGTAGTCAGATGCATTATGCATTGCGCCACTGTCCCTGGTGTGACACTACAGGACTGTAACCCAGTGATCTCAGCCCTGCAACTAGTAAAATATTACCCCCGGTCCATTCTTTTCCAAAAGTGAGAAACACCTGTTTTCTACATTTTGTCTGTTTTAAAACCATATCTCTTTAAACCAAACCAAGAGTTTGTCTTTTGCACTGATATTCTGATTCATTTCGATTTCAAAGAAAAAAAAGCATTACCTTCCAAAGCATCATAAAATTGTCCCTTCTTCCAGACTCTACTTCTCTCTTGTAGTAGTACAGTAGACCTTTCCAGGTGAGCAGATCACAGAGTCCGAAATGAGCTTCCTCCATCAAGCAAAGTACCTGAACATGACTCTGTCTTCATAAAAGCGCCCCTGTAATAAAGAAATTAAATCCGAAATCAAGAGGGCAGTTGCCTACTGAAGTTCAAGAAGTCATCAATTTTAACCTAGCAACACATTAAAGGCTGCATCTATACAAGTACGATTCTAGAAATGCTCACCAGATTACGTTTTAAGAAGGAACTGCGCCTCAGGTTCCGCCGAGATCTTAACTCGGATGGCAGGATTCAGAGTCCGGAGTGCGGACTGATGCCCTCAGTGATCTTCCGCGTATTCAAACCGCCAGCATGTGACTCCCCTGTCCCCGTGACCTCATTGCTCTGCTCTCTCCTCTGTGCAGCCGAGCCCGACTCATGATAAAGTGGAAAAAAATATGCCCTCAACGTGAGATTTACTCTGGACGAGGATAGATGTTACCTTTTTATCGTTGAATAGGATGTATGTGATGTGGCGACTAGGTTCAATTTTGTATCCTCTTTAAAAGATTAAGGACTGGGGTGAGCGTGATTTACCACCCTTTCAGCTAAGGACCCGACATGCGCACCGTTTAAGCTGCATAGACTCGGTCGATTAACTCTTCTCCATTAGCAGGGTTAAGGTTAAAGAAAAAAAACATTGCTGACTTCTTTTTTTTTTGCCAGCCGCTAGCGCTGATTAGCAAGGTTTGTATTTCATGTTTTGCAAGTTGCATCCATTTTAAGAAAAACAAGTCGCGTTAAAGACAGGAAATGAATACTTACATTTAATTAAGTCTAGCCGTAGGCGGTTGTCCATAATGACCAGTACTGTTCGAGAAGACAGAACAAAGAAGGCACCGCTGGGATTCGGACCCAGGATCTCCTGTTTACTAGACAGGCGCTTTAACCAACTAAGCCACGCCGCCCCAGGAGTGTTGTCCTTTTGCAGCCACTTGGACACACCTTTAGAAAAACATTTTGTTAACAGGCATTCTGCCTCAGCCTAAACACCTATAGCTTGCAAAGTGCATGCTATTAGACAGGCACCTCTGCAAGACCTTAAGAGTCTCTTAAACTAGTGATAGTAAGTTGTTCCCAACGGGTGATGTTCGGCTTTCAAATCATCTCTCCGTGGAAGCGCCGAGATGCAGCTGTTTAAGGCTTAGAAGCAGCTGACTGTTTCACTACCTAGCTGATCACTGTCAGTCAGGGAGCTCAGAGGTGAAAAGCCTGTCTGAGAGACAATTCGCCGTCGATCAGTTCAATATGTTCCGTACCAGCTCGGCGCACCTGAGATCATCTTGGTAGCCGTGTAGCTCATATAGGTGAGAGCGTGTGTGTGTACCACCGTGATTGGATGCCGGCCCTTCTCAGGTCACAGTAAACCTTCTGCTCAAAAAAAGTGAGGTTTTATTTAATCTCTGACCAAGGGAAACGTTTCATTTTTTCAAAGAAATGTTTGTTAAAAAATAAAGTCATAGTTCAATGGGATTCAATCATAGACCGTGTGATATGGAAGTCAGGAACCTAACCCACAGCACCACCAGCACAGTCACGTGCTAAGTGCTGAAAAAGCACTACAGAAACATTATCGACAGACAATGTACAGCGTGTACTATTCTTGTGTTGCGGTACATGAATATAATTATATCGTTATTAATTTCTAATTTATAACTTTATTAACTTTATAAATTAACTTTATAAATTTATTAACGTTATTAATTAATTTCACGACGCACAGACAGGGCGCGGGGAGCCGCCGCCTGCAAACACAGCTCCAGGCAGGACTCCACTCCGCAGGAGCCGCAGAGCAGAGGAGATGGGGGCAGCTTAGCTCCTGTGCAGAGACCTGAGCTGCTGTTGCTGCAGACACTGTCTTTTCTGCACTCGGGGTAGGAGTGAATGTTGAGTTGCCCTTAGAAATGAAGCAGAGCACTTCAACGGCACGGGTGTGTGTGTGTGCGCCCTGGTGATTCTGGGAGACAGATTGAACCTGGGCTAAAAGAGAGGGGGCTTAGCCCTCTTCCATTTGCTAGTTCAAAGTTGTACAACCCATTTGTATCTGCTAGGCGGCGCAGTCGTCGTGCACAAAGAACGCTTTGAAAAGCGTCAAAGGCAAGTCATTCCGAGTTGGTCGTTTGTGTTTTCCGTTCAGACGCGAAATGCTGAAATGATCTCTCGGCTCCTCGGTTGTCATTTCTGCTCCTTAAAGGAATCACAGCACCCGTCGGCTTCCAGCACGGTGGTTCGGGACACAATGCCGGGGGTCGGAGAGAGCGATGTCTTCCTCGTTAGTATAGGACCTGTCACCTGTCCCCACCTGTCACGCGGGAGACCGGGGTACATCAGGACGCGCATTGAAGTGAAAGCAGGATGTGAAGGCAAACGTGATAACCACTACACTACGGAAACGGTGGTAAGATATGCCCAGCGGCCCAGTGTTGAGCTTCGCCATTGCGATTCAGCTGCTTCCAGTGCCTTTATTGGAGTGCGCTGATGGACCGTGCTCTCTCTCCAGAGACCAGCACGCCTGTCATGGACGGAGCAGGAAAGGCGCTGCCACATTCTACAGCCCTCTCCACGCAATCGACGAAATCTGGCTACTGAAGTGGAGAAAATCGCCTCTCCAGAAAGTGCAAATATCATCTTGGAGAGTATAAATCCTATTGCCGAAGGTCAGCTCTGTCTACCAGAGTGACCCTCCCACCTCCTGCAGCGATGGTCAGCTCGTCTCACACGCGAGAAGTTTTGGCTGGAAACAAGCGCCCCCTCTTCTCGCACGTTTTGCACGTTCGAGAAGGATCTTCTTCACATTCGCCCATGCAGTTCCCAGTCTTGTGGACGAGGACAAAAAGAACACACAAGGGCTCATCCAGGAGTTGAACCCAGGACCTCCCGCACCCTAAGCGAGACTCATACCCCTAAACCAATGAGCCACGGCAGCACTTTCCATTTTATTCTGTCAGCGAGCTTGAGGACGGGGGAGAGGCGTCATTCGCTCGTCCAGTCAGACCTTCATCAATAAGTCAAGAAAGCTGCAATTACACGACTGCCTTGCAGACGAAGGGCAGTGAACTGCACCCGGTAAGAGGGGAACAAGCGGCACTAGGTGACACCGAGGCATAACCCCAGCGAGGGGGGTTAGCTTGCATGGTACAGCGCTCGCTTTGCATGCGAGAGATAACGGGATCATTTCCCACGTCCTCCAGGTGTGTGCTTAGAGCTTGATGTGCCGAAAGGTGTCCTTTAGCCTGTGGTCACGCCTTGCATGGAGAGCGTCATGCAGCTGTCAATCATTTTGCAGCCACGCCCCCTCTTCATCTTCTCTCTGCCTTAAGCGTCTCCGCCACTCTCTCTTGACATTTCATGTCAGCATGTCAGAAGTCCGAGTGACGTTTTTAATGGCTGAGTGAGGGCACGATGCTGAAGCAGAGAGGCCACTTCAGCCAGAGAGACTTGTGCTAGGTGAGATCTGAAAAACGGACTCGCAACAGAAACAGACCAAAAAAGTATCGGTGAGATCAAAAGGCAAATGCAACATCCAGCAGAGGGCGTCTAAAGATTAGGGAACGGGCGACTGAAATCCATATGAGGCAAACTTTCCAGCTGTGTACTGCAGCTGGCCTCGTTGGTGTAGTTGGTAGCGCGTCAGTCTCATTGTCTGAAGGTCCTGAGTTTGATCCTCACATGGGGCAGGGCTGCTTCCTCTCTTGCTCTTTTCAAACACTTGCGGCAACTGTTCGCTCATAACCACGTCTGGAATGCGTGACCTTTACACGGGGGAGAAGCAACGCCGCATCCCTTTTCTAAAGAACATTCACATTCAGAAATAAGTCAAGAAATTTGCCATTACTTTAGCTCGCGCTGCTGTCAGCCTGCCCATGTTGCCAAAGAAAGATTCACTCGGCGTCAACATGACAGAACAGCGATCACTTGAAAACACTGTTCCACACTCCGTAAGCAAGAACTTCAGTGTTTGCAGTCACCCGATATGCCGATAGTCAAAGGAGTACAAAACATGAAGCGTCAAAAGACAAGATGAGTTGATGGAAAGAGCCTTGAATTGATGAGCACAAAAGTTCAGCTCGTACAATAGGCAACGAAGGTCCCGGCGTCATCATCGCACTTGAAAGGACTGCCTTGCAGACTAAGGGCAGTGGGAGGTTGCTGTTTTCAGATGGAGGCATTGGGATGGTGGGCCGAGATCTATTCTTCTTAAGGAATTCTTCATCGTGAAAGATCGGTCCACAGGTCATCCAAAGAACTTACAAATTTTTTGGACTCAGGGAATCACGTGCTTCCGGAAGGGAGTGAAGTGCTCAAACACATGACATGCCCCCTTGATCTCACATGCACAATTCTGCTGCAACATGCACAGCTACCGTCCACACCAGGCAGTGGGGCTTCAGCAGAATTTGCTACGCCACCTGCAATAACATATCCAGCTGCACACATATACATGGCCCCTCTGTCCTTTTCAGGATCTCAAAAAAAAGCATAGCATGGTTTTCCTGCAACCTGATTGACCGCATCTCCCTCAGAATGTGCCCCGTTGCATTCATTGCTGAAGCAGGACGGAGGCTAACGGACATGCCAGAACAGTTAGGCTCAGCGATCTCTCCAAAATATTGTGGTTGTAGTGGAAGAAATATGGTTTAAATTGTACCTTGGTATTTCAAACTCTCTCTAGAATGTTATCCTTTTCTATTTTATTTTGACAGAAACTGGCTAATGACACTAGATGAAAAGAGAAGAAAGAAAACACAACGTTTCGGCCGTGGAGCCTTCTTCAGGTGTGAGGGCTCCACGGCTGAAATGTTGTGTTTTCTTTCTTCTCTTTTAAGCATGGAATAGACCTATTACTTGTTCCTTTGCAGCCTACGCATGCTGACACAGCTCCCCACCTGAACTGCTTATGATGCCTGGTAGTTTGTGGTACTTGGGTATTGTCTTATGTTTGCTCAAACTGCATATGTGTGATTGCATATTTTTGGGTATTTTCATATGTCAATATTTAATTCACTGACATTCCTGTATGCTTGGAAGAAAGGTAGATTGGATTTGGCACAGGACGCCTGCCCATATTTGTTGATCATTGTTGGGCTGGAAAAACAACGATAAAAAGTGTATGAAAAAAGCTCTCTCCAATATTTCCCTTCTCTTCGCCATGGTTACACTGCCTGTTCTTTCCGTCTTTTGTCCTTCTACAAAGATTCCAGGGCTCTTTTTCCACCATAATATCAGAAGCCAAAAAATAACCATCTAATGTGTAAACAGCATTTGTAATGTTGGTAGCTGGAAGAGGTTAAGTATGTTTGCAAGACCTAGTTGATTACACCAGACTTACTTTGTTGTTGTCAGTTTTTTTTTTCTCTTTTAAAGGCTGTAGGTGGGGTGTGATGGACTGTACCACTATCATAGAAGATTTTTTCAGGACACATCGCAGTTCCATAGTAGAATTTATCAATAGTAGAATTCCATAGGACATTATTTACCAACATATTACCCAGTGTGAGACTCTGCCAGTAAACCTCAGAGCATTGAGTTCTCCACTGATAAAGATGGCTGTCTGAAGTCATGAAATCCACTGCTGGGATGCCTGAGAGACAGTAATTGAATCTTGGCTGGAATTAGGCTTTCTATTAGTGTTGATCTTTGGGAATTATGTGGTAAAAAGGGAAAACTCCTTTACTTTAGTCACTTTGAATGTTCAAATGTACAGAACCTGCAAAACTAAGCAATGAAAAAAATCCATCACCACTCTCATGATAGCATAACTCATAGTCTCTGCTGTTGTGTAACAATACACACTTTCAATTTTCTTATCGCCTGTCTCCAGAGAGAATCTTGTTAGTGCTGATGACCTTGAATTAGACCTTGTTGACTCTGTAAAACAATCTTCCTCTGCTTAGAATTTCACTCAGATTGATTATGTTCTCAGATTATTCCTGGCAGGACTGAGTTTCCAGGAAATGAAAAGTGAAAGAAAAAGTACAGAAGATCAGCCCTTGAATATACAACATTGTGCAGTGAGATTGTTAAATGTATTAGCTGCTATCCCGTGCTAGAGCCTGTCGTGGTAAGCAGTGGATGACAGGATCTAGCATAGATACTAATGAAACACTGTTAATGAAAGATAAAACACTTGAGTCTTATTTTAGTTTTCCATTTCCCTTTCATTTGTGATGTACTGTACAACAGGCCACAGAACATGCACAAAAACAGATATGCACACATTCACACCAGGCAATGACAGTCTGCCCAGTCAGAATCTGAGCTGAGGTATCAGAATTCTGAATTCCCTGAATTCTGTCATGGATCATCCACAATAAGGGCAATGTTTGAACACGAGGATCCCCAGGAGAGAGCCTAGTAACACAAATCTTGGAGCAAAAGCAGATGATTAACTTCATAGTTTGTGTGGTTGAGCCAAAGTTGAGCATGAGGATATGTGAGTCACCATTCTTAGAAATGGATCCAACTTCAGACAGGCGTCAAAAGTAAGAGTATACAGTGCTGGGGCAATGACACTTCAATGATCAGAAGGATAACAAGAGTTTTAATGCATTGAAATTGATTTTCTGGTGATGCACACTGTCATGGAACTATTAATTTTTTAAGGATCACTTACTGACGTCAGACAGCTGCCAATTCTCCAGACTGGAAGGATGAACAGTTTATCCCCCTAGGTACCATATTTCCATATTTCGAAGCATTGGAATAATACATGTCATACAGCAACATAAAAACAGGAAGACAAGTATCACAGCCCCTATAATCGGTGTTAGTAACTTAAAAGAAAAACATTCCCCCTGGCCCAAACAGTGATTCTAACCAGGAGAGAAAAGCCAGTGTATCTTTTATGCCTCTCTCTTTATTCACCTTGTATTTTAGTTCTTTCAAATGCTGAATAGCGAGCGTAATATTTCCGTAATCATCGTCATTAGCTGGAATATATGTACAACAGGAGTCTCCTACTAAAGCATAGACTCCTCCAGATGCTGCATTTTGAAGGTCCAGCACGAACCTGTTCTGAAGTACCATTAATCTAACTCCCCTTAATTCTTGTTTGATAGCGTCTAAGCCTTCTAACGTGATATTAATAAAAGAGTACATTTCATAAAAAGTCGCATGGGTGAGGCTGTAGAATGAGGCATTAAAGCACATATATAACAAGATGCATTAAATTTCTTTAACTTTACAGCATGATTTATAAATTTATACCACAAATTACTCATATCCCCCTCATTATCAGTTTCATTCAGCCAGTTTGTATACAAAGAGGCTTCGTGTTTAGATTCTTCCTCTTTTGGGGTGGTGACAGGCTTCTACATAAAAAGGAAAAAGGCTGTGCACATCAGTCCCACGCAGGTTATCCCCATCTGTCCTTGTGGAGACATCACTCCTGCGCTTTGCTCAGTTCGTTTGTGACCTTTTTACAGTGGGAAGCATGAATCCAGGGCACCATTTCTGTGACCTTCACAGCAGTGGCAGTGGTCAGCAGCACCTGGTACAGCCCCCTCCACCTGAGTGAACACCATTTCTTTTTCCTGAAGTCTTTCACCAGAATCCAGTCTCCTTATTCACTCATTAGTTCTTACAGCACAGGTAAATCCCTGTGGGCTGGAGCCCAGCATAATCTTAGGCTTTTTTGGTCAACATTGGTCAACAGATTGGTCAACAACTGGGTAATAACTCTTAGAAAAATCTACACATTGTTCCCCTGCCTCAGCTGTGACGTTTTGCAGAACAATTCTAGCTGAAGTTGTAAAATTTCTCTTTGTTCCGTTCCTGCAAAACATCTTATTATGAGCAAACAAACCACAATAATCATTTGCATCTAGGGGAATCACTCCCAAGGGTAACCCCCCTTAAAGCTATATTGTTCTACCCATCAGGTTCTGCCACTAGATAAGAGAACCTTTCCCATGAAATCATTTTTTGACCTTCATGATCCCTTCAGGGTGTACAATTAGCACAGAAGCAGCAGCTTTAGTCCACATGTTTTTCAAACAGGATATTAACGATATGATCATAACGAATAATACCAGACCCACAAATATGTATTGAACCAGAGACCCTCTCCATGTTCCTAGCACAGACTGTAGCCATGTACCAATGCCCCAATCATCTGGATTATAATTATGATATATATTTTTCTTCATCATAGATGTGCTTTGCTAAGTCCTAGCAACCTACAATACTACAATAGAGAATTAGCAAATTCAACAATCCATTCCTCCAGCTAAATTCATCCCTCCAGGAAGTTTCATTGATTGGCCCGTGATGATATCAAACAGGCTGTTACACAGTTCTGTTTGATCCAGCCCGCATCCCATGGCGTTCCTTCAGTCTGATGTCTAGTCGATCTTTCAGAGATCTGTTCCTTCATTCCACTGTTCCAGCAGACTGAGGGTGATCTCAGTCCATCTCACTCCGAACAATGCAGCCACAGCCTGACACACCTTCCCTGTGAAGTGTGTTCCTTGATCATAATACAAGGGGCAGGGCAGTGCCCACCGAGGGCTTATCTCTGTTATCAAGTGTTTGGTAGACACAGAGGCAGTGGCAGCAACCCACCAGGAAAACAGATTATAAGAGCCCAGTTTTCCCTTTACAATTTTCAATTTCCCAGGTTTGAAAGGTTCCTCAGTAGCAGGCCTTTTGAGCTGTTGCACCCGCACCTGAACTGTAGTTGAGTTCCTTTGATAAACATTACATCCAGATACCACATAAGTGGTTACGGCTTCAAACCCGGTTCTCACCCAGTTTTGGGTAACCGGCACACCATTTGACTCCCACCTGGGTGTCCAACAGAGTGCATTTGTCGGGCTATAAAGGGCATTAGGCTGTGAGGGCATGCAGGGCGTCTGGTGTGCTGTCAGCTCCACACCCCATCATCATGCAGCCCCACAATCTTTTCTAACCATGTCCATTTCTCTGCTTCACAGAGGTCTCAGACTACTGTTCTACAAGTATTGCTCACCTGACAGTTGCATCTGCAAAGTTGTTCCCTCGAGTTACTGGAAACATTTCTTTATTATGTGATTTACACATTACCACAGCTACTTCAGTCAGTAGCTGCAAAGCTTCTAACAGTTCAGAGATAAACCCAGCATTCTTAACTGGAGTCCCTGCTGTGTTGAGAAAATCCCTATTCCTCCACCACCATCCAAAATTGTGGCATGCACCAAATGTATATATAGAGTCTATATACATATGCAGCCATTCAAAACAAGCGGGGTACGCTGCGGTATAACACGGTGGGCGTGTCGCAGTATACCGCATCATACCGGACGCAAATTAGATTATGTTAATAGTATCCGGAATCACCTTGTAAAATCGCCAGGTGGAGCTAATAAAGGTTAACCTCTCCTGTACAGCATTTGAGCTGTCACCAGAAAACGTCAGTTTTGAATCCTGATCACTGCTGAGGGACAATCTTTATTCAATTAAGAATTTAAGGTGTATACTCTTTAGACTTTAAATTTAAACAGTGTATTACAGCATGTTAATCATTAAACATTAAAAAGGCGGTATATTTTATAAAAGCAAGATTGTTCTGTTGGACAAAAGTACACAACCTACCACCTTTATCATAAATATTTTAATTATGCAGGAATATTTTATGCATCAAAGTCTTTACTGAAGATATTACTAAGAGTATTAATAATGAATGACCTTGGACAAGCTGTAAGCTCAAAGTATTACCCTGGTCCACATTCTTTGTAACCGTCTTTGTAAACGAAAATAGTTTATTTTTTCATTGACAAAAAGTAACACCACAGCATTTAGTTGATCCGATCACGCATTCATTTCTAATCATACAATGTAATTCTTGAGAATCTCCGATTCACCATGCCTTTCACATGCTCATAAACGATTTTAATTTAGGAATATAAACATATTAATGTATGTAAACTGTACTGTATATTGCTGGTCTTGGTAGTTTAAAGAAAAAATACACACCAGTATTCCATTTCTCCCTAAACATTTTAAGCATCAAAGTCTTACATGTTGTTATTTGGGAAACATTTTTACGTGCTCCTTCTGACCATATTAGGATTATATACTTTGTGAAAAGTGATAGTATTTAACCTTTTCTGTGAATTCGCTTGTTATCTAACAAATGCATACTTTTAGAATTTGATTAACAGGGAATATAATATGGAATTGCGTATCTAAACAACTTAATAATGATATAATTATAATAATGTACTGTCTGGCGGAATAAACTGAAGAGGTTAGTTAATGCGACACGGAATTATTAAGAATTATCACCTCTTTTTACACTTGAGAACAAATGAGAACATTCCACTCAGTGGGATGTTATCTCAAGCACCTGCTAATTCGTTTTACACCACTGGACGACAGGAGAATGTGACTGTACTGTATCTGTACAGAATGTATCTTTCAATCAATACAGTAATTGATTAAAATCGCAATCGTGCGTTTAATTAAATGCCTTTTTTGATTCACAATCTGAAAATGAAAACAGCGGTAAAGTCACCTTGAATTTAAAAAAAACGATTTTGGCACGCCTGTAGCATTTTCACGAAACCTCCTAAAGTTATGAGAACACTTGCTTTGTGTATAAAGTACATTGTGAATGTTTTCACAGCCTTCACTTTGTTGTTTTTATGCCATTTTTTTGACCACACACAAATATTCCTATGTCCGTATCTTCGCAAGGGAATCAGTGCGAATTTTAATACTAATTAAATGACCGCGGGCACTTTCCACCCCCGCTACATTCTCAGAGTAGAACAGACTAACCTTCTAATGAAAGACGGTCCACCTCCCACGGACAGGAAAAGTGCCCACAGGCACTTAAACTTAATATGGTCAGTAACAGTAAAGAGTAACATGGTCAGAATGTTTAGGGAGAAAGTGGAATACTGGTCTGTATTTTATCTTTAAACTACCAATACTAGCCATATACAGTCTGTAATGTAGGGATTTCTATATGTCTTTATTTAGTGGTTACATTAGTGAAAAGGCTAAACTTTTAGCTTCACGCGTACGTATGGTGTACATGTTTGTTTTGGGTTTTGCTTGTTCACATATCTCCCCTTTTTATAAAACAACGTGGTTGAAAACTGTTCCAGAGACACTGTTGTTTCATCAGTTAAAAGTACATCATGAAATGCCTCTCCCTGTTCAATCTACTGTTAAAAAGAAAAGGAGCATAAAGCGTCTGATGGTCATAAACGATATTCATTTAGGAACAGCATCAGAGATATGTTTTTAACTGCACTGCATCGGAGAGAATACCATAGTGTGTTTTTTTTTTTTACTCCCTGGCGGAAATTGGCTTCCATAAGAATCAATATGGCTCAGAGATTAAATAAAACTTCACTCGCACCAAACAAATGTATATTTCTAATCACAACATGATCGAATTTAAGTCATTTTAATAACAATGAATAGTCACCTATGCGTTACAATATAAACATTTATATTGATTTAAATCGCGTTTAAATCGCCGTTATTTAAAACCCATAAATAAAGCTGATACTGTTTAGACTTTTAATTATTTAAAACTGTATTACAGCAGCACAATGCACAATGCAACGTAAATCGCTATCTTTGTCTTCTGTGTAATAATGTTCACCTCTCTGTCCAGCAAATTAACAATAGTAATAATAATGAACTTTATTGTATATGGTGCCTTTAAAGGTGGCTCCTCAAAGCACTTTACAGGTTAAAAACAATAACAACAATACTGTTTGACTGGGCAAACGATTTTTTTTTTAAGAACTACAAAATGAGATATAATGATGTGTTCCGGTTTAGACATAAACGAAGAGCATAACACGTGGGCGGCGTAGCGGTCGGCTCTGGCTTTCCCATCTACTGTATACCGATACGCTGCATACAACCCCCCTCTCTGCGGGAGTTCTGGCTGTGGCGAATTAAACCGGTTTCACAAGTATTTTCAAAGTAGAAGGGGGCGAGATTTCCAGCAAAAGACACCTCCCCCCCTCAAAAACCAAGGAAGTACAGTACTTACTAGTTAAGAAAGCTAGACTCCTCAATGAAATCGCTTTAACATGCTAATGCTTTGGTGTAACAGTCCGGGCGTGGCCAGCTTCTAATGTCAACCTGACTATGGCGAAAGGAACCCTCCTTTCATTGGAAGACTATGAACATATTCTAGCCATAAATGAATTAATAGCAAACATGGTTTACATAAAATACATTTTTCCAAGAAAGTTTAGCCTTTGTTACTAATGAAACCACAAAATAAAGACATAAATATAGAAATCTTAATATTTTTAAAATACATGACTTTGCTAAAATTTATTTGAAAATAAAAACGATTACAAACGCCAGCGGATAGAGAGAACAGGGGAGGGATGTTGGTTTTGCATAAGGGGTGGGGCTATAGAAATGAGGTCTATTTGAGAATGTGGAGTTACATGTTCTGGCTGTTGGTGAATTATCGTTGTTGAGTATGGCGTGTTGAGGTATTGATTTTGTGTAATGCTTTATGTTGAAAATTTAGGTGGATTTTGTTTATAATAACGAGGATAAACTGGGATGGGAGGAGGATTTGGTTTTGCATAAGGGGCGGGAATATGATAATTTGAGGAATTTGAGAGAGATTCACAGAGATTCCCTCTGCTGTGACCCAGGGAACCTGCAGTCAGGTAACATTATTTCTCACAACTACCAGGTAGTGAGTGAGATTGACCTGATTGTTCCTGCCTCAACGGCAGGGTTGCCAATACACCCAGTCCCCCAGAAGGGACAGGGAATGAAAGCCAAGCCGGTTTTCTTACAGCCACCAGCTCAGTTTGTCAGTCTGAGTCTGACCAACAGTGGTTCAGCCAGACTGGAGCTGGATGGGCAAGCCACCCGACTGTTAGTGCAGAACATGGAAAAGGGGGGTGTCAGAATCCCCGCCTGCACTGACATGGGCCTGGTGGGTGATGGTGAGTTCGAAGACAGTGAACTAGCTATCCCAGTGCTGGGGCAGCTCCCTGAACCCCTAGAGAGGGAAGGGGGGAGCGAGCAGGTGTCCTACACCCACGTCCAGCGAACGATTGTAAACATGCCGATAGAGGGATTCCTCAATCAGGAAGTGTGCAGGGTGGACCTGAACAGTGAGAATGGAGTAACAATCCCAGATCCCTCAGGTGCTCCAGATAACCACTAAGCCAAGGGTCAGGCATGCTCCACCGCTGCACCACCCCCTGCAGGGTTCCTAGAGCACAGGCATGAACAAATCGAAAAAGCAGATGTCCTGGAAATGGAGGAGCAGCATCAGCAGCTGCGTCAGATCTCCTCAGATTTCCAGGATGTTGGTGCCCAAGATGCCACATGGCATACTGAGAAAGAGACCATGTACATGCTGCGCCAGCTTAGAAAGGGGACAGTCACTCAGAAGGAGATGACTGGGATCAGCCACCCGAAAAGACTTTTGGGAGGACTGATTGCTGCCGCCACTGTTGTGTGTTTGCTATTTCTGGTAGGTTTGTGTGCTACTGGCACTCTCACCCTGACTGCCCCAAGAAGGCAGGTGTCAGAGGTGCCAGAGGGTAGTGACAGACTGTATCAACAGCAGCAAAAGTTGGAAAGCTTAGGGAAAACCCTACAGGCAACTTCCTATGCAACAGGGTTGAATCTTATCCCCCACCTAGTGGACATGATTGTTGGTGTTATACAGTGGGTTTATGCTTGTGTGCAACAGGCCAGAATGTTGACACAAGACCTGTTAAGGGAGCTTAGTGCCACTGTAGCCAGTCTAGCCATAGCACAAATCCTAACCCACTTGATTTCACTCTTCTCAGTAGAGGAGTATGTGACATTAAACCCATTGCTCATAGCTCACCCAGAAGGCAATCCAAGATTGAATTCGGTTCCAAATCTTGAGATGGGTATGGCTACCAAAGCTATCCATTGGCTGTGTCTAACTGATCCACCAATGAAGGGTGTAAAGCTACTAACGAGCAGAGGGAGGTTAATGAACCCCATGAAGAGCAGGTGGGAAGTAAATGGCTGGTCAGCACACCACATTTAACTGTCACTATAACTTGTGACAGGCATGATACAGCTACCACAATGCAGCTACCTAACCAACAGTTTCCTGCAAGTTCCCAAGGAGGCCATAGTACAGCATGGTAACTTAACACTGTACGGTGTGCAACCAGACAACATAAGACCAAACTTGAGGTCGTGGATGCCTTCAGGTGCCACACTATTGAATTGGATAGAAATCCAAGAAACAGTAAGCCCTGAAGATGTACAGGTAGTTAGTTTGCTTTAATGGAACAAACCTCCAAACCACCCTGGCAGGTGCCCAACACAGGTGTCATGGTTCATCAGGGGGGCTGGGAACAGGAACCGGTGTTATTGTAACACTGGTGCTGGGAAGCTGGATCATGACTGATAATGTACTCTGAATGCTGTACTCTTACATCAAGATGTACTCCGGGTAGCACGAATGAGTCAAAGGTAGCATTTCAAAAGAAAGGAAGTTACCTCTTCCCCAAATATCTGCCTACAGAGGTATCAGATACTGACAGTGAACTTCCTGATTTGTAATGCCTAGACTGAGATGATGTCTCCTACCTTGTTTATACATACTCCAGATGTTATTCATCCTGTTTGTTCCCAATGCTGGTTCCGGTATGAATTCTCGAGGAGTAATGTGGACATTTAAGGTTAATGTTCTAATGACAAGGGACATCACTTAACTCTGTTTTGTTTTGAAGGCAACAACGCCTCAGGACCTCGTGACCTTCAAAAAGGGGGGATATGTAGAGGCAATGCTTGTTAATAAGACAGAATTAAGTGTTGCTGTGCTTTCCCAAATGAGGCCCCATCTCTCTCTTCATCTCTGTGGCTGCACCACAGAGAAACTATTCATGCAGGCTGATTTAAAGATGTTTTCTTTTGATAAGGGACAGCTCCCAAATGGGGATGCACTTAGCTGAGCCTGGCTATCATGATCAATGGTCATCCATTGGCGCCTATCTGTCTAGGGAGTGCCAGATGGACATCTGGATTGCATTCCTAGGTGTCAGGAGTAAGTGACTCATATCTCACCTTGATCAACCAGTCAGGGATTGGTAGGGCCATGTAACCCATGTGGGACTCTGATGCCCATTAAACTTTCAGCCAATGACAAGCTGAAGTTCCTCCAGGTAAAAACAGGCAACAGAGAGCCTGGAGAAGGAGAACTAGTAGGACTATTCCAGTAGGAGAATTCTAAGGAGAATTCCAGGGGTGCAAGACAAATCCATGGCAGGACGGCCCAGGAGCAGAAGGCTCCCAAGGGCAGGACATTCTCACAGCGCGCCTCTTGACCATCCTGAGACTCAGCCCGGACAACCACGGAACGGCCAGTGCGTCTGAGTGCCAGTACTTTCCTCTGTTCTAAAAGTCGAGAGCGGAGGTTGCCACGAGTAACCAGAGGATCCACCCGAGGTTAGCATCAGCAGCAAACCTCGTGAACAGGTCAGAACTGTGGACAGCTGAATCACTATTCAGAACAAGCGCTTCATCAGGAACGAATCGGTCCTCTTCCTGACCTGCTGGGACCCACAGTCATCTTTTCTCCTGTGCACAAACTTTGCTAGTTAAAGCCAACACTAACTAGCCGGTCAGTGAGCATCAGCAGCGCACCGTCGCAAGCAGCACAGCACAGCCTGGCACCTAGCCAGAGAGTGCGGATTGGACAGCAACAGCCTGCAACTGTTCCTTTGTGCCCACAGGAGATCTGAATCCCGAGAGATTGGATGAGTATTCAACTTCACTGCATTACAGCTCGAGAATTCCATTGTTATCCCAACCAGTTGATATCAGTTTAATTCCTAAGAGTTATGTACTTGTTTTGAGTATCTAATGTAGAAGTTGTAATCAAGTTCAATTATGAAACGGTCTAGATGAATGATATACTGAACGTATGTCCTCTTGATATATGTAACTCTTTGTAACTGAATGAATATATACCTTTTGTATTCTGATAACCCTCTCGATAAGATCTGTTAGGTTTACATGCATATTCTATGTATTAATAAATGTATCCTCATGTATTAGTACCTGTGTGTGTGCGTTGTTTGAGTTATATCGCATAGTTGGATTCTAAAGCCATTAAAATAATTATTTTTGTGACTTACACAAAAATAATTTTTGGCTACAATTAATAATTGTCCCCGTAAATGTCCAAACTCTACAGAACTGGTGCCTCGTGAGAGCACACTACACCAGCTTCCGCGGGCTTGCAATACAATCGGCGAAAGCGAAAGCGAGAGCAAGGTGTTTAAAGACAGATTTTGTCGTGGTGACATCATGGTAGAAAGAAACGAACTTGTTACGTCTCAACAGAAACGCTCTTTAGCTCTTTCGGCTTTATGCAGAGAACAGCGTCTGTCGAGATCACTTTTGAGTCAGCGGGAAACGCCCTGTGCTGTCAGTTTGATTTCATATTGCTCGTAGCGGCGCCCGGCTTTTGTCTGTCAAACGTTAGGTTGTGCTCCTTCATGCTGCATCGTCGGCATGAGTGGAGCTTTTTAAACGTCTGTACTTACTGCGCCCCATAAGAAATCGTTTGTCCCCGTTCAAAAGAGATTGTGCGATGTCCTGCAGGGTTCGCAAAGCAAACCTTTGACAGTTTGAAAAGAGGAATTTATTCTGCTTCCTGTGCGTGCAGTAGTTACAAAGTTGAACGTCTTTACACGATCTGCTGCAGTTTTCAGTGGGCGGGCTTTGTCAGATGGCTTGGAAAAACGCACTGTGTTTCGGCTCGGGAAACATCATGAGCAGCTATACTGTGTATAGCTGACTTTTAACGCATACAGAATTCATTAGAAATCATTGATTTCTCCAATTAACAAGGGTCCCTTAAAGGATGAGTCAAAGTAACGTTTAATCAGATTAGTTTCCTTAGAGCTGGTTCAGAGTTTGCTCAAGAGTGTACCTTTCACAGATGCGCAAAGAAGAATGTTGGGGGTGCACGCTTCAAGGCGCCTTACAGCTATAGGGAGCGATTCGAGATGATTCGTGGCGTGTGCTCGTTCCCATATACCGTACGCCCCGGGGTGCAGTGCTAAGATGACGTACAATACCGCTTGGGCACGTAACGGCGTTATATGCAAGTGCGGGACGTGAGGGTTTTCGTTTGTTCGTTTTGTTTTGCTCTGCTTTGCTTTGTTTTGCTTTCCATCGCGTTGGTAAGAGCGTAAATAAAAAGGCGATTCCTGCGTCTACCGCTAATGTAAGAGCTATTTCAAGTGCGACGTGGTGCGGCTTTTCAAATGCTTGTGGGCATTTCTCTGTTGTTGATTCTTTTTTTGTGTGTAACAAAGTGGCATTTTCATGTCCGGACGGGGAGACTTTATCATTCCGACATGAAGCCACCCTTAAGTCCTCTGAGGCGTGTCTGTCTGCAAGGCTTGTATTTTGGAAATGTTTTTTTGAAACGGAGAACGACTTTGAAATAGGCTTCCGCCGGCGCCTCGCGATCCAGGTAAGATTGTATCAAAAACGCAGCCGCGGCGGGGCTTTCTGTAGTCGTGGCCGAGTGGTTAAGGCGATGGACTAGAAATCAATTGGGGTCTCCCCGCGCAGGTTCGAATCCTGCCGACTACGTTGTCCACCTCCTGTCGTTGTGTTCCGGCGCAAGCAAAGAAACGTGCCTCTTTGCTGTTCCTGGTGGTTTTAAAACGCCAAATCGCTTGTACCCGCTGCCTTAGAAATAAATTCTTCAGCGTCTGCGAATGGCATTTTGCAGCTGGAAGCAGATGTCGACGCTTTTTGCACAGAGCACCAAAAAAGCGTCTTTTTTGAAGGCCCAGGCACTGAGCATTGGTGGTTCAGTGGTCGAATTCTTGCCTGCCCCGCTGGAGGCTCGGGTTCGATTCCCGGCCAATGCAGTGGCTTTTGCAGCGAGCGGCTCCATCACTTGCATCCCCTTGCAACTCGCAACTGAAAACCCACTGAAGCTAAGCAGGTGTGAGCCAGGTCAGTACCCGGATGAGGGTGAGCTACAGGGAAAAACAAAGCTTCCAGCTGGAAGCGGTGTTAATGGTGCCGGCGGGGGGGCGCTCACCCTGAGGTCTGTGCGGGTCCTAATGCCCCAGTATAGTGACGGATATGCTGTGTTGTAAAAGGGCGCTGTCTTTTGGATGAGATGTAAAACCGAGGTCACAGCGCTCTGTGGTCATTAAAAATGACCACCAAAACCTTTGACAAAAGCTCTTGGTAATTGATGGTCTTCAATAATGCTTCTCCTTTAGGTACATTTTAAATCAGCTGAAAAATGCTGTGAAATGGGGGGGCACTTCAGGCCAGTGTAGGATTTGGGTTACAAGAACCATGAAACTGCACGAGAAAGCCCGTACACTGAATTAAACGGCTTTCTATTCAAAGGAGGGCAAAAGAAATTCCCTGAGTTTGATTTTTTGCAGCACAGAGAGGAGCACTGTCGTGAGGCCGGTTAGCTCAGTTGGTTAGAGCGTGGTGCTAATAACGCCTAATCGTACGGGCCAGGTCCTTTTCTCCTTTCTTACCAAAGCTGTTAGGTTCCTTTCCGTGGTGAGATGGGTTGTCATGCAACACTGCCACATAGTGCCGACAGACAAGAGTGTTGCGGGAGAAGAGAAAAGTGTTTGAAGATTTAAGAGTGTCTTAGGTGGAGCCAAAATCAAGTGTCACAAATGAAAGTGGTTGGATTTCCAATGTTTAATATGGTAAAAATAAGCAGAAGTTATCTGCCGGTCCGGCACAGTCTGCCATGCTTTTGTCATATACTGTAAAGTGGTGTCGAACTGGGTGTCGAACTGGAGCCTCACCATTTGCATATGTGAGGCTCCAGTTATACATCGAGTGTCACATTAAATGACAAAAATGAAGAGAGTTAAAGCAGCTGGAGAGGTTTTCTTACAACTTTTGAGCTGACACAGTTTTGGAAAATGTTTCCTTCACGCTGCACTGTACAATATAGGCAGCCAAGAGTCTCCAAAACAAAACAGAATTGACAGATAGGAGAAAATTCCCACTCGTCCTGAAGTTCCCAAAATCCAGCACTGAGCGTAAACAAAGTGTCTAAGTAGCGTGGGAACACTAACCCTAGCTGGAGTTTGAGCAAACCAGCACTGAGCGTAAAAAGATGAGTCAAAGTAACGTCTAATCGGATTAGTTTCCTTAGAGCTGGTTCAGAGTTTGCTCAAGAGTTTACCTTTCACAGATGCGCAAAGAAGAATGTTGGGGGTGCACGCTTCAAGGCACCTTACAGCTGTAGAGACTGATTCGAGACGATTCATGGCGTGTGCTCGTTCCCATATACCGTACGCCCCGGGGTGCAGTGCTAGGATGACGTACAATACCGCTTGGGCACGTAACGGCGTTATATGCAAGTGCGGGACGTGAGGGTTTTCGTTTGTTCGTTTTGTTTTGCTCTGCTTTGCTTTGTTTTGCTTTCCATCGCGTTGGTAAGAGCGTAAATAAAAAGGCGATTCCTGCGTCTACCACTAAGGTAAGAGCTATTTCAAGTGCGGCGTGGTGCGGCTTTTCAAATGCTCAACAGGATGACTTCGCATGCACGCGTGCTTTCATGCAGTCGTGTGTGCAACCATGTCTGCTTACGTGCAAACGGGCGTGGTTTCATGTATGCAAAAAACTTTCCTGGGCTCTTCTGAAGCACATAAAATTATTTGGAGATATACATTTGTCTTGTTTTCCTCTTAGGCTCTAGAATTGATAACTTTTTTTTCATTTTTGGCATTTTTCATAATTTTCTAGAAAGTGGTTGCAAGCCCGATATCATGCAAAGAAACTTCAGGATTCGGGGATCAGTCAATGGATTTTCTTCAAAGTTGGATTTTTGCACTCTGTGGACCAAGAGATGTTGTTCTATAATGTTTTTTTTTTTTCAAATTTAAAAATATCATTTTTTCATGGAGCTTTGAATGGGATGGATTCACCCTCCTTTAGCCAGGACAGAGCTCCAGGAGCCTGCGTAGGATTCTAGCTTTCTCCCCTTGCAGGCACCTGGCACAGAAGACAATATTTTTTTCCTTAAAATCTTTTTTTTTGTGTTCCTTGTTGTTCCAAACTTAATTTTAATCACTTTTAATTAGAGATTTTATTAAAAATAGTGCAATAAATGACTAATTTCACAAAAATTAATGTAATATAAAACGGATGTTTTCAACTTTATTGTAGTGTTTTAGAAACTAATATGTCTTCAAAAATGGTTGTTTTTCACTCCTATGAATGAAAACTGTTGTTATATGATGTTTTTTTTTTCAAATTTTAAATGATCATTTTTTCATGGAGCTTTGAAGGGGATGGATTCACCCTCCTTTAGCCAGGACAGAGCTCCAGGAGCCTGGGTAGGATTCTAGCTTTCTCCCCTTGCAGGCACCTGGCACAGAAGACATCATTTTTTTCCTTAAAATCTTTTTTTTTTTGTGTTCCTTGTTGCTCCAAACTTAATTCTATTCACTTTTAATTAGAGATTATATTAAAAATAGTGCAATAAATGACTAATTTCACTAAAAATACTAAAAGTAATATAAAACGGATGTTTTTAACTTTATTGTAGTGTTTTAGAAACTAATATGTCTTCAAAAATGGTTATTTTTCACTCCTAGGAATGAAAGCTGTTGTTATATGATGTTTATTTTCAAATTTTGAAAAAGCAAAGGATTCTAGCTTTCTCCCCTTGCAGGCATCGGACACAGAGAACCTCATGGTTTTCCTAAAAATCATTTTTTATGTTCCCTGGTGTTCCAAACTTAGTTTTAATCAATTTTAATTTGTTATGTTACAAACAGGGTAATAAAGTCTTAATTGGACTATAACTAATGTCATATTGTCTGCTACAAAACTGATATTTTCAGCTCTATTGTAGAGATTCTAGAATCAACTAATAAAGAATTGAAATAAAAAAAGGGCATAAGAAGACATTACCAACAACGACCACATGATGGAGATATTGTCTAGACATTACCAACAACGACCACAAGATGGAGATATTGTCTAGACATTACCAACAACGACCACAAGATGGAGATATTTTCCAAAGAGGCAAGAGGGGCAAAGCTGCGATAAGGTAAAATCATTTTTTGAAAGAGATTGTTGTCAGAATGCACATCCGTATCCCAAACAGAATCTCTAGTAAAATATGATCATTTGTGAAACAGGCAAATGAGTGTCAGCTACAATATGATTGCTACATATCTGCATTTGTTGGTATTTAAGGAGTAAGAGTGCAGGTTTAAACCTGCGATCCAGTGTGTTGAAGAATTTCACAACACTACCTCTAGCACATATGGAAATAAATCCTCATAATGATTATTGCCCTGGGCATGTACCAAAAAAGCAGTGAGCATATATATATATATCACTGGGTTGAAGCTAGAAACACAGAATAACTGCAAACACATCCTAAATACAGTGTTCCAGCACCTTTGACCTCATCCAGAACGTATCATTTCTTGAAAGGGATTGCTGTCCGAATGCACATCTGAATCCCAAACAGAATCTCTAGTAAAATACGATCATTTGTGAAACAGGCAAATGACTGTCTCAGGGGCCCATTTCTCATTGTCAGACACATGTATGCAATGCTTTCACTGTGCATTGAGCAATAGGGATCAAAAACACCGCAGGTAAGGTTAGAAGTCATGTTCTATGATCATTTCTTTCAGCATTAGGGACTAAATATACTAAACGTATGATGCTAAAATGTTATTTTTACATATATTAATGTAATAAATGATTGCTTATGCTTTATAAACAAATCTAATTATAATAAAAGCTTAAGTTTTGTATTTATCTTGTACCATAGAACATGATTTTCTTTGTATTTCAAGCCCACAAAGTGTCCAAATGATGCACCTTTGACCTCATCCAGAACGTATCATTTCTTGAAAGGGATTGCTGTCCGAATGCACATCTGAATCCCAAACAGAATCTCTAGTAAAATACGATCATTTGTGAAACAGGCAAATGACTGTCTCAGGGGCCCATTTCTCATTGTCAGACACATGTATGCAATGCTTTCACTGTGCATTGAGCAATAGGGATCAAAAACAGAATGGAAACAGACATGGAAACCAACGAGGATGGGATTTGAACCCATGCGTGCAAAGCACAATGGATTAGCAATCCATCGCCTTAACCACTCGGCCACCTCGTTAACAAAACTGGGCTGTCCCAACTGGGTTGGCGCGCTCCAGATGATCTTTTTCTTTTTTTTCCCTCGTACTCGAGGGTCATTTTCCTGTTCCACATGCGATTTCAACATTTTCCTTGGGAGATGTCAAGCCAGCAAGCCACTGCTGTGGTTCAGTGGCCAGCGTGGAGTTCAGTGGCCCTGTTGTACACAGAAAGCACATTGAGCTCCTTGGACATGAAAAGTTCCAGATAAAAGCCATTTGTCATCCTTTCTCTTGGTGTCGATGTTGCTATTGTATGTAAAGGTGGCAACTTGCTCAGCGAGCAGGCGGAGCACACACCGAATGCAGATGTGTCTGAGTGGTGTGTCCAAGTGGCTGCAAAAGGACAGCACTCCCGGGGCGCTGTGGCTTAGTTGGTTAAAGCGCCTGCCTAGTAAACAGGAGGCCCTGGGTCTGAATCCCAGTGGATAACCGCCTACGGCTAGACTTAATTAAATGCAAGTATTCATTTCCTGTCTTTAACACGACTTGTTTTTCTTAAAATGGATGCAACTTGCAAAACATGAAATACAAACCTTGCTAATCAGCGCTAGCAGCTGGCAAAAAAAAAGAAGTCAGCAATGTTTTTTTTCTTTAACCTTAACCCTGCTAATGGAGAAGAGTTAAACGACCGAGTC
Organism: Lepisosteus oculatus; assembly: GCF_040954835.1. Lineage (NCBI taxonomy): Eukaryota > Metazoa > Chordata > Actinopteri > Semionotiformes > Lepisosteidae > Lepisosteus > Lepisosteus oculatus. The sequence continues at coordinate 157,626 of NW_027168383.1, read as the reverse complement.
TATGCAGCTTAAACGGTGCGCACGTCGGGTTCTTAGCTGAAAGGGTGGTAAATCACGCTCACCCCAGTCCTTAATCTTTTAAAGAGGATACAAAATTGAACCTAGTCGCCACATCACATACATCCTGTTCAATGATAAAAAGGTAACATCTATCCTCGCTCCAGAGTAAATCTCACGTTGAGGGCATATTTTTTTTCACTTTACCGTGAATCGGGCTCGGCTGCACAGAGGAGAGAGCAGAGCAATGAGGTCACGGGGACAGGGGAGTCACACGCTGGCTGTTTGAACACGCGGAAGATCACTGAGGGATCCACAGTATATGGACCCTCCGTGCGCAATCAGTCCGCACTCCGGACTCTGAAACCTGCCATCCGAGTTAAGATCTCGGCAGAACCTGAAGCGCAGTTCCTTCTTAAAACGTAATCTGGTGAGCATTTCTAGAATCGTACTTGTATAGATGCAGCCTTTAATGTGTTGCTAGGTTAAAATTGATGACTTCTTGTATTTCAGTAGGCAACTGCCCTCTTGATTTTGGATTTAATTTCTTTATTACAGTGGCGCTTTTATGAAGCCAAGGGACCAGGGAGCTGCCCCAGTACTGGGATGGCCAGTTCGAAATCATAGAAACTATTGTCAATTCCAGTCCCATGTCAGTGCGAGCAGGGATTTTGACATCTTGTTTTGCTATGTTCTGCACCAACAGGCAGGTGGCTCGGCCATTCCGTTCCAGTTTGGGGGTACAACAGACTGCTAGGTTCAGTCTGATAAACTGAGCTGATGGTTGGAAGAAAACCATCTCAGCGTCCATTCTCTGTCCCTTCTTTAGGACAAGGCGTACCGGAAACCCTGCTGTTGACGCAGGAACGATCAGGTCCGATTCGTTTACTACCTGGCAGGCCTGAGGAATCGTCTGACCTGACCGAATGTTCTCGGGGTCACCGCTTAGAGAGTGGGCATCTGGGTCCACCCGTTTCCACAGCACACTGTTTACTGTGTCCAGCTGGGCGCCCAGTCGAACCAATAGGTCTGCACCAATGCAGACCGAATGGGTCAGCTGAGGTGCTACCTGGAAGTAGTGAGCAAACTTCCTTTTTCCGATGGAGATGGAAGCTACACAGCTTCCTTTGCTCCAAATGGACCTATGAGGTGGGGGTGCCCACCACAGAACCTGTGACTGCGTCACCAGGGTCACCTGACAGCTTCGCGACAGGTCCTCGAACAGACCTTCACTGATTATGGACTTCTCAGAGCTGAGGCTAAGAATTACATCATCAACCTGCACTTCTGCCACCTGGACCCCCTCCCACCACCATGGGGTGGTAGTCCTGGACCCCCTGAGGTACCAGGGTGCACAGAAAGGACTCCCATTCATTACCGGACAGGGAGATCCACTCTTCTTCAGGGATGAAAAGGGGGTGTGCTTTACCTGGCGGGTCAAGCAGCTGCTCGGAGCACTGCTCCTGTAGTTGGGAGACCGTGGGAGTGCTGGCCTGGGCAGGACTTCCCTGTAGTTTTGGAAAGCAAGAAGAGACATTTATTCTCGTCCAGAGGAACCAGGAGGAACCTCCAACTCAGCTATAGTGTTCAGTGGGCACTGTGTGATCACAGTATAACCACTGAATCCCCCTTTTTGCTGTGCAACAGGCTTAGGGTTTTTGACCTGAGCCCACAATTTTCCACGCTGGCAGTCCACCAGAGGCTCCAGCCTGTCAAGCAGGTCTTGGCCAATGAGTAGTGGCTCTCTTTTTAACCTAGAGATGTAAACAGGATGCACCATGTTCATTGGCCCGAACCTAAGTGCCACCCACACTCGGTGTGTGATCCTGGCATGATCCTGGGTATAGCTGGAAATATCTATCTTACACGGTTCTACCTTAAGTCTGATGCCTTTTCCTTTCGCTACTCGTTTGAGCTCGCTGAGTAGATCGGCTGACATCAAACTAATTTCAGCCCCAGTGTCAATCAGTGCTTCTCTATCTAAGACGTTTTCAAGAAAAACCTTGATATAAATACGCCTTGCTTTGCCTTTCTGGCTGAGATTCCCTAAGAATTGTTGGAAGCCTGCCTTTTCTTTGACTTCAGGGGCGGGGTCAGCGCCCAACTCAGAGTCACAGCCTTCTTCCAGGCAGGAACCCTCCCACCCAATCAGATAGACTGAGGGAGGGGCTTGGGGCGGATCCCCGCCTCCTCCAGTGAGAAGGGGCGTGGTCCCCCTAAGCTCATTCACACTTCTGGCATTCGGTGCGGAAGGTTTACCCTGTCCTGATCTCTCAGGCAGGGCTTGTTCAAGCCTGGCCAGGCGGGCTGCAGTCGACTCCCTGCGTCCAGTCTTATGATAGACTCTGCCTGAGCCCTTGCCTTCCCCGTAGCGCTCACGGCGGCTCTGACGCTTAGTGCGGTCCTGCCTGCCTATTTTGTGCCGGGGCTTAGCGAGCTCAGGAACCTCAGCTGCCTCGAGCTGAGGCGAGTCGTCAACCCTGCTGGCTTTAGTGGCGAACACGGCCGTTTTAGCAGGTTTTCGCTCTGAGGAAGCAGAGACTTCAGCTCCCCAGGCTTTTTGAGCCAACCTTCTAATGTCAGCCATTTTCATCGCTGTGTGTGCATCACAATCATTTTCCTGACTGAGGGATGCAGATTAGCAATGAATAAACCTTTGAAATTCACGTTCTCTTCGCAACCCTCTTCATTCCGCCCTGCAAAATAAGTGCGCCTAAGCCTCTGATAATAGTCGCGAGGGGCTTCAGCTTTTTCGTGCTTAATATGGTGCACAGCAGCCACGGCAGCTATGGGATCGATAAAAGCCGAAAATTCTCCGATCATTGCCTGACACAGCTCCTCAAAGCTATTACAGACTTCCGGTCCTTGTCTAGACATCCACTCGTGGATCGCTCGGCTGGTAGTTTTCCTTACTTACATAGCCTTTTCCTGTTCGGACGCTTCGGGCATAAACTGCAAAGTATATCTCAGCTCATCGATGTAGGTCTCCACATTATTCCCTGACACTGACGGGTCAAACCTTTCTACATCTTTGGCTAACTGCCTCAGGGAGTGGAGGTTAATTTTTACGGTTTCTCCGCGGGCAGGGAGACGGCCGTGATCAGGAGCAGGGGGTCTATGCCTGAACTGACTCGCCCTTGCGTTTCGCGCAGGACTCGGCGATCTCCCCCATGCCGATCCGACCACAGACCCTGGCCGGGAGAAACCTCCTCCCGGCGCGCTGGGTGAGCGCTCCGGGCTGCTAGGTGGGCTGGCATGCAAGTGGGATCTAGTCTATTTTGCTTCCAGTACGGCAGCATCTGACTCCTTTTGCCTTTCCTGGCTGAGCTCATTTAAACTCTCAATTTCTTTTTCTTTTTCTTTCGAGCTCCCTTCCAGGTCTCTCCTAGCTACCTCAGCCGCAGTTTCTCTAGCAGACAAGTCATCTAATTTACCTAAAACTTCCCTGAGTCAGTCTTCACTTTCCTCATTTTTCACTCTCTTTTCTCTGATTATATCCAACAACTCGACTCGCTCCACCTTATATCTTTCTAGCGTTCCCTGAAGCTTTTGAAACTTTGTCAGCTCGGACAAAGACAGTTCCAGCTGTTTAGCTAGATTTAAGGTGAAACTCGATAGGACCAGAACTGCGTTCACAGACACTCCTGTGTTAAGCTGGTTCGCTACCTTAGCTACTAAATCTACTTGCAGCTTCTCAATATCATCAAAGTTCAACTTTTCGATACCACTCCAGTAACCAGGATTGTCGTCGCTAGAAATAGTACTTATAAGCGACTCCACTTCAGACATTTTAGCAGCCATTGTCATTACGTCAGAGAAACTTTAAGAGTATTACTTTTTTTTTTCTTTTTCCAAAATACAGTATGGAATCTAGACACCCGAGCAGATGGATTTCCAATCAGCACACGTTACACTAAACGCTAGAAAACAGGGGGATTTCTTTACGCAGTTATCAGCACACCCGGTATTCGCGTATAGAAGCCGCGGTGCTGTGCTGAACTTCAGTTATTCTGTGCGACTGATTCTCATTTCATTCTAAACTCACCCACCCAGGGACGCCATTAAATGTAATGGTTTGATGGGTTTACTGAGACAATTATTAATTGTAGCAGTAATCACAAGGTTGTTCGTTGGGGCTTTTAGAAAATCAATCGTCAGAACAACTAACAACGCACACACAGGGGTTCAATAGACTAGATACATTTATTAATATAAATTGTGCACCAAACATATACTAGTCTGCCTGGATACGAGTGGCAGACCTTACTGTGAGGGTTATCAATATACAAGGTATATAATCCCGAAGAGATGCAAACACAAAGAGATACACAACAGAGAATATATGTCAATATATATCGTTCGGTTACCAAATCGCTAATCAGTGTTATTACCCACTGTTACTCTAAACTCGGAAGTAAATACATTACTCATGAATTAAATTGATAACAACTTGTGTTGAGGTACAATTAAATTCTCGAGACGCAATGTAGAACATGGGGTTTACTTATCCACTGTGTATGGATTTGGAATTTCCCGGCACGAACACCAAACCAGCTGACAGGCTCTGTTGCAGCCTCTGTTCCAGCGGTTGTCCAATGGGCGTTGTCCCGGCGTCCTCTGGCTACCGGCCAACCAGTCAAGGTGCAGCTCGGAGTAGGACGGGCGGAGGAATCTGACTGCGGCGCGCAGGGCAGTCGTTGCTCCGAGGGGATCTACCAGCAGTCCGGCTGGCTGGTAGAAAGTCTCTATGCACAGAGTGTGACCGCGAGTCCTCACAAGTCACTCTTGTGCCTGGGAAGAAGCTGGTTCGTTCCCGGTCCAGCACTGCTTCTGAATAAGCTATTCAGGTTGTCGACGAGGGTCCAACTGTAGGGTCCAACTGTCCAACACAAACACAATCTGTGGCGTTTAGCGTGACAGTCTTGCAGGCATCGTGCTGTCTCACTGCAATACTATACCGCTGGAGGAAACAGTCCATCTGGCCATGAAACTCATTTGAACGTCTAGCTACAGCAACTAACAATATCATGATTTATTCAGGATGTGTGGAATCAGCACGTCCCGGAGACAGCTTCCGAAATCGTGAGCATTCTCTGGTGGTGTCCTGCAGGGCACCTGTGGGCGTGCGTTGGTGGTATAGTGGTGAGCATACCTGCCTTCCAAGCAGTTAACCCGGGTTCGATTCCCGGCCAACGCAGTGGCGATTGGTTTCAAATGCTGTCATGAGCCTTGGATTGTGACTAGCAAAGCGCAGCCTTTTGAAAAACGGAATGCAAAACAGAATTGAAGGAGAATCTTACAGGGGATTCTGAGCGGTGTCTGCATACACGCAGTCCGATACGGGTGCTGAAAGCTTGAGCTACTCTCAATGTCATGCTGCCTTTCCCCGGAGTAAATCTGTTACATTGAAAGAATGCTTCTGGCAGGTTCAAAAAGGGACCCTTGTTAATTGGAGAAATCAATGATTTCGAATGAATTCTGTATGCGTTAAAAGACAGCTATACACAGAAAACATGCAGGACACTGCTCATGATGTTTCCCGAGCCGAAACACAGTGCGTTTTTCCAAGCCATCTGACAAAGCCCGCCCACTGAAAACTGCAGCAGATCGTGTAAAGACGTTCAACTTTGTAACTACTGCACGCACAGGAAGCAGAATAAATTCCTCTTTTCCGGTTTTATTTATGCGAACCATAAATAAACCAAATAAACCAAGTTGCAAGAGGCCCGCACCCACAGCACAAATTGCGCAGCCTAGGCCACCTCCTGCACGCCACCGCCTCCTGCTGGGCCCACTCTTTCGCACACTCACACGCCACACTAACACTCAAAAGTGTGGGCAAAACAAGAAAACGAGCGCACCGTTTCCTACACATCTGCAGTCACCGTTGCGCATTCGCAGCATGTCCCGGGATGCAATTCGGCCTCATTTGCATAACTCCAGACCGGCAGATCGCCACGCAAGCTCGCGACGTGCGCCTGCCACACACCGAACAAACCTTTTCAGCAATTTCCAAAAAACGGGCCTGCTCGCCTGCCCACAAGGCTCCATCTCTTACCTGCTCTCCAGAGCCTGCTGCCTTCTGTGCTTTTCTCTCGGCACCGCTGCAGCGCACACAACTCCTGCAGCGGGAGGGGGGGAGAAAGTTCCCGCGCTCCGCCGCAGGGAAGGCTTGCTCCGTGCGCACACGTCCTTTCGATGCCAGTCCAACAAGTGCTCCGCATTAGCTGCGTCGGGGCTCCGGGGTGTCGCACCTCACCTCACCTCACCTCGCACTGCCCCCTCCTTGAATGTCTGCCGCTGGGCATGCCCCACTCTCCTCCGCCTTATCTTATCGCGTGTGAGCACCGACAATGGCCACAATGCCGGGGAATGGCACCTGTAAATTAATTCTCTTCTCTTGCAGCCTGAGATCATGTCCTTCTTTTGGCTCCCTCCAGTTCTGATAAAAAATCTCACTCTTAGATTTGTTAATTTTTGCGGATGAAGCCAAAGAGAAACGATCACAGCACTGCAGAGCTCTGCTAATTGAGGCATTGTCAGAGAGGAGCAGGGTCATCCATGTATAGAGATGTCTTTACCTCTCCTCCCCCACTTCCAGGCACTGGTATCCCATTAATGGCCTGATCCTGGCGCAAGGCACAGGCTAAGGGCTCCATAGCCAAAACGAATAACAAGGGGGATAATGGGCAGGCCTGCCTCACCTCTGAACAGACTTCAAAGGGGTGTGATCTATTGCCATTAACCATTACTCTGCTGTTGCTACCTGTGTACAGCAGGTTAATCCACTTTCTCATGATGGGGCAAAAATTCATGTGCTCAAGTACCAATGTTAAGTACTGCCGGTTTAGGCGGTCAAAGGCCTTTTCTAGGTCTACACCTAAAATGCACAGAGGGAGGGAGCGATCCTCTGAGTACAGACAGACATCCCTCAACAAGGCCAGGTTGTCGCTCATCAGGCGTCCTGCTATCCCACAAGTCTGTTCTTTCCCTACCAGTGAGGCCACTACATTTTGTAGGCGCAGGAAAAGGGCTTTGGACAGGATCTTAGTGTCCACGCCTAACAGGCTGAGGGGTCTCCAGTTCTTTATGTCATTCTTTGCTCCTTTCTTAAACAAGAGAGAGATAGTGCCTTCTCTTAAGGAGTCAGGCAGCAATTCTGTCTTATAGCTTCCCTCGAATAGGAGCAGTAGCGGATCCTGAAGCAGATCCCAAAAGGTGCAATAAAATTCTTTAGGGAGCCCGTCAGCACCCGGAGTTTTCCTCTTCTGTAAGCTCTCCATAGCCTGTCTCAGCTCTTCTATTGTCAAATCCCTCTCAAGTACTTCCCTATCTTCTTCACTCAAAACGTTTTCTAGCTTTGAGGTAAAAAAATGAATTTCTTCATCCTTTACCTCTGTAGAGCTGTACAGTCTTGAGTAGAAGGCCTTGGTGCAGGAGAGGATAGCACTCGGCTCTGTTCTCTCTCGTCCCTCCTCATCAACTACACTTTCCATGACAGACTTGGAGCCTACCACTTTCCTGAAAAAGAAGCGAGTACACTTCTCATTTTCTTCCAAGAACTGCACTCTGCTTCTTAACAGCACTCCTCGACTACTTTCTTCGGCTATGCTCCGGATGTCCTTTTTTAAAAGGGTGATATCCTCGAGCACAGCGAAGCCACTGTGCAGCATCGTGTAGAGACGCTGCAGCTGCCTCTGTTTCCTGGCTAGCACTCCTCTCCGTCTGGCAGCAGCCTTCCTTCCCTCAGCCATGAAAAAGGCCTTTGTCCTCATCTTCACCTCCTCCCACCACTCTCCTACTGACCCGTACAGACACTGCAAGGACAGCCACTGTGATAGTTTCTCCTTGTAGCAGGATACTACCCCCTCGTTCTCTAGCAGCTTAGTGTTGAGTTTCCAGAGGCCTGGGCCAAAGACAGTCCCGCCCTTGAGTTCCACTCTACACCCTAAAGCCTGATGATCTGAGAAGAAGACAGGCTGAAGAGTGACCCCAACAACTTTCACTCTCTCTGAGACAAAGCAATAGTCAATTCTGGAGCTGCTATTCCTCCCTGACCATTTATATCCTGCTGTTGTGGGATATATACATCTATATGTGTCTGAGAGTTTAAAGTCTTGAACTAAGTTTTGCAGGGCCAGTGAGCTGGAATCCAATTTTATCAGAGAGCTAGACTGCCTGTCTGTGTGCTCTAAGATACAATTAAAATCCCCTCCCACTATCACGTCTGTGCTACTTAACAATAGGGGAGAGAGTGCCTTGAGTAGCTCCACCCTTCCTCCCACGTCAGTAGGACAATACACATTGATTAGCCGCAGGTTAACGGTCCCCCATTCCACATCCACACAGCAACCTGCCATCTATGACCCTCTGAATACTTTTCAATTTGAAAGCCCATCCTTTGAAAAGAATGGCCACGGCAGAGGCTCTGTTGTTATTGTCCCCTGACCAAACAGAAGGCCCTTTATCCCACCTATCTTCAAAGCTTTTATACCTCTCTTGATAGGCTAAAGCACACTCCTGCAACATCAACACATCTCCCTCTCTCTGCTGGAGGTAATCAAAGACACACTGGCATTTAACTCTGTCATTGATACCTCTGGTGTTAAGAGAAATTATGTTTAGAGCCATATTACATAAGAAAGTGGAACCAGTCTTTACAAAACACATTTCTCTTCGGTCTCACCTGTTACCTTCTCTTTTTCTTTTTCTTCTTACCAATTTCCTGCCAGCCATCCTCTGAATGAGCCTTCATCAGGGTGGCAGCAGTAAAAGCGTTCACGGAGTCCATTTCAAGGAAGGGGGTAGAGGGAGGGGTGGAGGGGTTCCAGCTGTTCCCATCGCCATGCTCTCCTTCCTCCTCGCTCGGGGAGAAAACAGAGTCATTTTTCCTTTTCCTCAAGTCCAGCTCCTGGTAGCACTGAGGGGAAAGGGGTGCAGCCGATGCACCAGTCTCCTCTTCCCCCTCACCCACCAGCTATTGCAGATCCTCCGTGACGGACTGGATGGAGGAGAGGAGGGCATCTGTAGCACTTGCAGAGTCTGAGAAAAGCAGCTCCGCTGAATCCTGGGTATCGTCGCTGGACCCGCTCCACCGGTGGGGGCCCCACAATGGCCCTCGTTCTGAGGAGCAGGAGTGGGGGAGGGGTCCTCGCTGTTCTCTGGGGTTTTCAAACCCTCGTGCTTGTCTGGTGCAGTCTGCGGTTGTGGGAGCGTAGTGGATTTCTCTTCCACCGGCCCCGGAGCCACAGCAGGACTGATCCTGGCTGGAGGCTGAGACTCTTTGTTCAACAAGGGTTCTTTGTTTGACTTGTTGTTTGCTTTGGCTTTTCGGGCCGGTTTGGCTGAAACAAGCACTGCCTCATCCTTTCTCATTTTGAGTTTATTGGCGTAGGCTTGAGGGCAGTTCTTAAAAACGTGTCCTTCCGAGCCACATAAATTGCACTTTGGCAGCATTGAACAGTCAGAGGCTAAATGTCCCTGTTTGCCACAGGTCTTGCAGCATTTCACAGTGCAGGACGATGCCAGGTGTCCCACAGCACCACAGCGCCGACGCACCTTTGGTTGTCCCACATAAAAAACATAGCCATTGCAGGCGCCCAGCCGGATTGTAGAGGGCAGGTGCCTTAAGCCTCCATTTACATTGTCCGGTAGCAAGCGAACCTCGAATTTCCTTGCTCCTGTTTTTATACCGTCAACATCTCTAACCTCAGTTCCATGGTGGACTGTGCAGTACTGCTTAAGCCAGGTGTGAATGTCCTCCGTCTTTGCCATTTCCGAGAACATAACAACATGCACCGTTTTCCTCTCTCTCTGTGTCAGAGGCTGCAAGTTGATCTTCTCAAGGGCAGGAACTTTCCCTCTTTTTGCCTCAAACACATCCACACATTGTTCAAACAGAGAATAGGTAGCAAAAACAACCTCAAATGCCTGGGAGAGCGAAGATGAAATCCAAGTGCCGAGGTTCAAAGCCAAGTTCCTTCTGTAACACTTTTCTGCCTAACTGCATACGATCCATGAAGAGGTCATCCAAAAGCTCAAAACGTACAGCATTCTTGCGGGATCCAAAGGTTGCCATCTCAAACTGCAAAACAAACACTGCTTCCAGAAAACAAGAAAACAATCCAACTACACCAACTACAGGCTGATCAAGGTATCTCCCCTGCCAGGTAAGCCGAGAGCCGCAGGCGATGAGCCCGGAGCTGAACGGGCCCCACTGGCTCGTTTGTAAGGCCAGGTGCATTGCCAACCACGACCGGCAGGGCAGAGGGCTTGAAGGCGGCCTGGGCTCCTGCAGCTGTCCAGCCACGCACTCTGGTTTCTCTTCATCTCGTACAAATCTTTTGCCTTTTACTAAAGATTTCCATGGAGAGGAGCATGAATGAGTTCCATACAATTTTTGTGCTACCCTGCCTTCGGGTGGGGCGCAGCTGGGCTGGTCAAAGAGAGAAAACAAAACCGCTCACAATCGCTCTTACAATGCAGTAAGTAGCACAGGCTACTTAGGGAGTAGGCTGATGTGTTTAAAAACAACCAGCACCAGGCAGGAGTCGAACCTCCAAACTCCTAATCCATAGTCAGACACATTATCCATTGCACCACTGACCCTGGTGTGACATTGCAGGACTGTAACCCAGTGAGCTTAGCACTGCAACTAGTAAAATATTACCCCCGGTCCATTCTTTTCCAAAAGTGAGAAACACCTGTTTTCTACATTTTGTCTGTTTTAAAATCATATCTCTTTAAACCAAACCAAGAGTTTGTCTTTTGCACTGATATTCTGATTCATTTCGATTTCCAAAGCATCATAAAATTGTCCCTTCCTCCAGACTCTACTTCTCTCTTGTAGTAGTACAGCAGACCTTTCCAGGTGAGCAGATCACAGAGTCCGAAATGAGCTTCCTCCATCAAGCAAAGTACCTGAACATGACTCTGTCATCATAAAAGCGCCCCTGTAATAAAGAAATTAAATCCGAAATCAAGAGGGCAGTTGCCTACTGAAGTTCAAGAAGTCATAAATTTTAACCTAGCAACACATTAAAGGCTGCATCTATACAAGTACGATTCTAGAAATGCTCACCAGATTACGTTTTAAGAAAGAACTGCGCCTCAGGTTCCGCCGAGATCTTAACTCGGATGGCAGGATTCAGAGTCTGGAGTGTGGAATGATGGCGCACGGAGGGTCCACATACTGTGGATCCCTCAGTGATCTTCCGCGTGTTCAAACCGCCAGCGTGTGACTCCCCTGTCCCCGTGACCTCATTGCTCTGCTCTCGCCTCTGTGCAGCTGTGCCCGACTCATGGTAAAGTGGAAAAAAATATGCCCTCAACGTGAGATTTACACTGGAGTGAGGATAGTTGTTACCTTCTTATCGTTGAAACGGATGTATGTGATATGGCGACTAGGTTCTTCTCCATTAGCAGGCTTAAGGTTAAAGAAAAAAACATTGCTGACTTCTTTTTTTTTTTGCCAGCCGCTAGCACTGATTAGCAAGGTTTGTATTTCATGTTTTGCAAGTTGCATCCATTTTAAGAAAAACAAGTCGTGTTAAAGACAGGAAATGAATACTTGCATTTAATTAGGTCTAGCTGTAGGCGGTTGTCCATAATGACCAGTTCTGTTCGAGAACACAGAACAAAAAAGGCACTGCTGGGATTCGTACCCAGGATCTCCTGTTTACTAGACAGGCGCTTTAACCAACTAAGCCACGGCGCCCTGGGAGTGCTGTCGTTTTGCAGCCACTTGGACACACCACTCAGACACATCTGCATTCGGTGTGTGCTCCGCCTGTTCGCTGAGCAAGTTGCCACCTTTACATACAATAGCAACATCGACACCAAGAGAAAGGATGACAAATGGCTTTTATCTGGAACTTTTCATGTCCAAGGAGCTCAATGTGCATTCTGTGTACAACAGGGCCACTGAACTCCACAATGGCCACTGAACCAGTGGCTTGCTGGCTTGACATCTCCCAAGGAAAATGTTGAAATCGCATGTGGAACAGGAAAATGACCCTCGAGTACGAGGGAAAAAAAAGAAAAAGATCATCTGGAGCGCTGCAACCCATGTCTGGACAGCCCAGTTTCCTAGACGAGGTGGCCGAGTGGTTAAGGCGATGGACTGCTAATCCATTGTACTCTGCACGCATGGGTTCGAGTCCCATTCTCGTCACTCTCCATGTGTGCCCGTGTGCCTTTGGCCCTCCTGTTGTTTGCTCCAGTACTAGAGCCGTACATTTCCTAGCGGTGGCTGAACATGGTATAGTAGGCTAACGTCAGTATCGAGCAGTGACAGTAACAGTATTTACGTGCCGCTGCTGCCAAGTGGCTCTGGTTTGAGACCGCGTTTTCACTTACTTGCAACGCAAACGGAGAAAGCGATTTTTGACAGTCTCTCGAGAGATTGCGCTAGGTGTTTAGGGATAGACTTTGTCAGTTCCCCTGGGATGATGGCCTCTCAAATAGTTTGTGATTTCTCTAGACGTTTATAGACTAGAAGCCTGCTTCATGGCTTAAATCCAAGCTAAGGAAACGAGTTAGAGGTCTGATGCAGAACTGCGAATTCAATGAACGGGAACACTACAGTACATTGCACTGTGTGTGTGAGGAAAGCTGCCCCCTTCTGTCCCTTGTCGACCGAACAGAGGACTGTAAAGGATACCGCCAAGAAACTTTAGGATGCTGGTTGGAATCCAGCTCCAAAGAAGCCCCTTTGGGTGTTATGTCATCAAAAAGTAAGAACAGCGAATCTCCCTTTGATCAAAAGCGCAACAGAACTGTTTTCCGTGGAGCAGGTTTCAGACCCGTAGACCTGTTTTATTCGTAGGGCAGGGCGCATTCCCAAACACGAATCTCCTGTTTTAGAAATGCTTTGGGCGGCGTGAAGTGAAAATAAGAAATGGGCTCCAGATGCACATGGAAGCAATCAAGTGTTTCATCCGAGCTGTTTCAAAGACTGCTCAAGAGCTTTCCTTTCACAGAGGCGCAACGATTAATGATCGGTGTGCACCCTTCAATGCGCCTTACGACTCTAGGGAGTGATTGAGACATACGTAGCGTGTGCTCATTTCCCTCTATTCCCCGTATTGCAGTGGTAGGATGACATAAATTCCTGCTTCGACACGTAACGGCATTATAATCAAGTGCAGGAGCTGAGGGCTTTAGTTTTGTTTCGTTTTCCATGGCGTTCGTAAGCGCGCAAATCAAAGGCAATTCCTGCGTCTAACAGGAATGTAAATGCTTTGGAAAGTGCAGTGTGGTGCAGCTTGTAAAATCCTTGTCCACATTTGTGGTTTGTTGATGTTTTTTCTGTCTGCCAAAGTTCCATTTTGACATCCGGACGGGGAGACTTTATCATTTGAACGTGAAGCCAGCCTTAAACCCTCTGAGGCATGTCTGTCTGCCGGCACGTATTTTGTCAAAGGTATTTATTTTTTTTTTAACGGAGAGCGACTTTGAAAAAGTTTCTGCAGCCACCTCGCACTCTGTGTTAGATTATAGGAGGAATGCGGCGGGGGTGAGCTTGCTGTAGTCGTGGCCGTGTGTTTAAGGCGATGGACTTGAAATCCGTTGCGAACTCCCTGCACAGGTTTGAATCCTGCCGACTATGGCGTCTGCCACACGTATCCTTGTGCCTCCCCGGCAAAGGCGAAGTGCCGTTTCTCCATTCCTGGTACTATAAATACGCTGAATCACTTGGCCCTGCTGCCATGGAAATGAGTTCTTCAGATAACCACACATCTTACGTTCGCGCCTCTGGTGCTCTACTTATGCCTTTGAAAACCTAATGAATAAAGCTGAAAGAACTGACACATTATGTAGGTGTTCTTAAAGCACGCAGTAAAGAACTGTTAACAGCAAGGGTTTCAGTGGGTTAACTGAGGAGAAGGCGTGATCGCTAATTGTTGACTTTTTATTTGGTGTTAGAAACACTCTTACTGTGCATGACGTGCAACAAATGTAGCCACAGAAATTGCATCACGCTTTCATGTATGCTATTGCAGACACCAACGTTGCCTAGATAGAAAACCGAAATAGCCGTGGGTTTGCTTGCTGGTCTGAAGGATCTCTCTTCGAATTGCTATCATTTGTCAATGGAAGTAAAAGGCACTGCACAGAGAGGACCACTGTCGTGAGGCCGGTTAGCTCAGTTGGTTAGAGCATGGTGCTAATAACGTCAAAGTCGTGGGTTCGAGCCCCTTACTGGCCAGGTCCTTTTCTCCTCTCTTACCAAAGCTGTTAGGTTCCTTTCCGTGGTGAGATGGGTTGTCATGCAACGCTGCCACATAGTGCCGACAGACAATTAAATGACAAAAATGAAGAGAGTTAAAGCAGCTGGAGAGGTTCTCTTACAACTTTTGAGCTGACACAGTTTTGGAAAATGTTTCCTTCACGCTGCACTGTACCATATAGGCAGCCAAGTGTCTCCAAAACAAAACAGAATTGACAGTCATATAATGTCCATTAACCCCGGTTTTAAACGCAGCATCATGTCTGCCATCATAAGAATATGAGTCCAATATTTTAGAATATAGTCAGAATGAATTCTAACCTTACCTGTGGTGTCTTTGATCCCTTTTGCTCAATGCATGGTGTACGTACTGCATACATGTGTCTTGAGAATGAGGAATGGGCCCCTGAGACAGTCATTTGCCTGTTTCACAAATGATCGTATATTACTAGAGATTCTGTTTGGGATTCAGATGTGCATTCAGACAGCAATCCCTTTCAAGAAATGATACGTTCTGGATGAGGTCAAAGGTGCTGGAACACTGTATTTAGGATGTGTTTGCAGTGATTGTGTGTCTCCTGCTTCAACGCAGTGATATATAGATGTGCTCCTGTAATTTATTGGTACAAGCCCAGGGCAGTAAGCAGTCTGAGGATTTATTTCCAGACGGCATAGAACAGTGAAGCAGTGAAGTAGTGCAACACACTGGATCATTATATTATTAGAATCTATTCTACTTAAATTATTACATTATACACAACTTGAGTTCATTTTAAAAATTAAAAGGTAATGAAAGGAATGCATTTTCATGAGAAAGATAATACCGATTTTTCATGTGATAATCTTCCTTATATCATGTCGTGCATCATTTGGACACTTTGTGGGCTTGAAATACAAAGAAAATCATGTTCTATGGTACAAGACAAATACAAAATTTAAGTTTTTATTTTAATTAGATTTGTTTATTAAGCATAAGCAATCATTTATTACATTAATATATGTGAAAATGACATTTTAGCACCATAATATTACATACAGGTCTCTAGCTTCAACACAGTGATATATGCTCAGTGATTTATTGGTACATGCCCAGGGCAATAATCAGAATTAGTATTTATTTCCATACGGGCTACAGGTAGTGTTGTGAAATACTTCAACACACTGGATCGCAGATTTAGACCCCCTGCACTCTTACTCCTTAAAAACCAAAGAAATGAAGATATGTAGCAATCACATTGTAACAGGGGTGACAGTGACTTAATGCTTATACTAGTGGACTTCTGGTACCTTTAGGGTACGGTGTTCCCTGAAGGGCTCTCAAACCCCGCATTTCAGATGCCTAGCTGTATCGCTGATGTGTTGCACCTCAGAATCACTTTTAAACCTTACCTCTGGTATCTTTAATCCCTATTGCTCAACGCATGGTGAAAGTATTGCATAAATGTGTCTGAAAATGAGCAATGGGCACCTGAGAAACTCATTTGCCTGTTTCACAAATGATCATATTTGACTAGAGATTCTGTTTGGGATTCAGTTGTGCATTCTGACAGCAATCTCTTTCAAAAAATGATTTTACCTTATCGCAGCTTTGCCCTTCTTGCCTCTTTGGACAATATCTCCATCTTGTGGTCGTTGTTGGTAATGTCTAGACAATATCTCCATCTTGTGGTCGTTGTTGGTAATGTTTTCTTATGCCCTTTTTTATTTCAATTCTCTATTAGTTGATTCTAGAATCTCTACAATAGAGTTGAAAACATCAGTTTTATAGCAGACAATATGACATTATTTATAGTCCAATTAGAAATTTATTACCCTGTTTTTAACATAATAACAAATTAAAATTGATTAAAACTAAGTTTGGAACACCAGGGAACATAAAAAATGATTTTTAGGAAAACCATGAGGTTCTCTGTGTCCGATGCCTGAAAGGGGAGAAAGCTAGAATCCTTTGATTTTTCAAAATTTGAAAATAAACATTATATAACAACAGCTTTCATTCCTAGGAGTGAAAAACAACCATTTTTGAAGACATATTAGTTTCTAAAACACTACAATAAAGTTAAAAACATCCATTTTATATCACATTATTTTTTGTGAAATAATTAAATTGGCTTATTTCTCTCGCATTAAATTGGCTACAAATGCAAGAATTCAACCAGATATTCTTGTAAAATGTATAGTGTTGCATTGCAGTTAGTTAATGTAGTTAGTCCATAGTCAGCAATCTAAACTTTATTGGTAAGCTTTAATGATTGATGTTGTACCAGTAACCTTTAGAAATACTATAGTACTTCACAAATGCTTTGTGTGTTTGGAAATCTTTTGAGTAAAAGCCTTATAAAAATAGGTTTAGTTTTTACAGGATATCACAAAGAAGTAGGATGGTATAATTCTTATAATTGCTTAGTGATTGTATTTGGAAGATTATGCACTAAACAGACTTCAGGGATGCCAGTGGATCATTGTGCTATTTGGAATTATTCCAAAAATCAAGTGACCTATTTGCTGAAGTATTTTTAGTATTATTTATTTAGTATTAATAAAGAATAGATTTATTAAAGTCATGCGATGTGCAAGCGGGATATGTAAAATAATTGAAAATAAAGTTTTTTATTATTGTTATAGAGAAACATGATCAGATTTTCCCTGGTTCAGAAAAAAGACGATTAAAATCTGTAATCTTTCCACTTGTATGTCATCAGACATTAACGAGTACAACCCCCCTCTCTGCCGGAGTGCTGGCTGTGACGAATTAAACCAATTTCACAGGTATTTTCAAAGTAGGAAGTACAGTGTTAACTAGTAGATGGCCTCCTCAATGAAATCGCTTCAACATGCTAATGCGTTGGTGTAACAGTCCGGGCGTGGCAAGCTTCCAATGTCAACTCGACTCGATTGGAAGACAATGAACGTATTTTAGCCCTAAATGAATTAATAGCAAACATGGTTTACATAAAAGACATTTTTCCAAGAAAGTTCATAATAATACGATCTATAGTTGAAATCTGAGCCTAAATATAAAGAAAAAACCATTTTCAGAGAGCAATCACGCTGTGTTTATGTAGAAAAAGCGATTAGGTTTATGAGCAATCTAATTACCTATTCGCTTAAAACGCTATATAAAATAAAGTTTATTTAAAGATGAATGATAAGTGTCGCAGTTTAAATAATTTTCATAGTAGGGCTAGGATAGATTCCAAGTGCATTTTTGCAATTTACGTTGCATTGTCCAATGTGATGTTGTAATACAGTTTAGAATACAGTAAGTCTAAACTGTATCAGCTTTATTTATGGGTTGCAATTTAGAAAAAGTCAAAAACCGCACTCAAAATGCAATTTAGAGCTTTCTGGCAAGAGGAGACACCCAAATTATAATGTAACATGCCACTGTTTGTGCATGAACAAAGTTATACTGCAATTTTCCTTAGATACGCGATTAAAAAAAATATTTTTTTTGAATCCCCGGCCGAACACATTCCATAAGAATCAGCGCTTTTATACAGTATATCGCCTTTAAACACATATATTTAAACACGCGTTTACGATTTAAATCAAAACGCAATTCAAATCAATATAAATGTTTATTTTGTAACGCATAGGTGACTATTCATTGTTATTAAAAAGACGTAAATTCGATCATGTTGTGATATTTAGAAATATAAATTTGTTTTGATGCGAGTGAGGTTTTATTTAATCTCTGACCAAGGGAAATGTTTCATTTTTTCAAAGAAATGTTTGTTAAAAATTAAAGTCATAGTTCCATGAGATTCAACCACAGACCATGTGACATAGGAGTCAGGAACCTAACCCACAGCACCACCAGCGCAGACACATGCTGAGGGCTGAAAAAGCACTACAGAAACATTATCGACTATAAAATAATGTAATTAGGCACAGAAGAAGTTTACAGCACAGTACAATAATAAATGCTGACCATGACTTTAGAAGCATAAATTACCTTACACTCAATTTAAACACAAGCTGTCTTTAGCCCTCTAAGCTGGTTCATACAGAAATGTAGAGAACCAGGCTCCGAAAAACACAGCTTCATTAGCGAATACATATGCAGAACAACTAGAGAAGATGTTTTACAGAGGATGGATTTTTAGAAACATCCCATCAGTGACATCACTGAAGTCAACTCCTAGGTAACTGTCGTGTGGATAGTTTCACAAGAATCAGACAAAGGTTTAAGCATCGCTTATTTTAGATAAAACTGCAAAAAAACAACAACAACCCATAATGTACTTCTTTGCGGCTCTGTTTGCCCAAATCATATATTCACAACGTGAAATTAGAAAATAATATTACGTAACCAAAAACCGCAATATGGAAACAGAACCTGTGTAATTGTTGACAGATGATGTACTCGTAACATTTTTACAAGACGAACTACAACATTTAAAAAATGACTTGTATGTACTTGATATCTCTAATCAATCCACTGCACTGCATTAAAACAAAACGAAAACTAAAACGCCCTGGGCATACCGTTTCGCGCTTCTTATCAGTTGCTCAAAAGCAATTTGACCGTATGAAATGCATAATATAAACCTAGAAACATATACGTGAGGAGTATTTACGTAGTATCGGTGTCAAGACATACCTCTCAAATACTGTAAATCAAGTTAAAAATATCTCAAGACCGATTCTGGTCATAATGAAACCATGTTTCGTGTATGTTTTCTTTAAAGTACCGAGACCAGCCATATACTGTATGTTTATGTTCCAAAATTAATATCGTTTATGGCCTTCACACGTGTTCCAGTATGCTCCTATTCTTTTTATGCTCAGGCACTAAGATTTCCCTTCAGTGGTAAAATTCCATATAAATATTCAATACTTAAACGGGCACAGTTAAGACATTAAATATACATATACATATACATATACAAACTGTATACAGTACAGTTTGCATACGGTAATATGTTTATGTTCCTAAATCAACCTCTTTTATGAGCATGTGAAAGGCATGGTGAATCGATTCTCAAAAATTACTGTACTTTGCATGATTGGAAAAAAATGCGTGATTGCGAAATGCTGTGGTGTTACTTTTACAAAGACGGGCAATGAAAAAAATAATGTGGACCAGGGCAATACTTTGAGTTTACAGCTTGTCCAAGTTCATTTATTATTAATACTATTAGTAATATCTTCATTAAAGACTTTGATGGCTACAGCTCAAACATGAGAAGTTGAGCTTTATTAGCTCCACCTTGCGGAAATTCCGGATACTATTATTTTGCTAGCGGTATTTACCGGTAACTCGCGGTATTTACCGGTAACTTGTGGTAGACTGCGTACAGCGTACGCCCGCGCATTTTGAATGGCTGCATCTGTAGCAATCATATTGTAGCAGACACTCAATTGCCTGTTTCACAAATGATCATATTTTACTAGAGATTCTGTTTGGGATACGGATGTGCATTCTGACAGCAATCTCTTACAAAAAATGATTTTACCTTATCGCGGCTTTGCCCTTCTTGCCTCTTTGGACAATATCTCCATCTTGTGGTCGTTGTTGGTAATGTCTTCTTATAGATAGATACTTTATTGATCCCGTGAGGGAAATTGCAGTGCAACAGCAGCTTAACACACACAACACAGCCACAGTGTAACAATTATATAATAATAGTACAATACTGTATATATACTGTATATATATATGAAACAGAAATAGAAACAGAAACAGGAATCGCTTACTACCTGGAGAATCTCTGTAGGAATATCTAGCATTTATCAATGGAAATAAAAGCTGCTTTAATACAGTGCATGTTCAAACTCAAACCCTCAGCTGCTGTTCTTGTTTGTTTTGGGACAAATTGCAACTGAGCATCGCATGAGCCGTTACGTACCCTTATCTGTTAGGGAATTTCAAGGGAGGAGTTAGGTCAGAATGGGTAGGCTGCAAAACAACAAGTAAAGATTTATTCCGAGATGAAACGTTGTGGCGGTTTTCTTATCTTTTCAACATGGACTAAACTTTTACGTGTTCCTTATATGCTATATATGTATATATTAGCACCAATGTCGTTCTTAAAAACTAACATGAAATTGTCAGGGACATTCACCTATATACAAAGACGAGACAGACAAAGTAATAATTCTATATTAACGTGGCCTACATATTGACGCAATGATCGAACTAACTGACGTGTTCTGATTCAGATCCCCTGCAGTTCATGCCAATTAGAACAATAGCAATGCTGAGTCCTCCCCACCCTACTGAGCACAAATTCAGCTGCTCTCCAGTTCTGTTCTGCATGTTTTTTCATTGCAATTGAGCTCGGAGCTGGAGATGATCTCCATACAGTTCTGTGTTAACTAGCCCGCACTTGCGTGCTAATTTACGGGTTGTGGCAGATGCTTTTCTATAGTTCATATACATGACGGCAACCTGTTACCGAGGAACCTGAGAGGTTTAAAAGCCTCACGAACCAGGCAGGACTCGAACCTACAATCTTCTGATCCGAAGTCAGACGCGTAATCCATTACCCCACTGGCCCATAGAACATGTGTTTGCATTCCACCACAGAGAGCTCTACACTGCTACCAGTAGTACACTTCCCCATCTAAATTTTCACAGCAAGAAACTTGTGTTTCCTACTATTTTTATCAGGTTTAAAATATCATCTCCTTAAAACAGAAAAAGTGTTGGTGTGTCATGCTGAAATTCTGATTGATTTTGAATTCAAAGAAAAAAGGTTTTCTTCCAAAACACCGTGAAATTGTCACATCTTGCAGACAATAGGTGTATTCCATGTTGAAAAGAGAAGAAAGAAAACCATGGAGCCTTTTACAGGTGTGAGGCTTCTTCAGGTGTGAGAAGACCTCACGGCCGAAACGCTGTGTTTCCGTTCTTCTCTTTTCAGCATGCAATAAACCTATTACTTGTTCCTTTGCAGCCGAGGCATGCTGACGTAGCTACCCAGCTGAACATCTTGCAGACTCTACAGTACTTCTCTCCTGTAGAAGTAAAGCAGGGCTTGCTGGGTGAGCTTTTGCTCCGGTAAATTAGGTCACGTGTCATGTTAAATCACTTCTTCTAAACACAACATTTGCTGGTGCTAGCTTTCCCCATGAAAAGAGACATTTCCCTTACAGTACATGACATATCGTTTTTATTCTATCAATAAGTATAGAAATAAAACAAAAGAAAAAATGTTGTCGCCAAAGAATGCACAGCTCTGTCGCCTTGGGGAGGTGTCAAGGGCATTGAGCTCCTTGGACATGAGAAGTGCCCGATAAATGCCATTTCTCATCATTTCTCTTGGCGTCAGTTCTGCTATTAAATGGGACGGAGGCAACGGGCTCAGAGAGCAGATTAAGTGCACACCGAACGCAGATGTGTCCAAGTGTCTGTAAAAGCACGGTGCTCTGCTGGCGCTGTTCCCTAGTGGCTTAAAGTGCCTGCCTAGTAAGCAGGCGATCCTGGGTCTGAATACCAGCGGTGCCTCTCTCCGTGTCTTGTTGTGCCGCATATCTCATTTCAGACAAACATGTACAGCTTGGTTCAGTTTAATGCAAGAATTAATTTCCTTTCTGGAATAACTTGTTTTTGAAGAAATCCATACAGCTTGTGAAAGATGAAATCCATTTCTTGGTTGTCAGTGGAAAAAGATTGCCGGCTGCAAGAAGTGCAAGTGATTGTTTTCTTTGACCATAAACCTGCAAATGTAGGGCGCACAAAAGACTGTCAGACTCTGTGGTGCTGAAAAGTTGGTGGTTCAAGCCCCTCCAGTATGCGTGTCTCAGTTTTTCCAATGTAAACATCATCACCATTGCTAAAGAAGATGGCGCAGAAGGCTCCACAGCCGAAACGTTGTGCTTCTTTTCTTCTCTTTTCAGCATGGAGTAAACCTTTGCTTTATCCTTTGCAGCCTAAGCATGCTGACGCAGCTACCTTTCTCTTAACACGCCTCAATCATTATTCACCAAAACGATCAGCAGAATAAGTCGCCTTTGTGGTGATGTCACTCCTCTGCTTCACAAATGTCCTTAGTGACGGGCCATTTCTTTCTGCCATTTTTCCGGAGCGGTTATTGATTGCTCCATCATTTCCCTCTTACTTTCCATCACTAGATTGAAAAAAAAAACAGAAACAGGCTGACAGGACGACAATCAAATTGCAAAAACTCATCATAGCACTCGATAGAGTATTTGAATCCACAAGTAGCTACGAGCAACTTTGTCCTGGCTTGCATGAAAGTCGGAAAATGTCAAAAAGAAAAAGATGGTGGCTTTTTCATATTCGTTCTTTTATTTTTAGTTCGTTGCTTCTTCTGTCCATTGTCCTCCTGCCTGGCTCTTAACCTGTGACTGTTTGAACGCACACAGTAGACTTTCATGCAGGGGATTTGTCCTGAGCCTCTGTGAAAGACCCACCCACCCCCATAAATAACTGCTCTAGAAACACATGAATGCAAAACTAAACCACAGCTTAAAGAGGAGCTTGTCATGACCGCCAGGCAGTTAAGACCAACTCTTAAGCAATCTAAACAGCACCAGCAGCGGGTGATTATTAACAAACGCCGCCGCATGAGTTAACCCACCTGCACACACTCCACCGTGCGGTACGCAGTGCTATTTTTACCATCTTTACCTGCTTCCCGCTGGTATTGAGTCTACTCCTTGAGAGCTCTACCTGGCGTTTTTTCCATTACCTCGTTTATTCTGGATATTGGACTCCCCTTCTGCCTTTTCGACTTTGGACCTCGCCTCTCACCTCGGACTGTTTGCCACCAGTGTTCTCCCTGGATTACGACTTACCTTACGCCTCTTGACCAAGAAACAAAGCAAAGCAGAGCAAAACAAAATGAACAAACGAAAACCCTCACGTCCCGCACTTGCATATAACGCCGTTACGTGCCCAAGCGGTATTTTACGTCATCCTAGCACTGCACCCCGGGGCGTACGGTATATGGGAACGAGCACACGGCATGAATCGTCTCGAATCACTCCCTACAGCTGTAAGGCACCTTGAAGCATGCACCCCCAACATTCTTCTTTGCGCATCTGTGAAAGGTAAACTCTTGAGCAAACTCTGAACCAGCTCTAAGGAAACTAATCCGATTAGACGTTACTTTGACTCATCTTTTAAGGGACCCTTGTTAATTGGAGAAATCAATGATTTCGAATGAATTCTGTATGCGTTAAAAGACAGCTATACACAGAAAACATGCAGGACACTTCTCATGATGTTTCCCGAGCCGAAACACAGTGCGTTTTTCCAAGCCATCTGACAAAGCCCGCCCACTGAAAACTGCAGCAAATCGTGTAAAGACGTTCAACTTTGTAACTACTGCACGCACAGGAAGCAGAATAAATTCCTCTTTTCAAACTGTCAAAGGTTTGCTTTGCGAACACTGCAGGGCATCGCACAATCTCTTTTGAACGGGGACAAACGATTTCTTATGGGGCACAGTAAGTACAGACGTTTAAAAAGCTCCACTCATGCCGACGATGCAGCATGAAGAAGCGCAACCTAACGTTTGCATTCCTAGCAAATTCCTTTTATTTTTTGATAAATAAAGACAGTCTTGTTTAACAAACAACACACACAACATTTTACATTGTCAATTCAATTCAAATCAATGTATTTCTATATAGCGCCTTTCACAACAAGGTTGTCCCAAGGCACTTAACAATGCAAGTTGTTAAGAGCCTTGTGTCTAATATGCCGCCTAGGTAACGTGCTGTCTCTTTGAGGCAAATGTTTAAATCCTCTGAGTTAAGTGCTGAAGTTATAGTAGTCCTATCAGTATTGTTGCCTCCGATCAACAGATCCTCAGTTTTCTCAGAGTTGAGTAACAAAAAGTTTTCACACATCCAAGTATTTCCTTCCTTAATGCATTTAACTAAACTGATAATAGAAGAGTTGTCGTTTGGTGTAAACAAAATGTTTATTTGAGTGTCATCAGCATATGAATGAAAGTTCATATTATTTTTTCATATTATCCTACCTATCAGCAGCATGTAGAGAGAGAGAGCAATATTGGTCCCAGCACTGATCTTCTGGTACCCCAAATTGAACTGGTGACATTGATGAAGCAGTACAATTATTAGATATTTGAACATAATGAAAACGATGAGTAAAATGTGAAGTAAACCACTGAAGGACGGTTCCAGATAAGCCAACCTCAAACTCAAGCCTGTGTAACAAAACAGAGAGGTCAACCGTGTCAAAGGCAGCTCTAAGATCTAAAAGCACAAGCACTGTTGCATTCCCCGCATCAGTAGCTAAGAGAATATCATTTACGACTCTTGTTAATGCAGTTTCAGAAACCAGACTGAAATTTCTCAAGTATATTATTTGAATCCAGATACGATTGACGTTGGGCAACAACTATTCTCCCAAGACTTTTAGATTGAAATGGGACCTTTGAGACAGGCCTGTAGTTGTTAAGAACTTGTGGATCCAAATTTGACTTCTTAAGGAGCGGTCTAACAACCGCTACCTTAAATTGATCAGGTACAACGCCTGACGCAAGCGATGCATTCATCATACTAATTATAGGTCCTGCCAGTCCTTCGAGGGAATCTTTGACTAGCTGAGTGGGGATGGGATCTAGCGAACAGGTGGTTGACTTTGTCTTACGTCTGTGTCCATGAATCCACCATAAGAAGAAATCTGAACAGGAGTGGTGATCATGCGAGGTCACCATGGAGGAAACCACTGCTCTCCCCCCAAAAAAAAACACCACTGCCCCTCTCAAGTTTGTTAAAGACCACATGGATGTTCCACAGCAACTCCTGGAACAATGTTCTGTGGACAGACGTGACAAAAGTTGAACTTGTTGGTAAATGTGCACAGCGTTATGTTTTGAGATAACAAAACACTGCATACCAACTCCAAAACCTCATCCCACCTGGGAAGCATGGCGGAGGCTGTATGGCTTGCAATCATCGAGGGACCGATGAATTCCAAGATGTATCAGGAAATTCTACAGCAGAATGTCAGGGTGTCTGCCTGTGATCTAAAACTTGAAAGACGCTGGGTCATGCAGCATTACAAAAACAAAGGATTACATCAACAACAGAGTGGCTGAAACAGAAGAAATTCCGTATTTTGGGATGGCCAAGTAAGAGTCCTGACCCCAATCCCATTGAAGTGCTGTGGCGTGATCTGAAGCAGGTCGTTCAGCGCAAGACATCCCAAAAATATACATGAACTGAAACAGTTTTGCATAGAGGAATAGGCCAAAATACCTCCTAACCGCTGCTCAGGTCTGACCAGCCGCTACAGAAAGTGGGGGTTGAGGTTTTTGTCATAAAGGAGGTTCCACTAGCTCCTTAATATAAGGGTTCACGTACTTTTTCCATCAATGACCTTGATTGTTTAAACCATTTGGTCAATAAAGAAACAGCAATGTCAAATGTTGGGCGTGTGTTGTTTGTGAAATCAGACTCTCTTTATTAATTATTATGACTTAGATAAAGATAAGATCACATGTTAGGAGCCATTCATGCAGAAATCCACATCATTCCGAAGGGCTGTTTACAAAAGTTTTTCTCCCAACTGTATGTGAGAGAAAAGCAGAGACGCTCACTGAGTAAGGTGGGGTTGCAGCTTTGCAAATCACAAGGACATTTGTACGCTCAAAATGGGACAGGAGCACCCCAGATGGGACTCGAACCCACAATCCCTGGCTTAGAAGGCCAGTGCCTTATCCATTAGGCCACTGGGACACACTGGGTTGGGTCGATCACGCTGATGAAGAGCCAGTTTTTTTTTTTCCTTTGCTTTTTCAAAGGGATCCCCAAAATTAGGAAAGTTAGGCAGCAGAAGGTTTACTGTGACCTGAGAAGGACCGGCATCCAATCACGGTGGTGCACACACACACGCTCTCACTCATCTGAGCTACACGGCTACCAAGATGATCTCAGGTGCGCCGAGCTGGTACGGAACATATTGAACTGATTGACGGCGAATTGTTTCTCAGACAGGCTTTTCACCTCTGAGCTCCCTGACTGACAGTAATCCGCTAGGTAGTGAAACAGTCAGCTGCTTCTAAGCCTTAAACAGCTGCATCTCGGCGCTTCCACAGAGAGATGATTTGAAAGCCAAACATCGCCCATTGGGAACACCTTACTATCACTAGTTTAAGAGACTCTTAAGGTCTTGCAGAGGTGCCTGTCTAATAGCATGCGCTTTGCAAGCTATAGGTGTTTGGACTAAGGCAGAATGCCTGTTAACAAAATGTTTTTCTAAAGGGGCCTCGCACTCTTTTCCAAGCAATGGTCACCATCCCCACCGAGTGTCACAATGTAGTCATGTCATAGGACATCACCTGTTAGTCTCCATTTGTCTGCCACCAACACTTTAGGTTACGGGGTCACAACCGCACCCCGGAGACCAGAGGAGCCGTTGGCGTTCTGGCGGCGCAGATTGGGCTGAAGGTGGGGCGCTTGAATCTCGCTGTTGGAGGCCGTCTGAAACTGACCCAAGCCTTTCCCTTGAATTAAATGTAAATAAGAAATGAACCCCAGATGCACATGGAATCAATCACGTGTTTCCTTTGAGCCGTTTCAGAGACTGCTCCAGAGTTTACCTTGCACAGATGCGCAAAGATTAATGATGGGGGTGCACGCTTCCAGGCGTCTTACTACTGTAGGGAGTGATTGAGACAATTCGTAGCTTGTGCTCATTTCCCTCTATTCCCCGTGTTACAGTGGTAGGATGACGTAAATTCCTGCTTCGACACGTAACGCGACTATAATCAAGTGCAGGAGCTGAGGGCTTTAGTTTTGTTTCGTTTTCCATGGCGTTCGTAAGCGCGCAAATCAAAGGCAATTCCTGCGTCTAACACGAATGTAAATGCTTTTGAAAGTGCAGTGTGGTGCAGCTTGTAAAATCCTTGTCCACATTTTTGGTTTGTTGATGTTTTTTTCTGTCTGCCAAAGTTGCGTTTTGACATCCGGACTGGGGGACTTTATCATTTGAACGTGAAGCCAGCCTTAAACCCTCTGAGGCGTGTCTGTCTGCCGGCACGAATCTTGTGAAAGGTATTTTTTTTTTAACGGAGAGCAACTTTAAAAAGGTTTCCGCAGCCACCTCGCAGTCCGTGTTTGATTATAGGAGGAATACGGCGGCGGCGAATTCGCATTTGTCGTGCTCGAGTGGTTAAGGCGATGGGCTCGAAATGCGTTGGGGCTTCCCCGCGCAGGTTCGAAACCTGCCGACTCCGGCGTCTGCCGCACGTCGCCTTGTGCCTGCACGGCAGAGGCGAAGTGCCGCTTCTCCTTTCCTGGTACTATAACAACGCGAAATCGCTTGGACCCGCTGCCATTGAAATCAATTCTTCAGATAACCACACATTTTGCGTTCGCACCTCTGGTGCTCTACTTATACCTTTGAAAACCTAATGAATAAAGCTGAAAGAACCGACACGATATGTAGGTGCTGGTAAAGCACGCAGTAAAGAACTGTTAACAGCAAGGGTTTCAGTGGGTTAACTGAGGAGAAGGCGTGATCGCTAATTGTTGACTTTTTATTTGGTGTTAGAAACACTCTTACTGTGCATGACGTGCAACAAATGTAGCCACAGAAATTGCATCACGCTTTCATGTATGCTATTGCAGACACCAACGTTGCCTAGATAGAAAACCGAAATAGCCGTGGGTTTGCTTGCTGGTCTGAAGGATCTCTCTTCGAATCTCTATCATTTGTCAATGGAAGTAAAAGGCGCTGCAATCTCATACGTTCAGAATCAAACCCGCAGCTGTTGTTCGACTTTATTTCTTGACTAATTACAACTGAGTGTCGCATGAGCAGTTACATAAACTTGTCTGGTATATTTGAACACAAATGCCGTTCTTCAATTAAAACTAACAGAACATTGTCAGGGACATTCAGTTCTATACAAACAAGAGACAGACAAGAGAATATTTCTACCGTTCATGTGGACTACGTGTTGACTTACTGATCGGAATAATTGAAAGGTTCGGGCTCATAGCCGATGCAGTGCGTGCTAATTAGAACAGCAACGCTGAGCTCTCAGCACCGTACTGAGCCCAGGTGTTTTTCTAAAGCTGTCAGGTGCAGTTCATTTACATGAAGGAAATCTCTTACCGGGTACGATTACAATGCAGTAAGTAGCACAGACTACTTAGGGAGTAGCCAGATGCGTTTAAAAACGACCCGAGCCAGGCAGGAGTCGAACCTGCAATCTCCTGATCCGTAGTCAGACGCGTTATCCATTGCGCCACTGGCCCCGGTGTGACACTGCAGGACTGTAACCCAGTGAGATCAGCACTGCAACTAGTAAAATATTACCCCCGGTCCATTCTTTACCAAAAGTGAGAAAGACCTGTTTTCTACATTTTGTCTGTTTTAAAACCATATCTCAAACCAAACCAAGAGTCTGTCTTTTGCACTGATATTCTGATTCATTTCGATTTCAAAGAAAAAAAAAACATTATCTTCCAAAGCATCATAAAATTGTCCCTTCTTCCAGACTACTTCTCTCTTGTAGTAGTACAGCAGACCTTTCCAGGTGAGCAGATCACAGAGTCCGAAATATGCTTCCTCCATCAAGAAAAGTACCTGAACATGACTCTGTCTTCATAAAAGCGCCCCTGTAATAAAGAAATTAAATCCGAAATCAAGAGGGCAGTTGCCTACTGAAGTTCAAGAAGTCATCAATTTTAACCTAGCAACACATTAAAGGCTGCATCTATACAAGTACGATTCTAGAAATGCTCACCAGATTACGTTTTAAGAAGGAACTGCGCCTCAGGTTCCGCCGAGATCTTAACTTGGATGGCAGGATTCAGAGTCCGGAGTGCGGACTGATGGCGCACGGAGGGTCCACATACTGTGGATCCCTCAGTTTTCTTCCGCGTGTTTAAACCGCCAGCGTGTGACTCCCCTGTCCCCGTGACCTCATTGCTCTGCTCTCGCCTCTGTGCAGCTGAGCCCGACTCATGGTAAAGTGGAAAAAAGTATGCCCTCAACGTGGGATTTACTCTGGATCGAGGATAGATGTCACTTTTTTATCATTGAACAGGATGTATGTGATGTGGCGACTAGTTTCAATTTTGTATCCTCTTTAAAAGATTAAGGACTGGGGTGAGCGTGATTTACCACCCTTTCAGCTAAGAACCCGACATGCGGACCGTTTAAGCTGCATAGACTCGGTTGTTTAACTCATCTCCGTTAGCAGGGTTAAGGTTAAAGAAAAAAAACA
Source organism: Lepisosteus oculatus (assembly GCF_040954835.1). NCBI lineage: Eukaryota > Metazoa > Chordata > Actinopteri > Semionotiformes > Lepisosteidae > Lepisosteus > Lepisosteus oculatus. The sequence goes on along the minus strand of NW_027168383.1, from coordinate 128,211 downwards.
TTGCTGACTTCTTTTTTTTTTTGCCAGCCGCCAGCGCTGATTAGCAAGGTTTGTATTTCATGTTTTGCAAGTTGCATCCATTTTAAGAAAAACAAGTCGCGTTAAAGACAGGAAATGAATACTTGCAAGTCTAGCCGTAGGCGGTTGTCTGTAAGGACCAGTTCTGTTTGAGAAAACAGAACAAAGAAGGCACCGCTGGGATTTGAACCCAGGATCTCCTATTTACCAGGCAGGCGCTTTAACCAACTAAGCCCCGGCGCCCCAGGAGCATTATCCTTTTGCAGCCACTTGGACACACCACTCAGACACATCTGCATTCGGTGTGTGCTCCGCCTGCTCGCTGAGCAAGTTGCCACCTTTACATACAATAGCAATATCAACACCAAGAGAAAGGGTGACAAATGGCTTTTATCTGGAACTTTTGATGTCCAAGGAGCTCAATTTGCTTTCTGTGTACAACAGGGCCACTGAACTCCACACTGGCCACTGAACCACAGCAGTGGCTTGCTGGCTTGACATCTCCTAAGGAAAATGTTGAAATTGCATGTGGAACAGGAAAATGACCCTCGAGTACGAGGGAAAAAAAAGAAAAAGATCATCTGGAGCGCGCCAACCCATGTCCGGACAGCCCAGTTTCATTGACAAGGTGGCTGAGTGGTTAAGGCGATGGACTGGTAATCCATTGTGCTCTGCAGACATGGGTTTGAATCCCATTCTCATCGCTCTCCATGTCTTACACGTTTGACGTTGGCCCTCCTGTTGTTTGCTCTGGTGCTAGAGCTGTACATTTTCTAGCGGTGGCTGAACATGGTATAGTGGGCCAACGTCGGTATCGAGCAGTGACAGTAACAGTACTTACTGCGCCCCATAAGAAATCGTTTGTCCCTGTTCAAAAGAGATTGTGCGATGTCCTGCAGCGTTCGGAAAGCAAACCTTTGACAGTTTGAAAAGAGGAATTTATTCTGCTTCCCGTGCCTGCAGTAGTTACAAAGTTGAACGTCTTTACACGATCTGCTGCAGTTTTCAGTGGGTGGGCTTTGTCAAATGGCTTGAAAAAATGCACTGTGTTTCGGCTCGGGAAACATCATTCATGAGCAGTGTCCTGCATGTTTTCTGTGTATAGCTGTCTTTTAACGCATACAGAATTCATTCGAAATCATTGATTTCTCCAATTAACAATGGTCCCTTTTTGAACCTGCGAGAAGCATTCTTTCCATGTAACAGATTTACTCCGGGGAAAGGCAGCATGACATTGAGAGTAGCTCAAGCTTTCAGCACCCGTATCGGACTGCATGTATGCAGACACCGCTCAGAATCCCCTGTAAGATTCTCCTTCAATTCCGTTTTGCAGTGCTTTAGCTCTTTCAAAAGGCTTCGCTTTGCTAGTCACAGTCCAAGGCTCATGACAGCATTTGAAACCAATCCCCACTGCGTTGGCCAGGAAATGAACCATGGAAAGCAGCTATGGTCACCACTATACCACCAACGCATGCCCACAGGTGCCCTGCAGGACACCACCAGAGAATGCTCACGATTTCGGAAGCTGTCTCCGGGACGTGCTGATTCCACACATCCTGAATAAATCATGATATTGTTAGTTGCTGTAGCTAGACGTTCAAATGAGTTTCATGGCCAGATGGACTGTTTCCTCCAGCGGTATAGTATTGCAGTGAGACAGCACAATGCCTGCAAGACTATGTCACGCTAAACGCCACAGATTGTGTTTGTCCGTTCGTGTCAGTCGTCCCGCAGCCACGGGAAGTGGGACACAAACATGCTGCAATGGTTTCAAGACGTTAGGATTTGTTTGTGCAACATCCAAGAAGAGTACTTGTGGCTTGAATGTGAACTGTACGTGCCCGCCCCCTTTCCTCTGTAGTGCATGAGTTCCTCCCGGCATGCCCTTCGTCATTGTTCTGTCATCTTGTATTTAAAGGGTTGTATTTCTGCTGCTGAAAATAAGCAACGGTTTTCTCACAACGCCCTTTGTTCCCAACGGAGCCCTTGTCTGTCATGAAATTCTTCAAAACCTCAAGCTAGAAGAAGAAGAAGACGACAAATATGAAGCGTTATAGCAACGACATGCCATGAGACGATCGATAACGATTTCCATAGGATCCCCGCGGTTGCCTGGCAACCGTCAGCTTTGCGCAGTGGCAGTATCGTAGCCTGTGAGGTTTAGCCGAGGCGCGATTATTGCTAGTTGAAAACTTTTCCCAATACCCCGCTTCCGCCGGTTTGCAATACAATCGGCGAAAGCAATTTTTGACAGTCTCGTCAGAGACTGAGCAAGGTGTTTAAAGACAGATTTTGTCATGGTAACATCATGGTAGAAAGAAACAAGCTTGTTACGTCTCAACAGAAACGCTCTTTAGCTCTTTCAGCGTTATGCAGAGAACAGCGTCTGTCGAGATCACTTTTGAGTCAGCGCGAAACGCCGTGTGCTGTCAGTTTGATTTCATATTGCTCGTAGCGGCGCCCGGCTTTTGTCTGTCAAACGTTAGGTTGCGCTTCTTCATGCTGCATCGTCGGCATGAGTGGAGCTTTTTAAACGTCTGTACTTACTGCGCCCCATAATAAATCGTTTGTCCCCATTCAAAAGAGATTGTGCGATGTCCTGCAGCGTTCGCAAAGCAAACCTTTGACAGTTTGAAAAGAGGAATTTATTCTGCTTCCTGTGCGTGCAGTAGTTACAAAGTTGAACGTCTTTACACGATCTGCTGCAGTTTTCAGTGGGTGGGCTTTGTCAAATGGCTTGGAAAAACGCACTGTGTTTCGGCTCGGGAAACATCATGAGCAGTGTCCTGCATGTTTTCTGTGTATAGCTGTCTTTTAACGCATACAGAATTCATTCGAAATCATTGATTTCTCCAATTAACAAGGGTCCCTTTTTGAACCTGCCAGAAGCATTTTTTCAATGTAACAGATTTACTCCGGGGAAGGGCAGCATGACATTGAGAGTAGCTCAAGCTTTCAGCACCTTTATCTGACTGCATGTATGCAGACACTGCTCAGAATCCCCTGTAAGATTCTCCTTCAATTCCGTTTTGCAGTGCTTTAGCTCTTTCAAAAGGCTTCGCTTTGCTCGTCACAATCCAAGGCTCATGACAGCATTTGAAAACATTCGCAACTGCGTTGGCCGGGAATCGAACCTGGGTTAACTGCTTTGAAGGCAGCTATGCGCAACACTGGCTCGCTCCAGAATAAATCTCACGTCGAGGGCATATTTTTTTCCATTTTACCGTGAGTCGGGCTCAGCTGCACAGAGGAGAGAGCAGAGCAATGAGGTCACGGGGACAGGGGAGTCACACGCTGGCGGTTTGAATATGCGGAAGATCACTGAGGGATCCACAGTATATGGACCCTCCGTGCGCCATCAGTCCGCACTCCGGACTCTGAATCCTGCCATCCGAGTTAAGATCTCGGCGGAACCTGAGGCGCAGTTCCTTCTTAAAACGTCATCTGGTGAGCATTTCTAGAATCGTACTTGTATAGATGCAGCCTTTAATGTGTTGCTAGGTTAAAATTGATGACTTCTTGTATTTCAGTAGGCATCTGCCCTCTTGATTTCGGATTTAATTTCTTTATTACAGGGGCGCTTTTATGAAGACAGAGTCATGTTCAGGTACTTTGCTTGATGGAGGAAGCTCATTTCGGACTCTGCGATCTGCTCACCTGGAAAGGTCTGCTATACTACTACAAGAGAGAAGTAGAGTCTGGAAGAAGGGACAATTTTATGATGCTTTGGAAGATAATGTTTTTTTTTCTTATACTGAAAATGAAAGGTAGTTGTTTCTATATGGACTCAGTCTTTGGAATTTGTATATATATATTTCAGTGATCCCTCAGCCATTCCTTCTGTATTGTAATTCAATTTCTCTTTTAAAATTCCTTCCCCACTTCTAGGACCTGCAGTTGCTGAACTCCACAATGGCTTCTATTGGAAAGTCTGTGACTGAGACCAAGTAAGTGTTCACTTTTTTATGAAACCATTATTTATTTAGGAGCAATGAGCAATTCTTTTATAAATGCAATAAAATCATTATGCTCAAACTATGAGAGAGAAAATTAAGGATAATTTAAGAAATCAGTCTTAGCTTGTTTCTATACACAGATGGTATTATTTATTTTCAAAGGAAACCCACGAGGATTCCCCTGGTGTGCAAGATGTACCTGAATACTCTTGATCAGCTTCCTGCTCACTTGAAGAGGGCGTGTATGAAGCACGCCACGGCAGAAGAGATCAGGATGGCCTCTCAACAGGCGAGGGAGGACATGATGAATCACCTGAAAAACGGGGTCTTCGTGGATTACCACAGAATAGAGATCGTGTCTGGTGAGGCAAACAGGATAGTGGTTGTAAGACTGCTAGAGTCCTTGGGCCTTTTTGTACATGGGAAGCCTGAAGACACATTGGCAAGGTGAGATATTTTTAATCTGTAAGGCTTCTGTAGTTTCTTTTTGAAATCATTGTTACAACATATTATGTAAAAGCATGTTGAAAAGAATCTACCTGCATTCCAGCGGCCCTGAGCAAGAGGCCGCTGTCCAGGAGGAAGAGATGCCAGAGGCTGCTCTAGAAACTGAAACAGAAGCGGATAAGGAAGGGGAAGATGTGAGCTCTGAAGAACTCTATCAGCAGTAAGACTTTTTATTTTTCAGATGTATCTATTTTTTACTAAAATTCTAATTTGTCTTATAGGTATAAAATGTTTAAACCGGTGTTTTATATCCTTACAAGCCCTGAGTAGTTAAAAAGTATCAGCAGGCCGGAAGAGAGTGGCCCAAGCTGTACTCTATAGAAAGCACTCCCTGGATGCTCCTCTCCTGATTGGATTCAAACAGTACCTTACCAAGGATCTGGGAGTGGCAAATTATTCTCAGGAGGTATTTATTTTTTAAAGGCATTTAAAATTAAGTAATGGTATCTTCATTGTAAATGTTTTTATTTCTTAGCTTAAAATTCACCCATGTGAAATGATGTCAGCCATAAACATCATGACTCTATATTTCCTACCTGAATCTATTCTACTTAAATTATTACATTATACACAATTTGAGTTCATTTTAAAAAGTAAAAGGTAATGAAAGGAATGCATTTTCATAAGAAAGATAATACCGATATGCATGTGATAATCTTCCTTATATCATGTAGTGCATCATTTGGACACTTTGTGGGCTTCAAATACAAAGAAAATCATGTTCTATGGTACAAGATAAATACAAAACTTAAGCTTTTATTTTAATTAGATTTCTTTATAAAGCATAAGCAATCATTTATTACATCGCTTCTTGAATTAAATCTTTTAACAAGAGGTAAGACTTCTGTTACATTTAAACCCATGTTTAGCTGTGTTTTTTAGATTTAACTGAACCAATTTCTGTGTGTGATAATGTCCTTGAATTCTGACAACATCACACTAAATTACATGATATAAAACAGCTAATGTTTCTAGAGATAAAGTTTCTGAGATGCTTCTAATTACTTTTTATTACCAGGGACAGTTTAATTCACCTTGTACAGTACTGTAAGACCAAGATGCTTTTTTTAAAAGTTATTTAACATTTTATAGAACTTTGTCTACTATGGCAACATGATGTGCTTGGTGAAACTTGGAAAAATACTGCTTGGCCACTTATCTTAAGATAAAGATAGGATAAAAGTTTATCTTTTGCACCTACCTGACCCCCAGGGAAGGCCAATGCTTTCTAAGTTGATGGTTCCCTACAGTAGACTGTACTTTAATTTCAAAGGTAATGTATATTGACCCAAATCAGTTTTGGAATCCAATCTACTGACGAGATGGAGCACATCCTTTTTTCAGGATTTTAGCATCATACGTTTGGTATATTTAGTCCCTAATGCTGAAAGAAATGATCATAGAACATTTGGACACTTTGTGGGCTTGAAATACAAAGCAAATCATGTTCTATGGTACAAGATAAATACAAAACTTAAGCTTTTATTTTAATTAGATTTGTTTATAAAGCATAAGCAATCATTTATTACATTAATATATGTGAAAATAACATTTTAGCATCATACGTTTAGTATATTTAGTCCCTAATGCTGAAAGAAATGATCATAGAACATGACATCTAACCTTACCTGCGGTGTTTTTAATCCCTATTGCTCAATGCACAGTGAAAGCATTCCATACATGTGTCTGACAATGAGGAATGGGCCCCTGAGACAGTCATTTGCCTGTTTCACAAATGATCGTATTTTACTAGAGGTTCTGTTTGGGATTCAGATGTGCATTCGGACAGCAATCCCTTTCAAGAAATGATACGTTCTGGATGAGGTCAAAGGTGCTGGAACACTGTATCTAGGATGTGTTTGCAGAGACTGTGTGTCTCCTGCTTCAACGCAGTGATAAACAGATGTGCTCCTTTAATTTATTGGTACATGCCCAGGGCAGTAAGCAGTCTGAGGATTTATTTCCAGATGGCATAGAGCAGTGAAGCAGTGAAGTAGTGCAAAACACTGGATCATTATATTATTAGAATCTATTCTACTTAAATTATTACATTATACTCAATTTGAGTTCATTTTAAAAAGTAAAAGGTAATGAAAGGAATGCATTTTCATAAGAAAGATAATACCGATATGCATGTGATAATCTTCCTTATATCATGTAGTGCCTCATTTGGACACTTTGTGGGCTTGAAATACAAAGAAAATCATGTTCTATGGTACAAGATAAATACAAAACTTAAGCTTTTATTTTAATTAGATTTGTTTCTAAAGCATAAGCAATCATTTATTACATTAATATATGTGAAAATAACATTTTAGCATCATATGTTTAGTATATTTAGTCCCTAATGCCGAAAGAAATGATCATTTGTTTAACATGCACGGGTCTGTCTCAAAGGATGCAGTACTCCTGAAGGGCCTCAAACCCTACATTTCGGATGCCTAGCTGTATCCCTCACATGTGGCACCTCAGAATGACTTCTAACCTTACCTGTGGTGTATTCAGTCCCTATTGCTCAATGCACGGTGTACATACTGCATACATGTGTCTTGAGAATGAGGAATGGGCCCCTGAGACAGTCATTTGCCTGTTTCATAAACAGGGACCTGGACCTAGACCTGGCCCGTACAGGGCTCAAACCCGCGACCTTGGCGTTATTAGCACCACGCTCTAACCAACTGAGCTAACCGGCCTCATGACAGTGCTCCTCTCTGTGCTGCAAAAAATCAAACTCAGGGAATTTCTTTTGTCCTCCTTTGAATAGAAAGCCGTGTAATCAGTGTACGGGCTTTCTCGTGCAGTTTCATGGTTCTTGTAACCCAAATCCTACACTGGCCTGAAGTGCCCCCCCATTTCACAGCATTTTTCAGCTGATTTAAAATGTACCTAAAGGAGAAGCATTATTGAAGACCATCAATTACCAAGAGCTTTTGTCAAAGGTTTTGGTGGTCATTTTGAATGACCACAGAGCGCTGTGACCTCGGTTTTATCCAAAAAGACAGCGCCCTTTTACAACACAGCATCTCCGTCACTATACTGGGGCATTGGGACCCGCACAGACCTCAGGGTGAGCGCCCCCCCGCCGGCACCATTAACACCGCTTCCAGCTGGAAGCTTTGTTTTTCCCTGTAGCTCACCCTCATCTGGATTCTGACCTGGCTCACACCTGCTTAGCTTCAGTGGGTTTTCAGTTGCGAGTTGCAAGGGGATGCAAGTGATGGAGCTGCTCGCTGCAAAAGCCACTGCATTGGCCGGGAATCGAACCCGAGCCTCCCGCGTGGCAGGCGAGAATTCTACCACTGAACCACCAATGCTCAGTGCCTGTCCCTTCAAAAAAGACGCTTTTTTGGTGCTCTGTGCAAAACGCGTCGACATCTGCTTCCAGCTGCAAAATGCCATTTGCGGACGCTGAAGAACTTATTTCCAAGGCAGCGGGTACAAGCGATTGGGCGTTTTAAAACCACCAGGAACAGCAAAGAGGCACGCTTCTTTGCTTGTGCCGAAACACACCGACTGAAGGCGGACAACGTAGTCGGCAAGATTGGAACCTGTGCGGGGAGACCCCAATGGATTTCTAGTCCATCCCCTTAACCACTCAGCCACGACTACAGCAAGCCCCACCGCCGCTGCGTTCTTGCTACAATCTTACCTGGATCGCGAGGCGCCAGCGGAAGCCTATTTCAAAGTCGTTCTCCGTTTCAAAAAAACATTTCCAAAATACAAGCCTTGCAGACAGACACGCCTCAGAGGACTTAAGGGTGGCTTCATGTCGGAATGATAAAGTCTCCCCGTCCGGACATGAAAATGCCACTTTGTTACACACAAAAAAAGAATCAACAACAGAGAAATGCCCACAAGCATTTGAAAAGCCGCACCACGTCGCACTTGAAATAGCTCTTACATTAGTGGTAGACACAGGAATCGCCTTTTTATTTACGCTCTTACCAACGCGATGGAAAGCAAAACAAAGCAAAGCAGAGCAAAACAAAACGAACAAACGAAAACCCTCACGTCCCGCACTTGCATATAACGCCGTTACGTGCCCAAGCGGTATTGTACGTCATCCTAGCACTGCACCCCGGGGCGTAAGGTATATGGGAACGAGCACACGCCACGAATCGTCTCGAATCACTCCCTACAGCTGTAAGGCGCCTTGAAGCCTGCACCCCCAACATTCTTCTTTGCGCATCTGTGAAAGGTAAACTCTTGAGCAAACTCTGAACCAGCTCTAAGGAAACTAATCCGATTAGACGTTACTTTGACTCATCTTTTTACTCTCAGTGCTGGATTGCTCAAACTCCTGCTAGGGTTAGGGTTAGCATTCACACGCTACTTAGACACTTTGTTTACGCTCAGTGCTGGATTTTGGGAACTTCAGGACGAGTGGGAATTTTCTCCTATCTGTCAATTCTGTTTTGTTTTGGAGACTCTTGGCTGCCTATATTGTACAGTGCAGCGTGAAGGAAACATTTTCCAAAACTGTGTCAGCTCAAAAGTTGTAAGAAAACCTCTCCAGCTGCTTTACCTCTCTTCATTTTTGTCATTTAATGTGACAATCGATGTATAACTGGAGCCTCACATATGCAAATGGTGAGGCTCCAGTTCGACACCACTTTACAGTATATGACAAAAGCATGGCAGACTGTGCCGGACCAGCTGGTAACTTCCGCTTATTTTGACCATATTAAACATTGGAAATCTTCCCACTTGCATTTGTGACACTTGATTTTGGCTCCACCTAAGACACTCTTAAATCTTCAAACACTTTTCTCTTCTCCCGCAACACTCTTGTCTGTCGGCACTGTGTGGCAGCGTTGCAGGACAACCCATCTCACCACGGAAAGGAACCTAACAGCTTTGGTAAGAGAGGAGAAAAGGACATGGCCCGTACGGGGCTCGAACCCGCGACCTTGGCGTTATTAGCACCACGCTCTAACCAACTGAGCTAACCGGCCTAATGACAGTGCCCCTCTCTGTGCTGCAAAAAATCGAACTCAGGGAATTTCTTTTGTCCTCCTTTGAATAGAAAGCCGTGTAATTCAGTGTACGGGCTTTCTCATGCAGTTTCATGGTTTCACAGCATTATTCAGCTGATTTTAAATGTACCTAAAGGAGAAACATTATTGAAGACCATCAATTACCAAGAGCTTTTGTCAAAGGTTTTGGTGGTCATTTTTAATGACCACAGAGCACTATGACCTCGGTTTTACATCTCATCCAAAAGACAGCGCCCTTTTACAACAGAGCTTCTCCGTCACTATATTGGGAGATTGGGACCCGCACAGACCTCAGGGTGAGCGCCTCCCCGCTGGCCCCATTAACACCACTTCCAGCTGGAAGCTTTGTTTTTCCCTGTAGCTCACCCTCATCCAGGTACTGACCTGGCTCACACCTGCTTAGCTTCAGTGGGTTTTCAGTTGCGAGTTGCAAAAGTTGGGATGCAAGTGATGGAGCCGTTCGCTGCAAAAGCCACTGGCCAGGAATCGAAACCAAGCCTCCTGCGTGGCAGGCGAGAGTTCTAACAATGAACCACCAATGCTCAATGCCTGTACCTTCAAAAAAGACGCTTTTTTGGTGCTGTGTGCAAAAAGCGTCGACATCTACTTCCAGCTGCAAAATGCCATCCGCGGACGCTGTGAATTTATTTATTTAGACACCGCTCAGAATCCCCTGTAAGATTCTCCTTCAATTCCGTTTTGCAGTGCTTTAGCTCTTTCAAAAGGCTTCGCTTTGCTAGTCACAATCCAAGGCTTGTGACAGCATTTGAAAACACTTGCCACTGCGTTGGCCAGGAATCAAATCCGGGTCAACTGCTTGGAAGGTAGCTATGCTCACCACTATACCACCAACACATGCCCGGGGGAGCCCTCCAGGACACCACCAGAGAATGCTCACGATTTCAGAAGCTGTCTCCGGGACGTGCTGATTCCACACATCCTGAATAAATCATGTTATTGTTAGTTGCTGTAGCTAGACGTTCAAATGAGTTTCATGGCCAGATGGACTGTTTCCTCAAGTGGTATAGTATTGCAGTAAGACAGCACGATGCCTGCAAGACTATGTCACGCTAAACGCCACAGATTGTGTTTGTCCGTTCGTGTCAGTCGTCCTGCAGCCACGGGAAGTGGGACACAAACATGCTGCAATGCTTTCAAGACATTAGGATTTGTTTGTGCAACATCCGAGAAGAGTACTTGTGGCTTGAATGTGACTGAGCAAGGTGTTTAAAGACAGAGACTGAAAACTGTTAAAGGATGAGTCAAAGTAACGTCTAATCGGATTAGTTTCCTTAGAGCTGGTTCAGAGTTTGCTCAAGAGTTTACCTTTCACAGATGCGCAAAGAAGAATGTTGGGGGTGCACGCTTCAAGGCGCCTTACAGCTGTAGGGAGTGATTTCAGACGATTCGTGGCGTGTGCTCATTCCCATATACCGTACGCCCCGGGGTGCAGTGCTAGGATGACGTACAATACCGCTTGGGCACGTAACGGCGTTATATGCAAGTGCGGGACGTGAGGGTTTTGCGTTTGTTCGTTTTGTTTTGCTCTGCTTTGCTTTGTTTTGCTTTCCATCGCGTTGGTAAGAGCGTAAATAAAAAGGCGATTCCTGTGTCGACCACTAATGTAAGAGCTATTTCAAGTGCGCCGTGGTGCGGCTTTTCAAATGCTTAACAGGATGATTTTGCATGCACGCGTGCTTTCATGCAGTCGTGTGTGCAACCATGTCTGCTTACGTGCAAACGGGCGTGGTTTCATGTATGCAAAAAACTTTCCTGGGCTCTTCTGAAGCACATAAAATTATTTGGAGATATACATTTGTCTTATTTTCCTCTTAGGCTCTAGAATTGATAACTTTTTTTTCATTTTTGGCATTTTTCATCATTTTCCAGAAAGTGGTTGCAAGCCCAATATCATGCGAAGAAACTTCAGGATTCGGGGATCAGTCAATGGATTTTCTTCAAAGTTGGATTTTTGCACTCTGTGGACCAAGAGATGTTGTTCTATAATGTTTTTTTTTTTTCAAATTTAAAAATATCATTTTTTCATGGAGCTTTGAATGGGATGGATTCACCCTCCTTTAGCCAGGACAGAGCTCCAGGAGCCTGGGTAGGATTCTAGCTTTCTCCCCTTGCAGGCACCTGGCACAGAAGACAATATTTTTTTCCTTAAAATCTTTTTTTTTGTGTTCCTTGTTGTTCCAAACTTAATTTTAATCACTTTTAATTAGAGATTTTATTAAAAATAGTGCAATAAATGACTAATTTCACAAAAATTAATGTAATATAAAACGGATGTTTTCAACTTTATTGTAGTGTTTTAGAAACTAATATGTCTTCAAAAATGGTTGTTTTTCACTCCTATGAATGAAAACTGTTGTTATATGATGTTTTTTTTTTCAAATTTTAAATGATCATTTTTTCATGGAGCTTTGAAGGGGATGGATTCACCCTCCTTTAGCCAGGACAGAGCTCCAGGAGCCTGGGTAGGATTCTAGCTTTCTCCCCTTGCAGGCACCTGGCACAGAAGACATCATTTTTTTCCTTAAAATCTTTTTTTTTGTGTTCCTTGTTGCTCCAAACTTAATTCTATTCACTTTTAATTAGAGATTATATTAAAAATAGTGCAAGAAATGACTAATTTCACTAAAAATACTAAAAGTAATATAAAACTGATGTTTTTAACTTTATTGTAGTGTTTTAGAAACTAAAATGTCTTCAAAAATGGTTATTTTTCACTCCTAGGAATGAAAGCTGTTGTTATATGATGTTTATTTTCAAATTTTGAAAAAGCAAAGAATTCTAGCTTTCTCCCCTTGCAGGCATCGGACACAGAGAACCTCATGGTTTTCCTAAAAATCATTTTTTATGTTCCCTGGTGTTCCAAACTTAGTTTTAATCAATTTTAATTTGTTATGTTACAAACAGGGTAATAAAGTCTTAATTGGACTATAACTAATGTCATATTGTCTGCTACAAAACTGATATTTTCAGCTCTATTGTAGAGATTCTAGAATCAACTAATAAAGAATTGAAATAAAAAAAGGGCATAAGAAGACATTACCAACAACGACCACATGATGGAGATATTGTCTAGACATTACCAACAACGACCACAAGATGGAGATATTGTCTAGACATTACCAACAACGACCACAAGATGGAGATATTTTCCAAAGAGGCAAGAGGGGCAAAGCTGCGATAAGGTAAAATCATTTTTTGAAAGAGATTGTTGTCAGAATGCACATCCGTATCCCAAACAGAATCTCTAGTAAAATATGATCATTTGTGAAACAGGCAAATGAGTGTCAGCTACAATATGATTGCTACATATCTGCATTTGTTGGTATTTAAGGAGTAAGAGTGCAGGTTTAAACCTGCGATCCAGTGTGTTGAAGAATTTCACAACACTACCTCTAGCACATATGGAAATAAATCCTCATAATGATTATTGCCCTGGGCATGTACCAAAAAATCAGTGAGCATATATATATATATCACTGGGTTGAAGCTAGAAACACAGAATAACTGCAAACACATCCTAAATACAGTGTTCCAGCACCTTTGACCTCATCCAGAACGTATCATTTCTTGAAAGGGATTGCTGTCCGAATGCACATCTGAATCCCAAACAGAATCTCTAGTAAAATACGATCATTTGTGAAACAGGCAAATGACTGTCTCAGGGGCCCATTTCTCATTGTCAGACACATGTATGCAATGCTTTCACTGTGCATTGAGCAATAGGGATCAAAAACACCGCAGGTAAGGTTAGAAGTCATGTTCTGTGATCATTTCTTTCAGCATTAGGGACTAAATATACTAAACGTATGATGCTAAAATGTTATTTTTACATATATTAATGTAATAAATGATTGCTTATGCTTTATAAACAAATCTAATTATAATAAAAGCTTAAGTTTTGTATTTATCTTGTACCATAGAACATGATTTTCTTTGTATTTCAAGCCCACAAAGTGTCCAAATGATGCACCTTTGACCTCATCCAGAACGTATCATTTCTTGAAAGGGATTGCTGTCCGAATGCACATCTGAATCCCAAACAGAATCTCTAGTAAAATACGATCATTTGTGAAACAGGCAAATGACTGTCTCAGGGGCCCATTTCTCATTGTCAGACACATGTATGCAATGCTTTCACTGTGCATTGAGCAATAGGGATCAAAAACAGAATGGAAACAGACATGGAAACCAACGAGGATGGGATTTGAACCCATGCGTGCAAAGCACAATGGATTAGCAATCCATCGCCTTAACCACTCGGCCACCTCGTTAACAAAACTGGGCTGTCCCAACTGGGTTGGCGCGCTCCAGATGATCTTTTTCTTTTTTTTCCCTCGTACTCGAGGGTCATTTTCCTGTTCCACATGCGATTTCAACATTTTCCTTGGGAGATGTCAAGCCAGCAAGCCACTGCTGTGGTTCAGTGGCCAGCGTGGAGTTCAGTGGCCCTGTTGTACACAGAAAGCACATTGAGCTCCTTGGACATGAAAAGTTCCAGATAAAAGCCATTTGTCATCCTTTCTCTTGGTGTCGATGTTGCTATTGTATGTAAAGGTGGCAACTTGCTCAGCGAGCAGGCAGAGCACACACCGAATGCAGATGTGTCTGAGTGGTGTGTCCAAGTGGCTGCAAAAGGACAGCACTCCCGGGGCGCTGTGGCTTAGTTGGTTAAAGCGCCTGTCTAGTAAACAGGAGGCCCTGGGTCTGAATCCCAGTGGATAACCGCCTACGGCTAGACTTAATTAAATGCAAGTATTCATTTCCTGTCTTTAACACGACTTGTTTTTCTTAAAATGGATGCAACTTGCAAAACATGAAATACAAACCTTGCTAATCAGCGCTAGCAGCTGGCAAAAAAAAAGAAGTCAGCAATGTTTTTTTTCTTTAACCTTAACCCTGCTAATGGAGAAGAGTTAAACGACCGAGTCTATGCAGCTTAAACGGTGCGCACGTCGGGATCTTAGCTGAAAGGGTGGTAAATCACGCTCACCCCAGTCCTTAATCTTTTAAAGAGGATACAAAATTGAACCTAGTCGCCACATCACATACATCCTGTTCAATGATAAAAAGGTAACATCTATCCTCGCTCCAGAGTAAATCTCACGTTGAGGGCATATTTTTTTTCACTTTACCGTGAATCGGGCTCGGCTGCACAGAGGAGAGAGCAGAGCAATGAGGTCATGGGGACAGGGGAGTCACACGCTGGCTGTTTGAACACGCGGAAGATCACTGAGGGATCCACAGTATATGGACCCTCCGTGCGCAATCAGTCCGCACTCCGGACTCTGAATCCTGCCATCCGAGTTAAGATCTCGGCAGAACCTGAAGCGCAGTTCCTTCTTAAAACGTAATCTGGTGAGCATTTCTAGAATCGTACTTGTATAGATGCAGCCTTTAATGTGTTGCTAGGTTAAAATTGATGACTTCTTGTATTTCAGTAGGCAACTGCCCTCTTGATTTCAGATTGAATTTCTTTATTACAGGGGCGCTTTTATGATGACAGAGTCATGTTCAGGTACTTTGCTTGATGGAGGAAGCTCATTTCGGACTCTGTGATCTGCTCACCTGGAAAGGTCTGCTGTACTACTACAAGAGAGAAGTAGAGTCTGGAAGAAGGGACAATTTTATGATGCTTTGGAAGGTAGTTTTTTTTTTCTTTGAAATCGAAATGAATCAGAATATCAGAGCAAAAGACAAACTCTTGGTTTGGTTTAAAGAGATATGGTTTTAAAACAGACAAAATGTAGAAAACAGGTGTTTCTCACTTCTGGAAAAGAATGGACCGGGGTATTTTACTAGTTGCAGTGCTGAGCTCACCGGGTTGCAGTCCTGCAGTGTTGCACCAGGGTCAGTGGTGCAATGGATAACACGTTTGACTACGGATCAGGAGATTGTAGGTTCGACTTCTGCCTGGCTCGGGTCGTTTTTAAACGCATCGGGCTACTCCCTAAGTAGCCTGTGCTACTTACTGTATTGTAATCGTACCCAGTAAGAGATTTCCTTCATGTAAATGAACTGCACTTGACAGCTTTAGAAAAACACCTGGGCTCAGTACGGTGCTGAGAGCTAATCGTTGCTGTTGTTCTAATTAGCACGCACTGCATCGGCTATGAACCCCGAACTTTTCAATTATTCCGATCAGTAAGTCAACACGTAGTCCACATGAAAGGTAGAAATATTCTCTTGTCTGTCTCTTGTTTGTATAGAACTGAATGTCCCTGACAATGTACTGTTAGTTTTAATTGAAGAACGGCATTTGTGTTCAAATATACCAGACAAGTTTACGTAACTGCTCATGCGACACTCAGTTGTAATTAGTCAAGAAATAAAGTCGAACAACAGCTGCGGGTTTGATTCTGAACGTATGAGATTGCAGCGTCTTTTACTTCCATTGACAAATGATAGAGATTCGAAGAGAGATCCTTCAGACCATCAAGCAAACCCACGGCTTTTTCGGTTTTCTATCTAGGCAACGTTGGTGTCTGCAATAGCATACATGAAAGCGTGATGCAATTTCTGTGGCTACATTTGTTGCACGTCATGCACAGTAAGAGTGTTTCTAACACCAAATAAAAAGTCAACAATTAGCGATCACGCCTTCTCAGTTAACCCACTGAAACCCTTGCTGTTAACAGTTCTTTAATGCGTGCTTTACGAGCACCTACATATCGTGTCGGTTCTTTCAGCTTTATTCATTAGGTTTTCAAAGGCATAAGTAGAGCACCAGAGGTGCGAACGCAGAACGTATGGTAATCTGAAGAATTGCTTTCCATGGCAGCGGGTCCAAGCGATTTAACGTTTTTATAGTACCGGGAAAGGAGAAGCGGCACTTTGCCTTTGCCGCGCAGGCACAAGGCGACGTGCGGCAGACGCAGGAGTCGGCAAGTTCCGAACCTGCGCGGGGAGTCCCTAACGCATTTCGAATCCGTCGCCTTAACCACTCGGCCATGACAAAAGCGAGCTCGCTGCCGCCGCATTCCTCCTATAATCTAACACGGAGTGCGAGGTGGCTGCGGAAACCTTTTTAAAGTCGCTCTCCGTTAAAAAAAAAAAAACCTTTCACAAGATTCGTGCCGGCAGACAGACACGCCTCAGGGTTTAAGGCTGGCTTCACGTTCAAATGATAAAGTCCCCCAGTCCGGATGTCAAAATGCAACTTTGGCAGACAGAAAAAACAGCAACAAACCACAAATGTGGAAAAGGATTTTACAAGCTGCACCACACTGCACTTTCAAAAGCATTTACATTCGTGTTAGACGCAGGAATTGCCTTTGATTTGCGCGCTTACGAACGCCATGGAAAACGAAACAAAACTAAAGCCCTCAGCTCCTGCACTTGATTATAATGCCGTTACGTGTCGAAGCAGGAATTTACGTCATCCTACCACTGCAACACGGGGAATAGAGGGAAATGAGCACAATCTACGAATTGTCTCTAAACAGTCCCTACAGTTGTAAGACACCTGGAAGCGTGCACCCCCATCATTAATCTTTGCGCATCTGTGCAAGGTAAACTCTGGAGCAGTCTCTGAAACGGCTCAAAGGAAACACGTGATTGATTCCATGTGCATCTGGGGTTCATTTCTTATTTACATTTAATTCAAGGGAAAGGCTTGGGTCAGTTTCAGACGGCCTCCAACAGCGAGATTCAAGCGCCCCACCTTCAGCCCAATCTGCGCCGCCAGAACGCCAACGGCTCCTCTGGTCTCTGGGGTGCGGTTGTGACCCTGTAACCTAAAGTGTTGGTGGCAGACAAATGGAGACTAACAGGTGATGTCCTAGGACATGACTACATTGTGACACTCGGTGGGGATGGTGACCATTGCTTGGAAAAGAGTGCGAGGCCCCTTTAGAAAAACATTTTGTTAACAGGCATTCTGCCTCAGCCTAAACACCTATAGCTTGCAAAGCGCATGCTATTAGACAGGCACCTCTGCAAGACCTTAAGAGTCTCTTAAACTAGTGATAGTAAGGTGTTCCCAATGGGCGATGTTTGGCTTTCAAATCATCTGTCTGTGGAAGCGCCGAGATGCAGCTGTTTAAGGCTTAGAAGCAGCTGACTGTTTCACTAGCTAGCTGATTACTGTCAGTCAGGGAGCTCAGAGGTGAAAAGCCTGTCTGAGAGACAATTCGCCGTTGTTCAGTTCAATATGTTCCGTACCAGCTCGGCGCACCTGAGATCATCTTGGTAGCCGTGTAGCTCAGATGAGTGAGAGCGTGTCTGTGTGTACCACCGTGATTGGATGCCGGTCCTTCTCAGGTCACAGTAAACCTTCTGCTGCCTAACTTTCCTAATTTTGGGGATCCCTTTGTAAAAGCAAAGGAAAAAAAAAACTGGCTCTTCATCAGCATGATCGACCCAACCCAGTGTGCCCCAGTGGCCTAATGGATAAGGCACTGGCCTCCTAAGCCAGGGTTTGTGGGTTTGAGTCCCATCTGGGGTGCTCCTGTCCCATTTTGAGCGTACAAATGTCCTTGTGATTTGCAAAGCTGCAACCCCACCTTACTCAGTGAGCGTCTCTGCTTTTCTCTCACATACAGTTGGGAGAAAAACTTTTGTAAACAGCCCTTCGGAATGATGTGGATTTCTGCATGAATGGCTCCTAACATGTGATCTTATCTTTATCTAATTCATAATAATTAATAAAGAGAGTCTGATTTAACAAACAACACACGCCCAACATTTGACATTGCTGTTTCTTTATTGACCAAATGGTTTAAAAAATCAAGGTCATTGATGGAAAAAGTACGTGAACCCTTATATTAAGGAGCTAGTGGAACCTCCTTTATGACAAAAACCTCAACCCCCACTTTCTGTAGCGGCTGGTCAGACCTGAGCAGCGGTTAGGAGGTATTTTGGCCTATTCCTCTATGAAAAACTGTTTCAGTTCATGTATATTTTTGGGATGTCTTGCACTGAACGGCCTGCTTCAGATCACGCCACAGCACTTCAATGGGATTGGGGTCAGGACTCTTACTTGGCCATCCCAAAATACGGAATTTCTTTTGTTTCAGCCACTCTGTTGTTGATGTACTCCTTTGTTTTTGTCATGCTGCATGACCCAGCGTCTTTCGAGTTTTAGATCACAGGCAGACACCCTGACATTCTGCTGTAGATTTTCCTGATACATCTTGGAATTCATCGGTCCCTCGATGATTGCAAGCCGTACAGCCTCCGCCATCCTTCCCAGGTGGGATGAGGTTTTGGAGTTGGTATGCAGTGTTTTGTTATCTCCAAACATAACGCTGTGCACATTTACCAACAAGTTCAACTTTTGTCACGTCTGTCCACAGAACATTGTTCCAGGAGTTGCTGTGGAACATCCATGTGGTCTTTAGCAAACTTGAGAGGGGCAGTGGTGGTTTTTTTGGGGGGGAGAGCAGTGGTTTCCTCCATGGTGACCTCGCATGATCACCACTCCTGTTCAGATTTCTTCTTATGGTGGACTCATGAACACAGACGTAAGACAAAGTCAACCACCTGTTCGCTAGATCCCATCCCCACTCAGCTAGTCAAAGATTCCCTCGAAGGACTGGCAGGACCTATAATTAGTATGATGAATGCATCGCTTGCGTCAGGCGTTGTACCTGATCAATTTAAGGTAGCGGTTGTTAGACCACTCCTTAAGAAGTCAAATTTGGATCCACAAGTTCTTAACAACTACAGGCCTGTCTCAAAGGTCCCATTTCAATCTAAAAGTCTTGGGAGAATAGTTGTTGCCCAACGTCAATCGTATCTGGATTCAAATAATATACTTGAGAAATTTCAGTCTGGTTTCTGAAACTGCATTAACAAGAGTCGTAAATGATATTCTCTTAGCTACTGATGCGGGGAATGCAACAGTGCTTGTGCTTCTAGATCTTAGAGCTGCCTTTGACATGGTTGACCTCTCTGTTTTGTTACACAGGCTTGAGTTTGAGGTTGGCTTATCTGGAACCGTCCTTCAGTGGTTTACTTCACATTTTACTCATCGTTTTCATTATGTTCAAATATCTAATAATTGTACTGCTTCATCAATGTCACCAGTTCAATTTGGGGTACCAGAAGATCAGTGCTGAGACCAATATTGCTCTCTCTCTCAACATGCTGCTGCTAGGTAGGATAATATGAAAAAATAATATGAACTTTCATTCATATGCTGATGACACTCAAATAAACATTTTGTTTACACCAAACGACAACTCTTCTATTATCAGTTTAGTTAAATGCATTAAGGAAGGAAATACTTGGATGTGTGAAAACTTTTTGTTACTCAACTCTGAGAAAAATGAGGATCTGTTGATCGGAGGCAACAATACTGATAGGACTACTATAACTTCAGCACTTAACTCAGAGGATTTAAACATTTGCCTCAAAGAGACAGCACGTAACCTAGGCGGCATATTAGACACAAGGCTCTTAACAACTTGCATTGTTAAGTGCCTTGGGACAACCTTGTTGTGAAAGGCGCTATATAGAAATACATTGATTTGAATTGAATTCACAATGTAAAATGTTGTGTGTGTTGTTTGTTAAACAAGACTGTCTTTATTTATCAAAAAATAAAAGGATTTTGCTAGGAATGCAAACGTTAGGTTGCGCTTCTTCATGCTGCATCGTCGGCATGAGTGGAGCTTTTTAAACGTCTGTACTTACTGTGCCCCATAAGAAATCGTTTGTCCCCGTTCAAAAGAGATTGTGCGATGTCCTGCAGTGTTCGCAAAGCAAACCTTTGACAGTTTGAAAAGAGGAATTTATTCTGCTTCCTGTGCGTGCAGTAATTACAAAGTTGAACGTCTTTACACGATTTGCTGCAGTTTTCAGTGGGCGGGCTTTGTCAGATGGCTTGGAAAAACGCACTGTGTTTCAGCTCGGGAAACATCATGAGAAGTGTCCTGCATGTTTTCTGTGTATAGCTGTCTTTTATCGCATACAGAATTCATTCGAAATCATTGATTTCTCCAATTAACAAGGGTCCCTTAAAAGATTAGTCAAAGTAACGTCTAATCGGATTAGTTTCCTTAGAGCTGGTTCAGAGTTTGCTCAAGAGTTTACCTTTCACAGATGCGCAAAGAAGAATGTTGGGGGTGCATGCTTCAAGGTGCCTTATAGCTGTAGGGAGTGATTCGAGACGATTCGTGGCGTGTGCTCGTTCCCATATACCGTACGCCCCGGGGTGCAGTGCTAGGATGACGTAAAATACCGCTTGGGCACGTAACGGCGTTATATGCAAGTGCGGGACTTGAGGGTTTTCGTTTGTTCATTTTGTTTTGCTCTGCTTTGCTTTGTTTCGTGGTCAAGAGGCGTAAGGTAAGTCGTAATCCAGGGAGAACACTGGTGGCAAACAGTCCGAGGTGAGAGGCGAGGTCCAAAGTCGAAAAGGCAGAAACGCCAGGTAGAGCTCTCAAGGAGTAGACTCAATACCAGCGGGAAGCAGGTAAAGATGGTAAAAATAGCACTGCGTACCGCACGGTGGAGTGTGTGCAGGTGGGTTAACTTGTGTGGCGGCGTTTGTTAATAATCACCCGCTGCTGGTGCTGTTTAGATTGCTTAAGAGTTGGTCTTAACTGCCTGGCGGTCATGACAAGCTCCTCTTTAAGCTGTGGTTTAGTTTTGCATTCATGTGTTTCTAGAGCAGTTATTTATGGGGGTGGGTGGGTCTTTCACAGAGGCTCAGGACAAATCCCCCGCCTGAAAGTCTAATGTGTGCGTTCAGAGAGTCACAGGTCAAGAGCCAGGCAGGAGGACAATGGACAGAAGAGCCAACGAACTAAAAATAAAAGAACAGATATGAAAAAGCCACCATCTTTTTCTTTTTGACATTTTCCGACTTTCACGCAAGCCAGGACAAAGTTGCTTGTAGCTACTTGTGGATTCAAATACTCTATCGAGTGCTTTGATGAGTTTTTGCAATTTGATTGTCGTCCTGTCAGCCTGTTTCTGTTTTTTTTTTTCAATCTAGGGATGGAAAGTATGAGGGAAATGATGGAGCAATCAATAACCGCTCCGGAAAAATGGCAGAAAGAAATGGTCCGTCACTAAGGACATTTGTGAAGCAGAGGACTGACATCACCACAAAGGCGACACATTCTGCTGATGGTTTTGGTGAATAATGATTGAGGCGCGTTAAGAGAAAGGTAGCTGTGTCAGCATGCGTAGGCTGCAAAGGATCAAGCAAAGGTTTACTCCATGCTGAAAAGAGAAGAAAAGAAGCACAACGTTTCGACTGTGGAGCCTTCTGCGCCATCTTCTTTAGCGGTGATGATGTTTACATTGGAAAAACAGAGACATGCGTCCCTGGGTGGGCTTGAACCACCAACCTTTCGGTTAACAGCCGAACGCGCTAACTGATTGCGCCACAGAGACTGACGGCCGCTTGTGCTCCCTACATTTGCAGGTTTATGGTCAAAGAAAATAATCACTTGCGCTTCTTGCAGCCGGCAATCTTTTTCCACTGACAACCAAGAAATGGATTTCATCTTTCACAAGCTGTATGGATTTCTTCAAAAACAAGTTATTCCAGAAAGGAAATGAATTCTTGCATTAAACTGAACCAAGCTGTACATGTTTGTCTGAAATGAGACATTCGGCACAACAAGACACGGAGAGAGGCACCGCTGGTATTCAGACCCAGGATCGCCTGCTTACCAGGCAGGCACTTTAAGCCACTAGGGAACAGCGCCAGCGGAGCACCGCGCTTTTACAGACACTTGGACACATCTGCATTCGGTGTGCACTTAACCTGCTCTCTGAGCCCGTTGCCTCCGTCCCATTTAATAGCAGAACTGACGCCAAGAGAAATGATGAGAAATGGCATTTATCTGGCACTTCTCATGTCCAAGGAGCTCAATGCCCTTGACACCTCCCCAAGGCGACAGAGCTGTGCATTCTTTGGCGACAACATTTTTTCTTTTGTTTTATTTCTATAGTTATTGATAGAATAAAAACGATATGTCATGTACTGTAAGGGAAATGTCTCTTTTCATGGGGAAAGCTAGCACCAGCAAATGTTGTGTTTAGAAGAAGTGATTTAACATGACACGTGACCTAATTTACCGGAGCAAAAGCTCACCCAGCAAGCCCTGCTTTACTTCTACAGGAGAGAAGTACTGTAGAGTCTGCAAGATGTTCAGCTGGGTACCTACGTCAGCATGCCTCGGCTGCAAAGGAACAAGTAATAGGTTTATTGCATGCTGAAAAGAGAAAAACGGAAACAGCGTTTCGACTGTGAGGTCTTCTCACACCTGAAGAAGCCTCACACCTGTAAAAGGCTCCATGGTTTTCTTTCTTCTCTTTTCAACATGGAATACACCTATTGTCTGCAAGATGTGACAATTTCATGGTGTTTTGGAAGAAAACCTTTTTTCTTTGAATTCAAAATCAATCGGAATTTCAGCACGACACATCAACACTTTTTCTGTTTTAAGGAGATGATATTTTAAACCTGATAAAAATAGTAGGAAACACAAGTTTCTTGCTGTGAAAATTTAGATGGGGAAGTGTACTACTAGTAGCAGTGTAGAGCTCTCTGTGGTGGAGTGCAAGCACGTGTTCTATGGGCCAGTGGCGTAATGGATAACGCTTCTGACTTTGGATCAGAAGATTGTAAGTTCGAGTCCTGCCTGGCTCGTGAGGCTTTTAAACCTCTCAGGTTCCTCGGTAACAGGTTGCCGTCATGTATATGAACTATAGAAAAGCATTTGCCACAACCCGTAAATTAGCACGCAAGTGCGGGCTGGTGAACACAGAACTGTATGGAGATCATCTCCAGCTCCGAGCTCAATTGCAATGAAAAAACATGCAGAAAAGAACTGGAGAGCAGCTGAATTTGTGCTCAGTAGGGTGGGGAGGACTCAGCATTGCTATTGTTCTAATTGGCATGAACTGCAGGGGATCTGAATCAGAACATGTCAGATAGTTCGATCATTGCGTCAATATGTAGGCCACGTTAATACAGAATTATTACTTTGTCTGTCTCGTCTTTGTATATAGCTGAATGTCCCTGACAATTTCATGTTAGTTTTTAAGAACGACATTGGTGCTAATATATACATATATAGCATATAAGGAACACGTAAATGTTTAGTCCATGCTGAAAAGATAAGAAAACCGCCACAACGTTTCATCTTGGAATAAATCTTTACTTGTTGTTTTGCAGCCTACCCATTCTGACCTAACTCCTCCCTTGAAATTCCCTAACAGATAAGGGTACGTAACGGCTCATGCGATGCTCAGTTGCAATTTGTCCCAAAACAAACAAGAACAGCAGCTGAGGGTTTGAGTTTGAACATGCACTGTATTAAAGCAGCTTTTATTTCCATTGATAAATGCTAGATATTCCTACAGAGATTCTCCAGGTGAGTAAGCGATTCCTGTTTCTGTTTCTATTTCTGTTTCATATATATACATTATATATATATATGTTACATGTGTCTCTGCAATAGTATAAATGTGTTATACACTATCAGGGGCTGCTTTTTTGTGCACCTCATCTACAACAAGGGTTTTTTTTTCATTTATGTTTGTGGACCTTCACCATTTGAGGAAGTGAGTTAGATAAGAAAGTTACAGGTATGGTGAGCAATGACTGACAAAGGCACGTACTGCGTATTCCTTACAGAAGTGTAAGCAATTTGTTCTAAAAAACACCGGCTAAAGTCCAACATCGTTAGCAATCTTATTACTTAAACAGAATTAACATCAATAAACTGTAAGGTGCTGGTACATGCGAGTAGATTTGATCTTCTATTAAACAAAAATGCAATTACAGCTCTAAAAAGGTCAACCTAGACTTCTGTAACAGATCTGTTCAGGTCATCGCTGTTTCTCTGACCTTGTGAGTCTTTGGAATTTTAAAAGTGTATTTTGCTTGCCTTTCATGTGGTCTGTGTACAAGTCACTGTGGCGTATGCGGTCCTACACAGCCTTGCTATAGACGTGACGAGCCTCCGCTATGTTGCAATGGAGAACAGGTTCAGTACGGAGCTGCCGAGAAAATTCAGCTGGAAAGCTCGTTGCAGAAAAGCATTGTTATCTGTGTCCAGCGGCAAAGCGTCCTTCGTGGGTGCTGAAGAATCGATTTCACAGGCTGCGGGTCCAGGCGATTTAGAGTGTTAAAGGTCCCAGCGAAAAAGAAAACGGCGCTGGTCCTTTTACACGCACGCACGCAACCAAATGCAAAGGACGCCGTAGTCGGCAGGATTTGAACCTGCGCGGGGAGACCCCAACAGATTTCAAGTCCGTCACCTTAACCACTCGGCCACGAGTACAGCGAGCGCCGCGGCCGCTGCCTTCTTGCTACAATGGAACAGGGAGTGCGAGGCGGCGGCAGCAGCGGAGGCAACTTTTTTCAAGTTCGCTCTCCGTTTAAGAAACCTTTTACGCCATACGTGCAAGCACACACACACACACACACACACACACACACCTCAGAGGACTTAAGGGTGGCTTCAAGTTGGAATGATAAAGTCTCCCCGTTCGGACATGAAAACAGAACATTCTTAGACAGAAAGCAATCAACAACGGAGACATGTGGACGACGATTTTAGTCACTGCACTTTGAATAGCATTTTTACTCCAGTTACAGGAGATGCACCAATGGCCCTTGACCTACGCTCTTACCAATGCCTTGAACATTCAAACAAAACAGCCCTCAAGTCCTGCGGTTTAATATAACGCTGTTACGTGTCGAGGCAGTATTTGACTCTGTCCTACCGTTGAGACACGGGGCGTATATGGAAACGAACACATGCTACGGATCGTCTCTAATCGGTCCCTACAGTTGGAAGGCTCCTTGAAGCGTGCACCCCCATCATTCATCTTTGCGCATCTGTGAAAGGTAGACTCTTGAGCAATGTTTGAGCCAGCTCTAAGGCAACTAGTGCTATTGGACAGACACCTCTGGAAGATCCTAAGAGTCTCTTAACACCACTTCCAGCAGCAAGCTTAATTGTTCGCTGGAGGTCTCCCACCCAGGTACTGACCAGGCAAAGAATCACCAGTACATTGAATGAGGAAGTTAATCCTGAAATCCAATTACATATCTCAAGGTAAGACAAATCCATAAGAACATGTCTTAGTATTACTTCGTTTACATTAGTATGGCACTGAGTTGGAGCTCCTCTTTAAGCTGTGGTTTAGTTTTGCATTCATGTGTTTCTAGAGCAGTTATTTATGGGGGTGGGTGGGTCTTTCACAGAGGCTCAGGACAAATCCCCCGCCTGAAAGTCTAATGTGTGCGTTCAGACAGTCACAGGTCAAGAGCCAGGCAGGAGGACAATGGACAGAAGAGCCAACGAACTAAAAATAAAAGAACAGATATGAAAAAGCCACCATCTTTTTCTTTTTGACATTTTCCGACTTTCATGCAAGCCAGGACAAAGTTGCTCGTAGCTACTTGTGGATTCAAATACTCTATCGAGTGCTTTGATGAGTTTTTGCAATTTGATTGTCGTCCTGTCAGCCTGTTTCTGTTTTTTTTTTTTTTCAATCTAGGGATGGAAAGTATGAGGGAAATGATGGAGCAATCAATAACCGCTCCGGAAAAATGGCAGAAAGAAATGGTCCGTCACTAAGGACATTTGTGAAGCAGAGGAGTGACATCACCACAAAGGCGACACATTCTGCTGATGGTTTTGGTGAATAATGATTGAGGCGCGTTAAGAGAAAGGTAGCTGTGTCAGCATGCGTAGGCTGCAAAGGATCAAGCAAAGGTTTACTCCATGCTGAAAAGAGAAGAAAAGAAGCACAACGTTTCGACTGTGGAGCCTTCTGCGCCATCTTCTTTAGCGGTGATGATGTTTACATTGGAAAAACTGAGACATGCGTCCCTGGGTGGGCTTGAACCACCAACCTTTCGGTTAACAGCCGAACGCGCTAACCGATTGCGCCACAGAGACTGACGGCCGCTTGTGCTCCCTACATTTGCAGGTTTATGGTCAAAGAAAACAATCACTTGCGCTTCTTGCAGCCGGCAATCTTTTTCCACTGACAACCAAGAAATGGATTTCATCTTTCACAAGCTGTATGGATTTTGAAATGTATGGACGATGCCAGGTGTCCCACAACACCACAGCGCCGACACACCTTTGGTTGTCCCACATAAAAAACATAGCCATTGCAGGCGCCCAGCCGGATTGTAGAGGGCAGGTGCCTTAAGCCTCCATTTACATTGTCCGGTAGCAAGCGAACCTCGAATTTCCTTGCTCCTGTTTTTATACCGTCAACATCTCTAACCTCAGTTCCATGGTGGACGGTGCAGTACTGCTTAAGCCAGGTGTGAATGTCCTCCGTCTTTGCCAGTTCCGAGAACATAACAACATGCACCGTTTTCCTCTCTCTCTGTGTCAGAGGCTGCAAGTTGATCTTCTCAAGGGCAGGAACTTTCCCTCTTTTTGCCTCAAACACATCCACACATTGTTCAAACAGAGAATAGGTAGCAAAAACAACCTCAAATGCTTTCTGACCTGGGAGAGCGAAGATGAAATCCAAGTGCCGAGGTTCAAAGCCACGTTCCTTCTGTAACACTTTTCTGCTGAACTGCATACGATCCATGAAGAGGTCATCCAAAAGCTCAAAACGTACAGCATTCTTGCGGGATCCAAAGGTTGCCATCTCAAACTGCAAAACAAACACTGCTTCCACAAAACAAGAAAACAATCCAACTACTCTAACTACAGGCTGATCAAGGTATCTCCCCTGCCAGGTAAGCCGAGAGCCGCAGGCGATGAGCCCAGAGCTGAACGGGCCCCACTGGCTCGTTTGTAAGGCCAGGTGCATTGCCAACCACGACCGGCAGGGCAGAGGCCTTGAAGGCGGCCTGGGCTCCTGCAGCTGTCCAGCCACGCACTCTGGTTTCTCTTCATCTCGTACAAATCTTTTGCCTTTTACTAAAGATTTCCATGGAGAGGAACATGAATGAGTTCCATACAATTTTTGTGCTTCCCTGCCTTCGGGTGGGGCGCAGCTGGGCTGGTCAAAGAGAGAAACTAAAACCGCTCACAATCGCTCTTATTACGGCGACTGTGGCCGTCTGCTCTGCGAGTCCTCGGTCTCCGCCTCTCTGATTGGCGCTCTTTTCTTTGGGGGGCGGGAATATGCTGTGAAATATGAAGCGTTACAGCAACGACATGCCATGAGACGATTGATAACGATTTCCATAGGATCCCCGCGGTTGCCTGGCAACCGTCAGCTTTGCGCAGTGGCAGTATCGTAGCCTGTGAGGTTTAGCCGAGGCGCGATTATTGCTAGTTGAAAACTTTTCCCAATACCCCGCTTCCGCCGGTTTGCAATACAATCGGCGAAAGCAATTTTTGACAGTCTCGTCAGAGACTGAGCAAGGTGTTTAAAGACAGATTTTGTCATGGTAACATCATGGTAGAAAGAAACAAGCTTGTTACGTCTCAACAGAAACGCTCTTTAGCTCTTTCAGCGTTATGCAGAGAACAGCGTCTGTCGAGATCACTTTTGAGTCAGCGCGAAACGCCGTGTGCTGTCAGTTTGATTTCATATTGCTCGTAGCGGCGCCCGGCTTTTGTCTGTCAAACGTTAGGTTGCGCTTCTTCATGCTGCATCGTCGGCATGAGTGGAGCTTTTTAAACGTCTGTACTTACTGCGCCCCATAAGAAATCGTTTGTCCCCGTTCAAAAGAGATTGTGCGATGCCCTGCAGCGTTCGCAAAGCAAACCTTTGACAGTTTGAAAAGAGGAATTTATTCTGCTTCCTGTGCGTGCAGTAGTTACAAAGTTGAACGTCTTTACACGATCTGCTGCAGTTTTCAGTGGGCGGGCTTTGTCAGATGGCTTGGAAAAACGCACTGTGTTTCGGCTCGGGAAACATCATGAGCAGTGTCCTGCATGTTTTCTGTGTATAGCTGTCTTTTAACGCATACAGAATTCATTCGAAATAATTGTAAGATTCTCCCTCAGTTCCGTTGTGCAGTGCTTTACCTCTTTCAAAAGGCTTCACTTTCCTAGTCACATTCCAAGGCTCATCGAACCCGGGCTGTTTCCTCCAGCGGTATAGTATTGCAGTGAGACAGCACGATGCCTGCAAGACTATGTCACACTAAACGCCACAGATTGTGTTTGTCCGTTCGTGTCAGTCGTCCTGCAGCCACGGGAAGTGGGACACAAACATGCTGCAATGCTTTCAGGACGTTAGGATTTGTTTGTGCAACATCCGAGAAGAGTACTTGTGGCTTGAATGTGAACTGTACGTGCCCGCCCCCTTTCCTCTGTAGTGCATGAGTTCCTCCCGGCATGCCCTTCGTCATTGTTCTGTCATCTTGTATTTAAAGGGTTGTATTTCTGCTGCTGAAAATAAGCAACGGTTTTCTCACAACGCCCTTTGTTCCCGACGGAGCCCTTGTCTGTCATGAAATTCTTCAAAACCTCAAGCTAGAAGAAGAAGACGACAAATATGAAGCGTTACAGCAACGACATGCCATGAGACGATTGATAACGATTTCCATAGGATCCCCGCGGTTGCCTGGCAACCGTCAGATTTGTGCATTGGCAGTATCGTAGCCTGTGAGGTTTAGCCGAGGCGCGATTATTGCTAGTTGAAAACTTTTCCCAATACCCCGCTTCCGCCGGTTTGCAATACAATCGGTGAAAGCAATTTTTGACAGTCTCGTCAGAGCGTGACATAGTGTTGCAGGCATCGTGCTGTCTAACTGCAATACTATACCGCTGGAGGAAACAGCCCGGGTTCAATGAGCCTTGGAATGTGACTAGGAAAGTGAAGCCTTTTGAAAGAGGTAATGTCGACGCTTTTTTAACAGAGCACCAAAAAAGCGTCTTTTTTGAAGGCCTGGGTACTGAGCATTGGTGGTTCAGTGGTAGAATTCTCACTTCCCACGTGGGAGGCTCTGGTTCGATTCCCAGCCAAAGCAGTGGCTTTTGCAGTGAGCGGCTCCATCACTTGCATCCCCTTGCAACTCGCAACTGAAAACCCACTGAAGCAAAGCATTTGTTAGCCAGGTCAGTACCCGGATGAGGGTGAGCTACAGGGAAAAACAAAGTTTCCAGCTGGAAGCGGTGTTAATGGTGCCGGTGGGGGGGTGCTCACCCTGAGGTCTGTGTGGGTCCCAATGCCCCAGCATAGTGACGGAGACGCTGTGTTGTAAAAGGGCGCTGTCTCTTGGATGAGATGTAAAACCGAGGTCACAGCGCTCTGTGGTCATTAAAAATGACCACCAAAACCTTTGACAAAAGCTCTTGGTAATTGATGGTCTTCAATAATGCTTCTCCTTTAGGTACATTTTAAATCAGCTGAAAAATGCTGTGAAATGGGGGGTCACTTCACGCCAGTGTAGGATTTGGGTTACAAGAAACATGAAACTGCACGAGAAAGCCCGTACACTGAATTACACGGCTTTCTATTCAAAGGAGGGCAAAAGAAATTCCCTGAGTTCGATTTTTTGCAGCACAGAGAGGATTGCTGTCGTGAGGCTGGTTAGCTCAGTTGGTTAGAGCGTGGTGCTAATACCGCCAAGGTCGTGGGTTCGATCTCCATACAGGCCAGGTCGTTTTGTCCTCTCTTACAAAAGCTGTTAGGTTCCTTTCCGTGGTGAGATGGGTTGTCATGCAACGCTGCCACATAGTGCCGACAGACAATTAAATGACAAAAATGAAGAGAGTTAAAGCAGCTGGAAAGGTTTTCTTACAACTTTTGAGCTGACACAGTTTTGGAAAATGTTTTCTTCACGCTGCACTGTACCACATAGGCAGCCAAGAGTCTCCAAAACAAAACAGAATTGACAGTCATATAATGTCCATTAACCCCGGTTTTAAACAGACTCATGTCTGCCATCATAAGAATATGAGTCCAATATTTTAGAATATAGTCAGAATGTCTTCTAACCTTACCTGTGGTGTCTTTAATCCCTATTGCTCAACGCATGGTGTACGTACTGCATACATGTGTCTTGAGAATGAGGAATGGGCCCCTGAGACATTTACCTGTTTCACAAATGATCGTATTTTACTAGAGATTCTGTTTGGGATTCAGATGTGCATTCGGACAGCAATTCCTTTCAAGAAATGATACATTCTGGATGAGGTCAAAGGTGCTGGAACACTGTATTTAGGATGTGTTTGCAGTGATTGTGTCTCCTGCTTCAACGCAGTGATATATAGATGTGCTCCTGTAATTTATTGGTACATGCCCAGGGCAGTAAGTAGTCTGAGGATTTATTTCCAGACGGCATAGAGCAGTGAAGCAGTGAAGTAGTGCAACACACTGGATCATTATATTATTAGAATCTATTCTACTTAAATTATTACATTATACACAACTTGAGCTCTCAGCACCGTACTGAGCCCAGGTGTTTTTCTAAAGCTGTCAGGTGCAGTTCATTTACATGAAGGAAATCTCTTACTGGGTACGATTACAATGCAGTAAGTAGCACAGGCTACTTAGGGAGTAGGCTGATGTGTTTAAAAACAACCAGCGCCAGGCAGGAGTCGAACCTCCAAACTCCTAATCCATAGTCAGATACATTATCCATTGCACCACTGGCCCTGGTGTGCCACTGCAGGACTGTAAGCCAGTGAGCTTAGCACTGCAACTAGTAAAATATTACCCCCGGTCCATTCTTTTCCAAAAGTGAGAAACACCTGTTTTCTACATTTTGTCTGTTTTAAAACCATATCTCTTTAAACCAAACCAAGAGTTTGTCTTTTGCACTGATATTCTGATTCATTTCGATTTCAAAGAAAAAAAAAAAACATTACCTTCCAAAGCATCATAAAATTGTCCCTTCCTCCAGACTCTACTTCTCTCTTGTAGTAGTACAGCAGACCTTTCCAGGTGAGCAGATCAAAGAGTCCGAAATGAGCTTCCTCCATCAAGCAAAGTACCTGAACATGACTCTGTCATCATAAAAGCGCCCCTGTAATAAAGAAATTAAATCCGAAATCAAGAAGGCAGTTGCCTACTGAAATACAAGAAGTCATAAATTTTAACCTAGCAACACATTAAAGGCTGCATCTATACAAGTACGATTCTAGAAATGCTCACCAGATTACGTTTTAAGAAAGAACTGCGCCTCAGGTTCCGCCGAGATCTTAACTCGGATGGCAGGATTCAGAGTCTGGAGTGTGGAATGATGGCGCACGGAGGGTCCACATACTGTGGATCCCTCAGTGATCTTCCGCGTATTCAAACCGCCAGCGTGTGACTCCCCTGTCCCCGTGACCTCATTGCTCTGCTCTCGCCTCTGTGCAGCTGAGCCCGACTCATGGTAAAGTGAAAAAAAATATGCCCTCACCGTGAGATTTACTCTGGAGTGAGGATAGTTGTTACCTTATTATCGTTGAAACGGATGTATATGATATGGCGACTAGGTTCTTCTCCATTAGCAGGCTTAAGGTTAAAGAAAAAAACATTGCTGACTTCTTTTTTTTTTGCCAGCCGCGAACGCTGATTAGCGAGGTTTGTACTTCATGTTTTGCAACTTGCATCCATTTTAAGAAAAACAAGTCGTTCAAGACAGGAAATGAATACTTGCATTTAATTAAGTCTAGACGTATGCGGTTGTCCATAATGACCAGTTCTGTTCGAGAACACAGAACAAAAAAAGGCACCGCTGGGATTCTGACCCAGGATTTCCTGTTTACTAGACAGGCGCTTTAACCAACTAAGCCACGGCGCCCCGGGAGTGCTGTCTTTTTGCAGCCACTTGGACACACCACTCAGACACATCTGCATTCGGTGTGTGCTCCACGTGCTCGCTGAGCAAGTTGCCACCTTTAAATACAATAGCAACATCGACACCAAGAGAAAGGATGACAAATGGCTTTTATCTGGAACTTTTCATGTCCAAGGAGCTCAATGTGCTTTCTGTGTACAACAGGGCCACTGAACTCCACACTGGCCACTGAACCACAGCAGTGGCTTGCTGGCTTGACATCTCCCAAGGAAAATGTTGAAATCGCATGTGGAACAGGAAAATGACCCTCGAGTATGAGGGAAAAAAAAGAAAAAGATCAACTGGAGTGTGCCAACCCATGTCAGGACAGCCCAGTTTTGTTGACGAGGTGGCCGAGTGGTTAAGGCATGGGGTCGAATCCCATCCTTGTCGCTCTCCATGTCTGACACGTGTGCCCGTTCGGTGTTGGCCCTCCTGTTCTTTGCTCCGGTACTAGAGCCGTACATTTTCTAGCGGTGGCTGAACATGGTATAGTAGGCTAACGTCGGTATCGAGCAGTGACAGTAACAGTATTTACATGCCGCTGCTGCCAAGTGGCTCTGGGTTGAGACCGCGTTTTCACTTACTTGCAACGCAAACGGAGAAAGCGATTTTTGACAGTCTCTTGAGAGACTGCACTAGGTGTTTAGGGATAGACTTTGTCAGTTCCCCCTGGGATGATGACCTCTCAAATAGTTTGTGATTCCTCTAGACGTTTATACAGTAGAAGCCTGCTTCGTGGCTTAAATCCAAGCTAATGTAACGAGTTAGAGGTCTGATGCAGAACTGCGAATTCAATGAACGGGAACAGTACAGTACATTGGACTGTATGTGTGAGGAAAGCTGCCCCCTTCTGTCCCTTGTCGACCGAACAGAGGACTGTAAAGGATACCGCCAAGAAACTTTAGGATGCTGGTTGGAATACAGCTCCAAAGAAGCCCCTTTGGGTGTTATGTCATCAAAAAGTAAGAACAGCGACTCTCCCTTTGATCAAATGCGCAACAGAGCTGTTTTCCGTGGAGCAGGTTTCAGACCCGTAGACCTGTTTTATTTGTAGGGCAGGGCGCATTCCCAAATGCGAATCTCCTTTTTTAGAAATGCTTTGGGCGGCGTGAAGTGAAAATAAGAAATGGGCTCCAGATGCACATGGAAGCAATCAAGTGTTTCATCAGAGCTGTTTCAAAGACTGCTCAAGAGCTTTCCTTTCACAGAGGCGCAATGATTAATGATGGGGGTGCACCCTTCAATGCGCCTTACGACTCTAGGGAGTGATTGAGACGATTCGTAGCGTGTGCTCATTTCCCTCTATTCCCCGTGTTGCAGTGGTAGGATGACGTAAATGCCTGCTTCGACACGTAACTGCGTTATAATCAAGTGCAGGAGCTGAGGGCTTTTGTTTTGTTTCGTTTTCCATGGCGTTTGTAAGCACGCAAATCAAAGGCAATTCCTGCGTCTAACAGGAATGTAAATGCTTTTGAAAGTGCAGTGTGGTGCAGCTTGTAAAATCCTTATCCACATTTGTGGTTTGTTGCTGTTTTTTCTGTCTGCCAAAGCTGCATTTTGACATCCGGACGGGGAGACTTTATCATTTGAACGTGAAGCCAGCCTTAAACCCTCTGAGGCGTGTCTGTCTGCCGGCACGTATTTTGTCAAAGGTATTTTTTTTTAACGGAGAGCGACTTTGAAAAGGTTTCCGCAGCCACGTCGCACTCCGTGTTAGATTAAAGGAGGAATGCGGCGATGGCGAACTCGCTGTAGTCGTGGCCGAGTGGTTAAGGCGATGGATTCGAAATCCGTTGGGGACTCCCCGCGTAGGTTTGAATCCTGCTGACTATGGCGTCTGCCGCACGTCTTCTTGTGCCTGCGCGGCAAAGGCGAAGTGCCGCTTCTCCTTTCCTGGTACTATAAAAACGCTAAATCGCTTGGCCCTGCTGCCATGGAAATGAGTTCTTCAGATAACCACACATCTTGCGTTTGCACCTCTGGTGTTCTACTTATGCCTTTGAAAACCTAATGAATAAAACTGAAAGAACCGGCACAATATGTAGGTGCTCGTAAAGCACGCATTAAAGAACTGTTAACAGCAAGGGTTTCAGTGGGTTAACTGAGGAGAAGGCGTGATCGCTAATTGTTGACTTTGTATTTGGTGTTAGAAACATTCTTACTGTGCATGACGTGCAACAAATGTAGCCACAGAAATTGCATCACGCTTTCATGTATGCTATTGCAGACACCAACGTTGCCTAGATAGAAAACCGAAATAGCCGTGGGTTTGCTTGCTGGTCTGAAGGATCTCTCTTCGAATCTCTATCATTTGTCAATGGAAGTAAAAGGCGCTGAAATCTCATACGTTCAGAATCAAACCCGCAGCTGTTGTTCGACTTTATTTCTTGACTAATTATAACTGAGTGTCGCATGAGCAGTTACGTAAACTTGTCTGGTATATTTGAACACAAATGCCGTTCTTCAATTAAAACTAACAGTACATTGTCAGGGACATTCAGTTCTATACAAACAAGAGACAGACAAGAGAATATTTCTACCGTTCATGTGGACTACGTGTTGACTTACTGATCGGAATAATTGAAAAGTTCGGGTTCATAGCCGATGCAGTGCGTGCTAATTAGAACAGCAAAGCTGAGCTCTCAGCACCGTACTGAGCCCAGGTGTTTTTCTAAAGCTGTCAGGTGCAGTTCATTTACATGAAGGAAATCTCTTACTGGGTACTATTACAATGCAGTAAGTAGCACAGACTACTTAGGGAGTAGCCCGGTGCATTTAAAAACAACCCGAGCCAGGCAGGAGTCGAACCTATAATCTCCTGATCCCTAGTCAGACGCGTTATCCAGTGTGATACTGCAGGACTGTAACCCAGTGAGATCAGCACTGCAACTAGTAAAATATTACCCCGGTCCATTCTTTTCCAAAAGTGAGAAACACCTGTTTTCTACATTTTGTCTGTTTTAAAACCATATCTTCTGTCTTTTGCACTGATATTCTGATTCATTTCGATTTCAAAGAAAAAAAAAACATTATCTTCCAAAGCATCATAAAATTGTCCCTTCTTCCAGACTCTACTTCTCTCTTGTAGTAGTACAGGAGACCTTTCCAGGTGAGCAGATCACAGAGTCCGAAATGAGCTTCCTCCATCAAGCAAAGTACCTGAACATGACTCTGTCTTCATAAAAGCGCACCTGTAAAAAGAAATTAAATCCGAAATCAAGAGGGCAGCACAGTGGGCAAAAGACGTATAATATTCGTCTATTAAACGCATACCTTAGACGTCTAAATGTGGTCTGCAATTCGTCTAGAATCTCTGCACAGTGTACGAAGTAAATTATTTTCGCAGTAATTAATTTACACGTGTATAATAAACATAGTAAATATAATAAATTAATTACTGCGAAAATAATTTACTTCGTACACTGTGCAGAGTGCCGTATACTCCTAGTTGCGGCACACACGATACAGATGCAGCCATTCAAAATGGGTGAGGTATTTCGCGGCATACCTCGACACGCCCACCGGGGTATCAGGCGGTTCACGTGTGTCACGTGACTAACTATCCGGCGTCGCCTTGTTAAACCGCCTTTAATTTTGAACTGTGTATTACAGCATGTTAATCATCAGTCATTAAAATGTTGGTATATTTTATGAAAGCAAGATTGCTCAGTTGGACAAAAGTACACAACCTACCTTTATCAGAAATATTTATGCATCAAAGCCTTTACTGAAGATATTACTAATAGTATTGTAACGCCTACGGCCGACAAGCAGTGTGTGTAAGAGCCGGCGTACCAGAGCGGGTGACGTCACCGCCCTTCCCTGTGATAGCAGGACCACAGCTACTGGGCTGTGGAGAGATCTCTCTTTAGCTCACGGAGCTAGGTCGCTGCAGAGAGACGCGGAAGTCCCGGGTTCGAGCCCCGGACGGTGCAGGGGCCGACCTAATGCGGCAAGGGCGCCCGCCTGAGCCCCCGTTGCGTTACAGTATTAATAATGGATGACTTTGGACAAGCTGTATACTCAAACTGTAATTTCTTTAGCACATTTGTACAAGCACTTGGAATCTGTCCAAGCCATACTTTGTCAGGCATTTTGTTTTACTTCAACGGGCATAAAAACTTCCTTGCTTTTAACAGGGCCTTACATAATTTCTAACTACGAAAATGATTTAAAATGCGACACCTATCATGGAAATATAAATATAAAATATAAAAATCTTAAGATTTTTAAAATACATGACTTTGCTAAAATTTATTTGAAAATAAAAACAATTACAACCGCCAGGGGAGAGAGAGAACAGGGTAGGGATGTTGGTTTTGCATAAGGGGCGGGGCTATGGAAATTATGTCTGTTTGGGAATGTGTAGTTACATGTTCTGGCTGTTTGTGAATTATCATTGTTGAGTATGGAGTGTTGAGGTATTGATTTTGTGTAATGCTTTATGTTGAAAATTGAGGTGGATTTTGTTTATGATAAACAGGATAAACTGGGATGGGAGGAAGGTTTGGTTTTGCATAAGGGGCGGGATTATGATAATTGTAGGACTTTGCCAGAGTAAAATGGTTTGATTATTTGATTTTGTATTGTGGTTGTTATCTATGTTTTTGGTTGGTATTATGTTTATATGGTTGTTTTTGTTGGTTGGTTGTTATTATGGTTATTAATAATACGATCTATAGTTGAAATCTGAGCCTAAATAAAAAGAAAAAGCAAGTGATTAGGTTTATGAGCAATCTAATTACTTATTCGTTTAAAACGCTATATAAAATAAAGTTTATTATTAATTTGCTGGACAGAGCGGTGAACATTATTATGCATAAGACAAAGATAACGATCCTGATCAGTTTAGAAATCTGTGTACGCTGTAAGGTTTTTACTTCTTAAACTTTTAAAATACACGTTTTGAATAGAAAGAAATCCTCTTCCTGGTACAGTATGTATAGCAAACCAGCACGTCTTTTTTCTCCAATCAGAGGGGTGTCAGATGGTGTCAGCCAATCACCATTCTGCGTTGGGTAGCAACGGGTGACTGTACTCAGGCGGAAGATGTAAACAGCTTAATGTTCGTGTTAAATAATTTTTTTAAATTAAAATTCATTCTATACAGCAATCGCATATTTGGGTACCGTTTCATAAAACTTTCATGCTTAAAATGTTTAGGGAGAAATGGAAGACTGGTGTGTATTTTTTCTTTAAACTACCAAGACCAGCCATACACAGTACAGTTTACATACATACAGTAATGTTTATGTTCCTAAATTAATATCGTTTATGACCTTCAGATGCGTTATGCTCCTCTTCTTTTTATGCTCAGCTACTAAAATTTCCCTTTAGTGGTAAAATCCATATAAATATTCAAAACTAAGCGGATTAAAATGTGCACAGTAAAGACATTAAATGATTAAATCTTTGCACTACCAACCAATGCACCACGAGTGCCCCTGTCGGTCATTTTGGCCAGCCAATCACTTGCCCTGCGCTACCCTCTGGTGCCCCGCGGTGGCTTGTGGGTAGGTTACTGTACCGCGGGTTTTTACCGCGCATTTTGAATGGCTGCATCTATTAAACGCATACCTTAGACGTCTAAATGTGGTCTGCAATTCGTCTAGAATCTCTGCACAATGTACGAAGTAAATTATTTTCGCAGTAATTAATTTACACGTATATAATAAATATAGTAAATATAATAAATTAATTACTGCGAAAATAATTTACTTCGTACACTGTGCAGAGTGCCGTATACTCCTAGTTGCGGCACACACGATACATACAGTAAAAAGCCTCAGGCACTGTGTTAGATGTGTTTTCGATGTTATATATGCGTTTATTCATGTCGTCGATTTTACGGTTGCAATTCGACGTTGATTATACGTCGAGGCGACGTATATATACGTATAGCCGTATTTTCGCCGTAAATATACATATATTCGACGAATCAATGTCCACTGGGAAGGCGCATTGAAGGGTGCACCCCCATCATTAATCGTTGCGCCTCTGTGAAAGGAAAGCTTTTGAGCAGTCTTTGAAACAGCTCGGATGAAACACTTGATTGCTTCCATGTGCATCTGGAGCCCATTTCTTATTTTCACTTCACGCCGCCCAAAGCATTTCTAAAACAGGAGATTCGCGTTTGGGAATGCGCCCTGCCCTACAAATAAAACAGGTCTACGGGTCTGAAAGCTGCTCCACGGAAAACAGTTCTGTTCCGCTTTTGATCAAAGGGAGATTCGCTGTTCTTACTTTTTGATGACATAACACCCAAAGGGGCTTCTTTGGAGCTGTATTCCAACCAGCATCCTAAAGTTTCTTAGCGGTATCCTTTACAGTCCTCTGTTCGGTCGACAAGGGACAGAAGGGGGCAGCTTTCCTCACACATACAGTGCAATGTACTGTAGTGTTCCCGTTCATTGAATTCGCAGTTCTGCATCAGACCTCTAATTCGTTTCCTTAGCTTGGATTTAAGCCACGAAGCAGGCTTCTACTGTATAAACGTCTAGAGGAATCACAAACTATTTGAGAGGCCATCATCCCAGGGGGAACTGACAAAGTCTATCCCTAAACACCTAGCGCAGTCTCTCAAGAGACTGTCAAAAATCGCTTTCTCCGTTTGCGTTGCAAGTAAGTGAAAACGCGGTCTCAACCCAGAGCCACTTGGGAGCAGCGGCACATAAATACTGTTACTGTCACTGCTCGATACCGATGTTAGCCTACTGTACCATGTTCAGCCACCGCTAGAAAATGTATGGCTCTAGTTCTGGAGCAAACGACAGGAGGGCCAACGTCGAACGGGCACACATGTCAGACATGGAAACCGACGAGAGTGGGATTTGAACCCATACATGCAGAGCACAATGGATTAACAAGCCATCGCCTTAACCAATCAGCCACCTCATCAACAGAACTGGGCTGTCCCAACTGAGTTGGCGCGCTCCAGATGACTTCTGGTACCTTTAGGGTACGGTGTTCCCTGAAGGGCTCTCAAACCCCGCATTTCAGATGCCTAGCTGTATCGCTGATGTGTTGCACCTCAGAATCACTTTTAAACCTTACCTCTGGTATCTTTAATCCCTATTGCTCAACGCATGGTGAAAGTATTGCATAAATGTGTCTGAAAATGAGCAATGGGCACCTGAGAGTCATTTTCCTGTTCCACGTGCGATTTCAACATTTTCCTTGGGAGATGTCAAGCCAGCAAGCCACTGCTGTGGTTCAGTGGCCAGTGTGGAGTTCAGTCGCCCTGTTGTACACAGAAAGCACATTGAGCTCCTTGGACATGAAAAGTTCCAGATGAAAGCCATTTGTCATCCTTTCTCTTGGTGTCGATGTTGCTATTGTATGTAAAGGTGGCAACTTGCTCAGCGAGCAGGCGGAGCACACACCGAATGCAGATGTGTCTGAGTGGTGTGTCCAAGTGGCTGCAAAAGGACAGCACTCCTGGGGAGCCGTGGCTTAGTTGGTTAAAGCACCTGTCTAGTGAACAGGAGACCCTGGGTCTGAATCCCAGCAGACAACCGCTAGACTTAATTAAACACAAGTATTCCTTTCCTGTCTTTAACACGACTTGTTTTTCTTAAAATAGATGCAACTTGCAAAACATGAAATACAAACCTTGCTAATCAGCGCTAGCAGCTGGCAAAAAAAAAGAAGTCAGCAATGTTTTTTTTCTTTAACCTTAACCCTGCTAATGGAGAAGAGTTAAACGACCGAGTCTATGCAGCTTAAACGGTGCGCACGTTGGGTTCTTAGCTGAAAGGGTGGTAAATCACGCTCACTCCAGTCCTTAATCTTTTAAACAGGATACAAAATTGAACATAGTCGCCACATCACATACATCCTGTTCAATGATAAAAAGGTAACATCTATCCTCACTCCAGAGTAAATCTCACGTTGAGGGCATATTTTTTTTCACTTTGCCGTGAATCGGGCTCCGCTGCACAGAGGAGAGAGGACAGGTGACAGGGGAGTCACACGCTGGCGGTTTGACTACGCGGAAGATCACTGAGGGATCCACAGTATATGGACCCTCCGTGCGCCATCAGTCCGCACTCCGGACTCTGAATCCTACCATCCGAGTTAAGATCTCGGAGGAACCTGAGGCGCAGTTCCGTCTTAAAACGTAATCTGGTGAGCATTTCTAGAATCGTTCTTGTATAGATGCAGCCTTTAATGTGTTGCTAGGTTAAAATTGATGACTTCTTGAACTTCAGTAGGCAACTGCCCTCTTGAGTTCGGATTTAATTTCTTTATTACAGGGGCGCTTTTATGAAGACAGAGTCATGTTCAGGTACTTTGCTTGATGGAGGAAGCTCATTTCGGACTCTGTGATCTGCTCACCTGGAAAGGTCTGCTGTACTACTACAAGAGAGAAGTACAGTCTGGAAGAAGGGACAATTTTATGATGCTTTGGAAGATAATGTTTTTTTTTTCTTTGAAATCGAAATGAATCAGAATATCAGTGCAAAAGACAAACTCTTGGTTTGGTTTAAAGAGATATGGTTTTAAAACAGACAAAATGTAGAAAACAGATGTTTCTCACTTTTGGAAAAGAATGGACCGGAGGTAATATTTTACTAGTTGCAGTGCTGATCTCACTGGGTTACAGTCCTGCAGTGTCACACCAGGGCCAGTGGTGCAATGGATAACGCTTCTGACTACGAATCAGGAAATTGCAGGTTTGACTCCTGCCTGGTTCGGGTCGATTTTAAATGCATCGGGCTACTCCCTAAGCAGTCTGTGCTACTTACTGCATTGTAATCGTACCCAGTAAGAGATTTCCTTCATGTAAATGAACTGCACCTGACAGCTTTAGAAAAACACCTGGGCTCAGTACGGTGCTGAGAGCTCAGCGTTGCTGTTGTTCTAATTAGCACGCACTGCATCGGCTATGAGCCCGAACTTTTCAATTATTCCGATCAGTAAGTCAACACGTAGTCCACATGAAAGGTAGAAATATTCTCTTGTCTGTCTCTTGTTTGTATAGAACTGAATGTCCCTGACAATGTACTGTTAGTTTTAATTGAAGAACGGCATTTGTGTTCAAATATACCAGACAAGTTTACGTAACTGCTCATGCGACACTCAGTTATAATTAGTCAAGAAATAAAGTCGAACAACAGCTGCGGGTTTGATTCTGAACGTATGAGATTTCAGCGCCTTTTACTTCCATTGACAAATGATAGAGATTCGAAGAGAGATCCTTCAGACCAGCAAGCAAACCCACGGCTATTTCGGTTTTCTATCTAGGCAACGTTGGTGTCTGCAATAGCATACATGAAAGCGTGATGCAATTTCTGTGGCTACATTTGTTGCACGTCATGCACAGTAAGAGTGTTTCTAACACCAAATAAAAAGTCAACAATTAGCGATGATGCCTTCTCCTCAGTTAACCCACTGAAACCCTTGCTGTTAACAGTTCTTTACTGCGTGCTTTACGAGCACCTACATATCGTGTCGGTTCTTTCAGCTTTATTCATTAGGTTTTCAAAGGCATAAGTAGAGCACCAGAGGTGCGAACGCAAAATGTGTGGTTATCTGAAGAACTGCTTTCCATGGCAGCGGGTCCAAGCGATTTAGCGTTTTTATAGTACCGGGAAAGGAGAAGCGGCACTTTGCCTTTGCCGCGCAGGCACAAGGCGACGTGCGGCAGACGCCGGAGTCGTCGAGTTCCGAACCTGCGCGGGGAGTCCCAAACGCACTTAACCACTCGGCCACGACAAAAACGAGCTCGCTGCCGCCGCATTCCTCCTATAATCTAACACGGAGTGCGAGGTGGCTGCGGAAACCTTTTTAAAGTCGCTCTCCGTTAAAAAAAAATACCTTTCACAAGATTCGTGCCGGCAGACAGACACGCCTTAGAGGGTTTAAGGCTGGCTTCACGTTCAAATGATAAAGTCCCCCAGTCCGGATGTCAAAATGCAACTTTGGCAGACAGAAAAAACATCAACAAACCACAAATGGTTTTTACAAGCAGCACCACACTGCACTTTCAAAAGCATTTACATTCGTGTTAGACGCAGGAATTGCCTTTGATTTGCGCGCTTACGAACGCCATGGAAAACGAAACAAAACTAAAGCCCTCAGCTCCTGCACTTGATTATAATGCCGTTACGTGTCGAAGCAGGAATTTATGTCATCCTACCACTGCAACACGGGGAATAGAGAGAAATGAGCACACGCTACGAATTGTCTCTAATCAGTCCCTACAGTTGTAAGGCGCCTACAGTTGGAAGCGTGCACCCCCATCATTAATCTTTGCGCATCTGTGCAAGGTAAACTCTGGAGCAGTCTCTGAAACGGCTCAAAGGAAACAAGTGATTTAATTCAAGGGAAAGGCTTGGGTCAGTTTCAGACGGCCTCCAACAGGGAGATTCAAGCGCCCCACCTTCAGCCCAATCTGCGCTGCCAGAACGCCAACGGCTCCTCTGCTCTCCGGGGTGCGGTTGTGACCCCGTAACCTAAAGTGTTGGTGGCAGACAAATGGAGACTAACAGGTGATGTCCTAGGACATGACTTCATTGTGACACTCGGTGGGGATGGTGACCATTGCTTGGAAAAGAGTGCGAGGCCCCTTTAGAAAAACATTTTGTTAACAGGCATTCTGCCTCAGCCTAAACACCTATAGCTTGCAAAGAGCATGCTATTAGACAGGCACCTCTACAAGACCTTAAGAGTCTCTTAAACTAGTGATAGTAAGGTGTTCCCAATGGGCGATGTTCGGCTTTCAAATAATCACTCCGTGGAAGCGCCGAGATGCAGCTGTTTAAGGCTTAGAAGCAGCTGACTGTTTCACTACCTAGCTGATCACTGTCAGTCAGGGAGCTTAGAGGTGAAAAGCCTGTCTGAGAGACAATTCGCCGTCGATCAGTTCAATATGTTCCGTACCAGCTCGGCGCACCTGAGATCATCTTGGTAGCCGTGTAGCTCAGATGAGTGAGAGCGTGTGTGTGTACCACCGTGATTGGATGCCGGCCCTTCTCAGGTCACAGTAAACCTTCTGCTGCCTAACTTCCCTAATTTTGGGGATCCCTTTGAAAAATCAAAGGAAAAAAAAAACTGGCTCTTCATCAGCGTGATCGACCCAACCCAGTGTGCCCCAGTGGCCTAATGGATAAGGCACTGGCCTCCTAAGCCAGGGATTGTGGGTTCGAGTCCCATCTGGGGTGCTCCTGTCCCTTTTTGAGCGTACAAATGTCCTTGTGATTTGCAAAGCTGCAACCCCACCTTACTCAGTGAGCGTCTCTGCTTTTCTCTCACATACAGTTGGGAGAAAAACTTTTGTAAACAGCCCTTCGGAATGATGTGGATTTCTGCATGAATGGCTCCTAACATGTGATCTTATCTTTATCTAAGTCATAATAATTAATAAAGAGAGTCTGATTTAACAAAGAACACACACCCAACATTTGACATTGCTGTTTCTTTATTGACCAAATGGTTTAAACAATCAAGGTCATTGATGGAAAAAGTACGTGAACCCTTATATTAAGGAGCTAGTGGAACCTCCTTTATGACAAAAACCTCAACCCCCACTTTCTGTAGCGGCTTGTCAGACCTGAGCAGCGGTTAGGAGGTATTTTGGCCTATTCCTCTATGCAAAACTGTTTCAGTTCATGTATATTTTTGGGATGTCTTGCGCTGAATGGCCTGCTTCCGATCACGCC
Organism: Lepisosteus oculatus; assembly: GCF_040954835.1. Classification (NCBI taxonomy): domain Eukaryota; kingdom Metazoa; phylum Chordata; class Actinopteri; order Semionotiformes; family Lepisosteidae; genus Lepisosteus; species Lepisosteus oculatus. The sequence goes on along the minus strand of NW_027168383.1, from coordinate 84,374 downwards.
ACAGCACTTCAATGGGATTGGGGTCAGGACTCTTACTTGGCCATCCCAACATACGGAATTTCTTCTGTTTCAGCCACTCTGTTGTTGATGTACTCCTTTGTTTTTGTCATGTTGCAAGACCCAGCGTCTTTCGAGTTTTAGATCACAGGCAGACACCCTGACATTCTGCTGTAGAATTTCCTGATACATCTCGGAATTCATCGGTCCCTCGATGATTGCAAGCCGTACAGCCTCCGCCATGCTTCCCAGGTGGGATGAGGTTTTGGAGTTGGTATGCAGTGTTTTGTTATCTCCAAACATAACGCTGTGCACATTTACCAACAAGTTCAACTTTTGTCACGTCTGTCCACAGAACATTGTTCCAGGAGTTGCTGTGGAACATCCATGTGGTCTTTAGCAAACTTGAGAGGGGCAGTGGTGGTTTTTTTGGGGGGGAGAGCAGTGGTTTCCTCCATGGTGACCTCGCATGATCACCACTCCTGTTCAGATTTCTTCTTATGGTGGACTCATGAACACAGATGTAAGACAAAGTAAACCACCTGTTTGCTAGATCCCATCCCCACTCAGCTAGTCAAAGATTCCCTCGAAGGACTGGCAGGACCTATAATTAGTATGATGAATGCATCGCTTGCGTCAGGCGTCGTACATGATCAATTTAAGGTAGTGGTTCTTAGACCGCTCCTTAAGAAGTCAAATTTGGATCCACAAGTTCTTAACAACTACAGGCCTGTCTCAAAGGTCCCATTTCAATCTAAAAGTCTTGAAAGAATAGTTGTTGCCCAACATCAAATGGATTCAAATAATATACTTGAGAAATTTCAGTCTGGTTTCTGAAACTGCATTAACAAGAGTCGTAAATTATATTCTCTTAGCTACTGATGCGGGGAATGCAACAGTGCTAGGTTGCAACAGTGCTAGGAATGCAAACTTTAGGTTGCGCTTCTTCATGCTGCATCATTGGCATGAGTGGAGCTTTTTAAACGTCTGTACTTACTGCGCCCCATAAGAAATCGTTTGTCCCTGTTCAAAAGAGATTGTGCGATGTCCTGCAGCGTTCGCAAAGCAAACCTTTGACAGTTTGAATAGAGGAATTTATTCTGCTTCCTGTGCATGCAGTAGTTACAAACTTGAACGTCTTTGCACGATCTCCTGCAGTTTTCAGGGGGCAGGCTTGGTCAGATGGCTTGGAAAAACGCACTGTGTTTCGGCTCGGGAAACATCATGAGCAGTGTCCTGCGTGTTTTCTGTGTATAGCTGTCTTTTAACGCATACAGAATTCATTCGAAATCATTGATTTCTCCAATTAACAAGGATCCCTTAAATGATGAGTCAAAGTAACATCTAATCGGATTAGTTTCCTTAGAGCTAGTTCAGAGTTTGGTCAAGAGTTTACCTTTCACAGATGAGCAAAGAAGAATGTTGGGGGTGCACGCTTCAAGGCACCTTACAGCTGTAGGGAGTGATTCGAGACGATTCGTGGCGTGTGCTCGTTCCCATATACCATACGCCCCGGCGTGCAGTGCTAGGATGACGTACAATACCGCTTGGGGACGTAACAGCGTTATATGCAAGTGCGGGACATGAGGGTTTTCGTTTGTTCGTTTTGTTTTGCTCTGCTTTGCTTTGTTTTGCTTTCCATCGCGTTGGTAAGAGCGTAAATAAAAAGGCGATTCCTGCGTCTACCACTAATGTAAGAGCTATTTCAAGTGCGACGTGGTGCGGCTTTTCAAATGCTTGTGGGCATTTCTCTGTTGTTGATTCTTTTTTTGTGTGTAACAAAGTGGCATTTTCATGTCCGGACGGGGAGACTTTATCATTCAGACATGAAGCCACCCTTAAGTCCTCTGAGGCGTGTCTGTCTGCAAGGCTTGTATTTTGGAAATGTTTTTTTGAAACGGAGAACGACTTTGAAATAGGCTTCCGCCGGCGCCTCGCGATCCAGGTAAGATTGTAGCAAGAACGCAGCGGCGGTGGGGCTTGCTGTAGTCGTGGCCGAGTGGTTAAGGCGATGGACTAGAAATCCATTGGGGTCTCCCCGCGCAGGTTCAAATCCTGCCGACTATGTTGTCCGCCTCCAGTCGGTGTGTTCCGGCGCAAGCAAAGAAGCGCGCCTCTTTGCTTTTCCTGGTGGTTTTAAAACGCCCAATCGCTTGTACCCGCTGCCTTGGAAATAAATTCTTCAGCGTCCGCGAATGGCATTTTGCAGCTGGAAGCATATGTCGACGCTTTTTGCACAGAGCACCAAAAAAGCGTCTTTTTTGAAGGCCCAGACACTGAGCGTTGGTGGTTCAGTGGTAGAATTCGTGCCTGCCACGCGGGTGGCTTGGGTTTGATTCCCGGCCAATGCAGTGGCTTTTGCAGCGAGCGGCTCCATCACTTGCATCCCCTTGCAACTCGCAACTGAAAACCCACTGAAGCTAAGCAGGTGTGAGCCAGGTCAGTACCCGGATGAGGGTGAGCTACAGGGAAAAACAAAGCTTCCAGCTGGATGCGGTGTTAATGGTGCCGGCGGGGGGGCGCTCACCCTGAGGTCTGTGCGGGTCCCAATGTCCCAGCATAGTGACGGAGACGCTGTGTTGTAAAAGGGCGCTGTCTTTCGGATGAGATGTAAAACCGAGGTCATAGTGCTCTGTGGTCATTAAAAGTGACCACCAAAACCTTTGACAAAAGCTCTTGGTAATTGATGGTCTTCAATAATGCTTCTCCTTTAGGTACATTTTAAATCAGCTGAAAAATGCTGTGAAATGGGGGGACACTTCAGGCCAGTGTAGGATTTGGGTTACAAGAACCATGAAACTGCACGAAAAAAGCCCGTACACTGAATTACACGGCTTTCTATTCAAAGGAGGGCAAAAGAAATTCCCTGAGTTCGATTTTTTGCAGCACAGAGAGGACCACTGTCGTGAGGCTGGTTAGCTCAGTTGGTTAGAGCGTGGTGCTAATAACGCCAAGGTCACGGGTTCGATCCCCGTACGGGCCAGGTTCTTTTCTCCTCTCTTACCAAAGCTGTTAGGTTCCTTTCCGTGGTGAGATGGGTTGTCATGCAACGCTGCCACATAGTGCCGAAAGACAAGAGTGTTGCGGGAGAAGAGAAATTTTAAGAGTGTCTTAGGTGGAGTCAAAATCAAGTGTCACAAATGCAAGTGGTTGGATTTCCAATGTTTAATATGGTAAAAATAAGCAGAAGTTATCTGCCGGTCATGGCACAGTCTGCCATGCTTTTGTCAGATACTGTAAAGTGGTGTCGAACTGGAGCCTCACCATTTGCATATGTGAGGCTCCAGTTATACATCGAGTGTCACATTAAATGACAAATATGAAGAGAGTTAAAGCAGCTGGAGAGGTTTTCTTACAACTTTTGAGCTGACACAGTTTTGGAAAATGTTTCCTTCACGCTGCACTGTACAACATAGGCAGCCAAGAGTCTCCAAAACAAAACAGAATTGACAGATAGGAGAAAATTCCCACTCGTCCTGAAGTTCCCAAAATCCAGCACTGAGCGTAAACAAAGTGTCTAAGTAGCGTGGGAATGCTAACCCTAACCCTAGCTGGAGTTTGAGCAATCCAGCACTGAGCGTAAAAAGATGAGTCAAAGTAACGTCTAATCGGATTAGTTTCCTTAGAGCTGGTTCAGAGTTTGCTCAAGAGTTTACCCAGTGGGCATTGATTCGTCGAATATACGTATATTCACGGCGAAAATACGGCTATACGTATATATACGTCGCCTCGACGTATAATCAACGTCGAATTGCAACCGTAAAATCGACGACATTAATAAACGCATATATAACGTCGAAAACACATCTAACACAGTGCCTGAGGCTTTTTACTGTATGTATCGTGTGTGCCGCAACTAGGAGTATACGGCACTCTGCACAGTGTACGAAGTAAATTATTTTCGCAGTAATTAATTTACACGTGTATAATAAATATAGTAAATATAATAAATTAATTACTGCGAAAATAATTTTCTTCGTAAATCCTGCAATCCAGATGATTGGGGTATTGGTGCATGGCTACAGTCTGTGCTAGGAACATGGAGAGGGTCTCTGGTTCAATACATATTTGTGGGTCTGGTATTATTCGTTATGATCATATCGTTAATATCCTGTTTGAAAAACATGTGGACTAAAGCTGCTGCTTCTGTGCTAATTGTACGCCCTGAAGGGATCATGAAGGTCAAAAAATGATTTCATGGGAAAGGTTCCCTTATCTAGTGGCAGAACCTGATGGGTAGAACAATATAGTTTTAAGGGGGGTTACTCTTGGGAGTGATTCCCCTAGATGCAAATGATTATTGTGGTTTATTTGTTCATAATAAGATGTTTTGCAGGAACGGAACAAAGAGAAATTTTACAACTTCAGCTAGAATTGTTCTGCAAAACGTCACAGCTGAGGCAGGGGAACAATGTGTAGATTTTTCTAAGAGTTATTACCCAGTTGTTGACCAATCTGTTGACCAATGTTGACCAAAAAAGCCTAGGATTATGCTGGGCTCCAGCCCACAGGGATTTACCTGTGCTGTAAGAACTAATGAGTGAATAAGGAGACTGGATTCTGGTGAAAGACTTCAGGAAAAAGAAATGGTGTTCACTCAGGTGGAGCGGGCTGTACCAGGTGCTGCTGACCACTGCCACTGCTGTGAAGGTCACAGAAATGGTGCCCTGGATTCATGCTTCCCACTGTAAAAAGGTCACAAACGAACTGAGCAAAGCACAGGAGTGATGTCTCCACAAGGACAGATGGGGATAACCTGCTTGGGACTGATGTGCACAGCCTTTTTCCTTTTTATGTAGAAGCCTGTCACCACCCCAAAAGAGGAAGAATCTAAACACGAAGCCTCTTTGTATACAAACTGGCTGAATGAAACTGATAATGAGGGGGATATGAGTAATTTGTGGTATAAATTTATAAATCATACTGTAAAGTTAAAGAAATTTAATGCATCTTGTTATATATGTGCTTTAATGCCTCATTCTACAGCCTCACCCATGCGACTTTTTATGAAATGTACTCTTTTATTAATATCACGTTAGAAGGCTTAGACGCTATCAAACAAGAATTAAGGGGAGTTAGATTAATGGCACTTCAGAACAGGTTCGTGCTGGACCTTCAAAATGCAGCATCTGGAGGAGTCTATGCTTTAGTAGGAGACTCCTGTTGTACATATATTCCAGCTAATGACTATGATTACGGAAATCTTACGCTCGCTATTCAGCATTTGAAAGAACTAAAAGACAAGGTGAATAAAGAGAGAGGCATAAAAGATACACCGGCTTTTCTCTCCTGGTTAGAATCACTGTTTGGGCCAGGGGGAATGTTTTTCTTTTAAGTTACTAACACCGATTATAGGGGCTGTGATACTTGTCTTCCTGTTTTTATGTTGCTGTATGACATGTATTATTCCAATGCTTCGAAATATGGAAATATGGTACCTAGGGGGATAAACTGTTCATCCTTCCAGTCTGGAGAATTGGCAGCTGTCTGACGTCAGTAAGTGATCCTTAAAAATTAATAGTTCCATGACAGTGTGCATCACCAGAAAATCAATTTCAATGCATTAAAACTCTTGTTATCCTTCTGATCATTGAAGTGTCATTGCCCCAGCACTGTATACTCTTACTTTTGACGCCTGTCTGAAGTTGGATCCATTTCTAAGAATGGTGACTCACATATCCTCATGTTCAACTTTGGCTCAACCACACAAACTATGAAGTTAATCATCTGCTTTTGCTCCAAGATTTATGTTACTAGGCTCTCTCCTGGGGATCCTCGTGTTCAAATATTGCCCTTATTGTGGATGATCCATGACAGAATTCAGGGAATTCAGAATTCTGATACCTCAGCTCAGATTCTGACTGGGCAGACTGTCATTGCATGGTGTGAATGTGTGCATATCTGTTTTTGTGCATGTTCTGTGGCCTGTTGTACAGTACATCACAAATGAAAGGGAAATGGAAAACTAAAATAAGACTCAAGTGTTTTATCTTTCATTAACAGTGTTTCATTAGTATCTGTGCTAGATCCTGTCATCCACTGCTTACCATGACAGGCTCTAGCACAGGATAGCAGCTAATACATTTAACAATCTCACTGCACAATGTTGTATATTCAAGGGCTGATCTTCTGTACTTTTTCTTTCACTTTTCATTTCCTAGAAACTCAGTCCTGCCAGGAATAATCTGAGAACAAAATCAATCTGAGTGAAAATCAAGCAGAGGAAGATTGTTTTACAGAGTCAACAAGGTCTAATTCAAGGTCATCAGCACTAACAACATTCTCTCTGGAGACAGGCGATAAGAAAATTGAAAGTGTGTATTGTTACACAACAGCAGAGACTATGAGTTATGCTATCATGAGAGTGGTGATGGATTTTTTTCATTGCTTAGTTTTGCAGGTTCTGTACATTTGAACATTCAAAGTGACTAAAGTAAAGGAGTTTTCCCTTTTTACCACATAATTCCCAAAGATCAACACTAATAGAAAGCCTAATTCCAGCCAAGATTCAATTACTGTCTCTCAGGCATCCCAGCAGTGGATTTCATGACTTCAGACAGCCATCTTTATCAGTGGAGAACTCAATGCTCTGAGGTTTACTGGCAGAGTCTCACACTGGGTAATATGTTGGTAAATAAGGTCCTATGGAATTCTACTATTGATAAATTCTACTATGGAACTGCGATGTGTCCTGAAAAAATCTTCTATGATAGTGGTACAGTCCATCACACCCCACCTACAGCCTTTAAAAGAGAAAAAAAAAACTGACAACAACAAAGTAAGTCTGTGGTGTAATCAGCTAGGTCTTGCAAACATACTTGACCTCTTCCAGCTACCAACATTATAAATGCTGTTTACACATTAGATGGTTATTTTTTGGCTTCTGATATTATGGTGGAAAAAGAGCCCTGGAATCTTTGTTGAAGGACAAAAGACGGAAAGAACGGGCAGTGTAACCATGGCGAAGAGAAGGGAAATATTCGAGAGAGCTTTTTTCATACACTTTTTATCATTGTTTTTCCAGCCCAACAATGATCAACAAATATGGGCAGGCGTCCTGTGCCAAATCCAATCTACCTTTCTTCCAAGCATACAGGAATGTCAGTGAATTAAATATTGACATATGAAAATACCCAAAAATATGCAATCACACATATGCAGTTTGAGCAAACATAAGACAATACCCAAGTACCACAAACTACCAGGCATCATTAGCAGTTCAGGTGGGGAGCTGTGTCAGCATGCGTAGGCTGCAAAGGAACAAGTAATAGGTCTATTCCATGCTTAAAAGAGAAGAAAGAAAACACAACATTTCAGCCGTGGAGCCCTCACACCTGAAGAAGGCTCCATGGCCGAAACGTTGTGTTTTCTTTCTTCTCTTTTCATCTAGTGTCATTAGCCAGTTCCTGTCAAAATAAAATAGAAATGGATAACATTCTAGAGAGAGTTTGAAATACCAAGGTACAATTTAAACCATATTTCTTCCACTACAACCACAATATTTTGGAGAGATCGCTGAGCCTAACTGTTCTGGCATGCCCGTTAGCCTCCGTCCTGCTTCAGCAATGAATGCAACGGGGCACATTCTGAGGGAGATGCGGTCAATCAGGTTGCAGGAAAACCACGCTATGCTTTTTTTTGAGATCCTGAAAAGGACAGAGGGGCCATGTATATGTGTGCAGCTGGATATGTAATTGCAGGTGGCGTAGCAAATTCTGCTGAAGCCCCACTGCCTGGTGTGGACGGTAGCTGTGCATGTTGCAGCAGAATTGTGCATGTGAGATCAAGGGGGCATGTCATGTGTTTGAGCACTTCACTCCCTTCCGGAAGCACGCGATTCCCCGAGTCCAAAAAATTTGTAAGTTCTTTGGATGACCTGTGGACCGATCTTTCACGATGAAGAATTCCTTAAGAAGAATAGATCTCGGCCCACCATCCCAATGCCTCCATCTCAAAACAGCAACCTCCCACTGCCCTTAGTCTGCAAGGCAGTCCTTTCAAGTGCGATGATGACGCCGGGACCTTCGTTGCCTATTGTACGAGCTGAACTTTTGTGCTCATCAATTCAACGCTCTTTCCATCAACTCATCTTGTCTTTTGACGCTTCGTGTTTTGTGCTCCTTTGACTATCGGCATATCGGGTGACTGCAAACACTGAAGTTCTTGCTTACGGAGTGTGGAACAGTGTTTTCAAGTGATCGCTGTTCTGTCATGTTGACGCCGAGTGAATCTTTCTTTGGCAACATGGGCAGGCTGACAGCAGCGCGAGCGAAAGTAATGGCAAATTTCTTGACTTATTTCTGAATGTGAATGTTCTTTAGAAAAGGGATGCGGCGTTGCTTCTCCCCCGTGTAAAGGTCACGCATTCCAGACGTGGTTATGAGCGAACAGTTGCCGCAAGTGTTTGAAAAGAGCAAGAGAGGAAGCAGCCCTGCCCCGTGTGGGGATCAAACTCAGGACCTTCAGATGATGAGACTGACGTGCTACCAACTACGCCAACGAGGCCAGCTGCAGTACACAGCCGGAAAGTTTGCCTCATATGGATTTCAGTCGCCCGTTCCCTAATCTTTAGACGCCCTCTGCTGGATGTTGCATTTGCCTTTTGATCTCACCGATACTTTTTTGGTCTGTTTCTGTTGCGAGTCTGTTTTTCAGATCTCACCTAGCACAAGTCTCTCTGGCTGAAGTGGCCTCTCTGCTTCAGCATCGTGCCCTCACTCAGCCATTAAAAACGTCACTCGGACTTCTGACATGCTGACATGAAATGTCAAGAGAGAGTGGCGGAGACGCTTAAGGCAGAGAGAAGATGAAGAGGGGGCGTGGCTGCGAAATGATTGACAGCTGCATGACGCTCTCCATGCAAGGTGTGACCACAGGCTAAAGGACACCTTTCGGCACATCAAGCTCTAAGCACACACCTGGAGGACGTGGGAAATGATCCCGCTACCTCTCGCATACAAAGTGAGCGCTGTACCATGCAAGCTAACCCCCCTCGCTGGGGCTCATGCCTCGGTGTCGCCTAGTGCCGCTTGTTCCCCTCTTACCGGTGCAGTTCACTGCCCTTCGTCTGCAAGGCAGTCGTGTAATTGCGGCTTTCTTGACTTATTGATGAAGGTCTGACTGGACGAGCAAATGACGCCTCTCCCCCGTCCTCAAGCTCGCTGACAGAATAAAATGGAAAGTGCTGCCATGGCTCATTGGTTTAGGGGTATGATTCTCGCTTAGGGTATGGGAGGTCCTGGGTTCAACTCGCGGATGAGCCCTTGTGTGTTCTTTTTGTCCTCGTCCACAAGACTGGGAACTGATATCCACATCACCTTGCAGCATCTGCTTATGGCAAACGATGGAATGTGACTAATGACTGAACGAGCCTGGTGAATACTCATCACGTGGCACAATGAGAGCGTGCAGTCAGCTGTCCAAGGCAGCAACCTCATTGCTCGTTCAAAAGAACACGTACTGAAAACTCATCACCACTATGTCGTAAATGAGCACCGCGATCGCTTGTTGTCATGCGTCCTTACTTGGGAAATGCAGAAGCAAAAACTGCCCTCTCTCAGCCACCGAAACGTGTGCGGCTCGCCTTGCACTCTCTGCGCCTCGCATATTTATGGAGCTGTCTGCTCTTCTTTCTGTTGAAGTGCGCAAGTTACGGGGCGTACTGCACACTATGATGTGCTCAATGACAGCTTTCAAGATTTGAAAACTATGAGCTTGATGGCTCAAGTCGAACGAATGTGGTTGTTACGCAATTGATGATCAAACGCACGTATTCTAACGATTCGTGAGAGTATGTTCTAAAGGTCCCTGGCTCGATCCCGGGTTTCGGTGTTTTGTTTCATCGCGCCCTTTGTTCCTCTCTCCAGTGCCCCCTGCCTAAAGTGACGTGTCCCTTTCTCAGCCCGAAACGCAAGCGAGACACCAGCAGCAGTCCCTGCAGGTTTCCGTGGTGTAGCGGCTATCACGTTTGCATAACACGTGAAAGGTCCCTGGTTCGAGACCGGGCGGAAACAGCCTCGTTTTGCACGCTCCTGTACTTCACAGAGGTATTGAGCGACCGGTCATTTGTTCCCAATGTATTTCCGGTGCCTTCATGCACTCTTGTACCAAACGCACGTTCCTTCTGTATGCGGAGCCGATCATTTGCAATTGGGCTGTGCCGACAGATCAGGACGAGCTCTGTCAGCTCAAAAGCAGCGCAGGACCTGCAAGAACAACAGAAAGATTAGCATCCAGCGGGGGCTTCTTAGTGAGCCCAAGATCTCATCAAGAATCGGCTCCAGCAACAGGGCTGGGCGCATTGTTCCATTCTCTAACAACTCTCGGTGTAAACAAGTCCCTCCTGGTCTCTGCTTGAATTGCACTTTCCTGCGTTTGCTTTGGTGTAACTGGCTTCCCCTGCATGGGCGAATGTGAAGAAGATCCTTAGTAAGTCATTGAAGAAACCCGAGAAGAGGTCGGAGTGGTCCCTGTCGTTCATCAACGATCCAGTCAGGCAGTACTCCTCTGTAAAGCGCCGTTCGTTCACATCAATTGGCTTTTTTTTGCTTTCACTCGTGCAAGTAGTAAAAGCAGACGCCCCTATTCTGCTGTGACCCGGATTCGAACCGGGGTTGTTGCGGCCACAACGCAAAGTACTGACCACTATAGGATCACGGCGAGTTACCGATACACACGGGGCAGGGCGGAAAAGGCTGTGCTCTCTTCGTGTGACATAATTCGGGAAAGTCCTGACGTTGCATTTCAACTGAGCCCCAGTATACATCGACCCTTCGACACTCTGAGTGACAACTCTCTTGCGTGTTTTCTCATATTTATGTAGTTTGCTTGCATGATGCCCGGAACAGCAGGGTTGCGCACTCCCATATGGTCTAGCGGTTAGGATTCCTGGTTTTCACCCAGACGGCCCGTGTTCGACTCCCGGTATGGGAACGTGTCAATTTTGCCTCCTGCTTTCCAAAAGATCAGCACTGTGTACGAAGGAGCCGCATTAAAACTACTCAACGTGCAAATCGTGCGAGAAGAGGGGGCGCTTGTTTCCAGCCGAAACTTCTCGCGTGTGAGACGAGCTGACCATCGCTGCAGGAGGTGGGAGGGTCACTCTGGTAGACAGGGCTGACCTTCGGCAATAGGATTTATACTCTCCAAGATGATATTTGCACTTTCTGGAGAGGCGATTTTCTCCACTTCAGTAGCCCGATTTCGTCGATTGCGTGGAGAGGGCTGTAGAATGTGGCGCCGTCTTTCCTGCTCCGTCCATGACAGGCGTGCTGGTCTCTGGAGAGAGAGCACGGTCCATCAGCGCACCCCAATAAAGGCACTGGAAGCAGCTGAATCGCATTGGCGAAGCTCAGCGCTGGGCCGCTGGGCACATCTGACCACAGTTTCCGTAGTGTAGTGTTTATCACGTTCGCCTCACACGCGAAAGGTCCCCGGATCGAAACCGGGCGGAAACAGACCAGACTTCTTCTGTCGCCACGCACAAAAGGGGATTGGGGATTCGCCTAGCGCTGTGATCGAACAGACCCACTCACCTCTTAGTGTGGCGGGATCTGCACAGTGCATGTCGCAGCGCATCCTGCTTTCACTTCAATGCGCGTCCTGATGTACCCCGGTCTCCCGCGTGACAGGTGGGGACAGGTGACAGGTCCACGTGACAGGTCCTATACTAACGAGGAAGACATCTCTCTCTCCGACCCCCGGCATCGTGTCCCGACCCACCGTGCTGGAAGCCGACTCGTGCTGTGATTCCTTTACGGAGCAGAAATGACAACCGAGGAGCCGAGAGATCATTTCAGCATTTCGCGTCTGAACGGAAAACACAAACGACCAACTCAGAATGATTTGCCTTTGACGCTTATCAAAGCGTTTTTTGTGCATCGAACAGACCCACTCACCTCTTAGTGTGGCGGGATCTGCACAGTGCATGTCGCAGCGCTCCCTGCTTTCACTTCAATGTGCTTCCTGATGTCGAGTCGTGTGCCGTGCGGAGGCTCTGAAAGCGAGAGCAATGAAAAGGTGCACGACGTTGTGTTAGAAAACAGAGAAGTGAAAGGCAGTCCTTTCTCTAAGGAGGTAAAAGAAAAGCTACTCCCCGTCAGGGAATCGAACCCTGGTCTCCCACGTGACAGGCGGGGATACTTGCCACTATACTAACGAGGAAGACATCGCACGCTCCGACCCCCGGCATCGTGTCCCGACCCAGCGTGCTGGAAGGCGACGCGTGCTGTGATTCCTTTACAGAGCAGAAATGACAACCGAGGAGCCGAGAGATCATTTCAGCATTTCGCGTCTGAACGGAAAACACAAACGACCAACTCGGAATGACTTGCCTTTGACGCTTATATACCTCTTAGTGTGGCGGGATCTGCACAGTGCATGTCGCAGCGCTCCCTGCTTTCACTTCAATGTGCTTCCTGATGTCGAGTCGTGTGCCGTGCGGAGGCTCTGAAAGCGAGAGCAATGAAAAGGTGCACGACGCTGTGAAATAAACATTAATAAACGCATATATAACGTCGAAAACACATCTAACACTAGGAGTATACGGCACTCTGCACAGTGTACGAAGTAAATTATTTTCGCAGTAATTAATTATATTTACTATATTTATTATACACGTGTAAATTAATTACTGCGAAAATAATTTACTTCGTACACTGTGCAGAGTGCCGTATACTCCTAGTGTTAGATGTGTTTTCGACGTTATATATGCATTTATTAATGTCGTCGATTTTACGGTTGCAATTCGACGTTGATTATACGTCGAGGCGACGTATATATACGTATAGCCGTATTTTCGCCGTGAATATACGTATATTCGACGAATCAATGCCCACAGCTTGGCATACAAGGGTTTTGCGGAGGGGTCTTGCCACCTGCCTGAAAAAAAAACAGTAAAATGTTTGAGTGCCTATAGAGTTTCTATTTTTATTTTCTTGAGAAAAGTTGATACCATTTCCTGGAAACCCCGTCCCCCATCAGTGCGCGGTGCCCGGGGAAAAATCTGTAGGGGGGCGTCTGAAATTCTGAGCGGGGGTGATATTTCGGTTGAAACGGAGCTGTACGGTGCAGCTACCCAAATGAAATCTCGCAGCTATGCCATTGATTAGTGCTTCATGATAGAAGATATCGACTAGCAATCTGGTATTTGCGATGAAGTTCAGTTTCACATTTTTCGTCACTCTCACTGGAGAGTATTGCCTGGAGCGAAAAGTACCATAAGCGTTCATTTTTGCAGCTACATGGACGTTCTGAATCGTTAAGAAAAAATGTTGTAAAACCAACAGAAAGCACAGAGTGCTATAACTAGTCCTAGTTATATAACGATTTTAAGTATAATGATAAACTACTGCAAGGAATCGGCCCACCTGAGCAAACAGGATCGTAATGTTGACACTCAATAACGACACTGATATGTGCAGTTCCTGGACGGATAGCCCTCCTGCCCATCAAACAGACTGAGTGACTGTTCGTGTCATTTAGTGTTGTCTGACCATTGACAAAGTACAACTATTTTTTTAGGGCGCAAATTAAGTTAGGTAAATCTTTTTGCCCAAAACTGAAGGGGCAACATTCCCCCCTCCCCCCGTGATGCCAGGCCTGTCCCCAGCCTATTCCATAATGTCATTATATATAATACCATACAACAGTGACCGATCCTTACTAACTACATGTGTTAAAATTGCACATCAGCTCATAGCAGGGGGCACATAGCCGCGATGTATTATCAATGTTATATTTCAACCATAATATCGACAACATTAATAAACGCATACGTTGAGAAAATATCGAACCCAGCATATTTTCCGGTTATATACCACAATGCATTGCTAGTATTCGTTGGTCACCATTTTGGACACGTTTTTCAAACGTAGAAGTATATCCGCAAATATCTCAGCAATCCTCTTTTGACGAGTAAGTATGAACAATAATAATACTATCTGAATACATACAGATCTTTCTTAATATTATTTTGATTAAAATAGTACGTGAATAAGCAAAAAATGGCACATAAAATAGTGTGAATGGGGAAGATGACACAAAATCGTTTTGCCGTTTCTCTATTCTTATTCTATGTTGTACTTTCAAACTTTGGGTACTCTTTAATTAGGACAGACTTTATTGCTCAACTGCTATGATGCAAGCCAAATTTTATACATTTATTTCAGTTTTGAGCTTAGTAAACCGTTCATTTTTTAGATTATACTAAAGAAGATATTAATCATCATTTATTTGGGAAGTAATATTATATAATTTTCTCCTAGCTGCGGTGCTGAAGTCCCACCCTACATCAACAGAAAAAGAAATAAAGGAGCATGCAATGTGTTACTTGAAGAATGCATATGCAAGGCAGGGGGCCAGGAGATCTGGACACTGAAAATAATAGGTTTTTGGTTCTAACTGTTAGGACAATTAGACAGGGTTTGCAAATAGTGGAAAAAAATCATCTTAGCTTCCATTGTAATATTTTTTTTTCTTGGAAATATAGAAGTTGTACATTTTAAAGTGTATATTTGAATCAAAATGTGGTTTTGAGTTAGTGTGTTAATGTAATTAGTTTTGTGTTTGTCATTACTATACTGTATATTGCCATGTTACCAGAATTTGTAACTGAAGTTTAAGACTAGTTGTGTTTTTTATGATTATTGCCCATATGTTGATTGTTGATTGATTGTATACAATGTATAATTTGAAATACATATGTTTCAGGTGTGAATGTGTATTTTCAGAATACATTTCTAAATCTAATCATTGGCTTGGTTTACTTGTTTCTACACCTATAAAATCTATCTTTGATGTATAATAGACCTCTAACCATATACGTATAACAGACCTCTAACCATATACATATAATAGACCTCTAAAGTTATACGTATAATAGACCTCTAAAGTTATACGTATAATAGACCTCTAACCATATACGTATAATAGTCCTCTAAAGTTATCCGTATAATAGACCTCTAAAGTTATCCGGAACTCCAACCATATATGTATAATAGTCCTCTAAATTTATCTGTATAATAGAACTCCAACCATTTATGTATAATGAATGTCTAAACATAGACGTATAATTGACGTATAACTTTAGACGTATATTAGAATTTCATTCTAGACTAATTGTAGACCACATTTAGACGTATAAGGTATGCGTTTAATAGACGTATATTATATTATATTATATCATTCCCAAACGCGAATCTCCTGTTTTAGAAATGCTTTGGGCGGCGTGAAGTGAAAATAAGAAGTGGGCTCCAGATGCACATGGAAGCAATCAAGTGTTTCATCCGAGCTGTTTCAAAGACTGCCCAAGAGCTTTCCTTTCACAGAGGCGCAACGATTAATGATGGGGGTGCACCCTTCAATGCGCCTTCCGACTCTAGGGAGTGATTGAGACGATTCGTAGCGTGTGCTCATTTCTCTCCATTCCCCGTGTTGCAGTGGTAGGATGACGTAAATTACTGCTTCGACACGTAACGGCATTATAATCACGTGCAGGAGCTGAGGGCTTTAGTTTTGTTTCGTTTTCCATGGCGTTCGTAAGCGCGCAAATCAAAGGCAAGTCCTGCGTCTAACACGAACGTAAATGCTTTTGAAAGTGCAGTGTGGTGCAGCTTGTAAAATCCTTGTCCACATTTGTGGTTTGTTGATGTTTGTTCTGTCTGCCAAAGTTGCATTTTGACATCCGGACGGGGAGACTTTATCATTTGAACGTGAAGCCAGCCTTAAACCCTCTGAGGCGTGTTTGTCTGCCGGCACGTATCTTGTGAAAGGTATTTTTTTTTAACGGAGAGCGACTTTGAAAAAGTTTCCGCAGCCACCTCGCACTGCGTTGAAATCCGTTGGGGACTCCCCGCGCAGGTTCGAAACCTGCCGACTCCGGCATCTGCCGCACGTTGCCTTGTGCCTGCGCGGTAAAGGTGAAGTGCCGCTTCTCCTCTCCTAGTACTATAAAAACGCTAAATCGCTTGGCCCCGCTGCCATGGAAATCAGTTCTTCAGATAACCACACACTTTGCGTTCGCACCTCTGGTGCTCTACTTATGCCTTTGAAAACCTAATGAATAAAGCTGAAAGAACCGACACAATATGTAGGTGCTCATAAAGCACGCAGTAAAGAACTGTTAACAGCAAGGGTTTCAGTGGGTTAACTGAGGAGAAGGCATGATCGCTAATTGTTTACTTTTTATTTGGTGTTAGAAACACTCTTACTGTGCATGACGTGCAACAAATGTAGCCACAGAAATTGCATCACGCTTTCATGTATGCTATTGCAGACACCAACGTTGCCTAGATAGAAAACCGAAATAGCCGTGGGTTTGCTTGCTGGTCTGAAGGATCTCTCTTCGAATCTCTATCATTTGTCAATGGAAGTAAAAGGCGCTGCAATCTCATACGTTCAGAATCAAAACCGCAGCTGTTGTTCGACTTTATTTCTTGACTAATTACAACTGAGTGTCACATGAGCAGTTACATAAACTTGTCTGGTATATTTGAACACAAATGCCGTTCTTCAATTAAAACTAACAGTACATTGTCAGGGACATTCAGTTCTATACAAACAAGAGACAGACAAGAGAATATTTCTACCTTTCATGTGGACTACGTGTTGACTTACTGATCGGAATAATAAGAAGACAGAACAAAAAAAGGCACCGCTGGTATTCGGACCCAGGATCTCCTGTTTACTAGACAGGCGCTTTAACCAACTAAGCCACGGCGCCCCGGGAGCGCTGTCCTTTTGCAGCCACTTGGACACACCACTCAGACACATCTGCATTCGGTGTGTGCTCCGCCTGCTCGCTGAGCAAGTTGCCACCTTTACATACAATAGCAACATCGACAACAAGAGAAAGGATGAGAAATGGCTTTTATCTGGAACTTTTCATGTCCAAGGAACTCAATGTGCTTTCTGTGTACAACAGGGCCACTGAACTCCATACTGGCCACTGAACCACAGCAGTGGCTTGCTGGCTTGATGTCTCCCAAGGAAAATGTTGAAATTGCATGTGGAACAGGAAAATGACTCTCAGGTGCCCATTGCTCATTTTCAGACACATTTATGCAATACTTTCACCATGCGTTGAGCAATAGGGATTAAAGATAGCAGAGGTAAGGTTTAAAAGTGATTCTGAGGTGCAACACATCAGCGATACAGCTAGGCATCTGAAATGCGGGGTTTGAGAGCCCTTCAGGGAACACCGTACCCTAAAGGTACCAGAAGTCCACTAGTATAAGCATTAAGTCACTGTCACCCCTGTTACAATGTGATTGCTACATATCTTCATTTCTTTGGTTTTTAAGGAGTAAGAGTGAAGGGGGTCTAAATCTGCGATCCAGTGTGTTGAAGTATTTCACAACACTACCTGTAGCCCGTCTGAAAATAAATCCTCATTCTGATTATTGCCCTGGGCATGTACCAATAAATTACTGAGCATATATATATCTCACTGTGTTGAAGCTAGAGACCTGTATGTAATAATATGATGCTAAAATGTTATTTTCACATATATTAATGTAATAAATGATTGCTTATGCTTTATAAACAAACCTAATTAAAATAAAAGCTTAAGTTTTGTATTTATCTTGTACCATAGAACATGATTTTCTTTGTATTTCAAGCCAACAAAGTGTCCAAATGACGCACTACATGATATAAGGAAGATTATCACATGCATATCGGTATTATCTTTCTTATGAAAATGCATTCCTTTCATTACCTTTTACTTTTTAAAATGAACTCAAATTGTGTATAATGTAATAATTTAAGTAGAATAGATTCTAATAATATAATGATCCAGTGTGTTGCACTACTTCACTGCTTCACTGCTCTATGCCGTCTGGAAATAAATCCTCAGACTGCTTACTGCCCTGGGCATGTACCAATAAATTACAGGAGCACATCTATATATCACTGCGTTGAAGCAGGAGACACACAATCACTGCAAGCACATCCTAAATACAGTGTTCCATCACCTTTGACCTCATCCAGAACATATCATTTCTTGAAAGGGATTGCTGTCCGAATGCACATCTGAATCCCAAACAGAATCTCTAGTAATATACGATCGTTTGTGAAACATGCAAATGACTGTCTCAGGGGCCCATTCCTCATTGTCAGACACATGTATGCAATGCTTTCACCGTGCATTGAGCAATAGGGATTAAAGACGCCACAGGTAAGGTTAGATGTCATGTTCTATGATCATTTCTTTCAGCATTAGGGACTAAATATACCAAACGTATGATGCTAAAATCCTGAAAAAAGGATGTGCTCCATCTTGTCAGTAGATTGGATTCCAAAACTGATTTGGGTCAATATACATTATCTTTGAAGATAAGGTACAGTCTACTGTAGGGAACCATCAACTTAGAAAGCATTGGCCTTCCCTGGGGGTCAGGTAGGTGCAAAAGATAAACCTTTATCCTATCTTTATATTAAGATAAGTGGCCAAGCAGTATTTTTCCAAGTTTCACCAAGCTCATCATGTTGCCATAGTAGACAAAGTTCTATAAAATGTTAAATAACTTTTAAAAAAAGCATCTTGGTCTTTCAGTACTGTACAAGGTGAATTAAACTGTCCCTGGTAATAAAAAGTAATTAGAAGCATCCCAGAAACTTTATCTCTAGAAACATTAGCTGTTTTATATCATGTAATTTAGTGTGATGTTGTCAGAATTCAAGGACATTATCACACACAGAAATTGGTTCAGTTAAATCTAAAAAACACAGCTAAACATGGGTTTAAATGTAAAATAGAAGTCTTACCTCTTGTCAAAAGATTTAATTCAAGAAGCGATGTAATAAATGATTGCTTATGCTTTATAAACAAATCTAATTAAAATAAAAGCTTAAGTTTGGTATTTATCTTGTACCATAGAACATGATTTTCTTTGTATTTCAAGCCCACAAAATGTCCAAATGACGCACTACATGATATAAGGAAGATTATCACATGCATATCGGTTTTATCTTTCTTATGAAAATGCATTCCTTTCATTACCTTTTACTTTTTAAAATGAACTCAAATTGTGTATAATGTAATAATTTAAGTAGAATAGATTCAGGTAGGAAATATAGAGTCATGACGTTTATGGCTGACATCATTTCACATGGGTGAATTTTAAGCTAAGAAACAAAAACATTTACAATGAAGATACCATTGCTTAATTTTTAATGCCTTTAAAAAATAAATACCTCCTGAGAATAATTTGCCACTCCCAGATCCTTGGTAAGGTACTGTTTGAATCCAATCAGGAGAGGAGCATCCAGGGAGTGCTTTCTATAGAGTCCAGCTTGGGCCACTCTCTTCCGGCCTGCTGATACTTTTTAACTACTCAGGGCCTGTAAGGATATAAAACACCGGTTTAAACATTTTATACCTATAAGACAAATTAGAATTTTAGTAAAAAATAGATACATCTGAAAAATAAAAAGTCTTACTGCTGATAGAGTTCTTCAGAGCTCACATCTTCCCCTTCCTTATCCGCTTCTGTTTCAGTTTCTAGAGCAGCCTCTGGCATCTCTTCCTCCTGGACAGCGGCCTCTTGCTCAGGGCTGCTGGAATGCAGGTAGATTCTTTTCAACATGCTTTTACATAATATGTTGTAACAATGATTTCAAAAAGAAACTACAGAAGCCTTACAGATTAAAAATATCTCACCTTGTGCTCATTTCCCTCTATTCCCCGTGTTGCAGTGGTGGGATGACGTAAATTACTGCTTCGACACGTAACGGCATTATAATCAAGTGCAGGAGCTGAGGGCTTTAGTTTTGTTTCGTTTTCCATGGCGTTCGTAAGCGCGCAAATCAAAGGCAATTCCTGCGTCTAACAGGAATGTAAATGCTTTTGAAAGTGCAGTGTGGTGCTGCTTGTAAAATCCTTGTCCACATTTGTGGTTTGTTGATGTTTTTTCTGTCTGCCATAAGTTGCATTTTGACATCTGGACGGGGAGACTTTATCATTTGAACGTGAAGCCAACCTTAAACCCTCTGAGGCGTGTCTGTCTGCCGGCACGTATTTTGTGAAAGGTATTTTTTTTTTTAACGGAGAGCGACTTTGAAAAAGTTTCCGCAGCCACCTCGCACTCCGTGTTAGATTATAGGAGGAATGCGGCAGCGGCGAGCTCGCTGTAGTCGTGGCCGAGTGGTTAAGGCGATGGACTCGAAATCCATTGGGGACTCCCCGCGCAGGTTCGAATACTGCCGACTACGGCGTCTGCCGCACGTCGCTTTGTGCCTGCGCTGAAAAGGCGTAGTGCCGCTTCTCCTTTCCTCGTGCTATAAAAACGCTAAATCGCTTGTCCCCGCTGCCATGGAAATCAATTCTTCAGGTAACCACACACTTTGCGTTCGCACCTCTGGTGCTCTACTTATGCCTTTGAAAACCTAATGAATAAAGCTGAAAGAACCGACACGATATGTAGGTGCTCGTAAAGCACGCAGTAAAGAACTGTTAACAGCAAGGTTTCAGTGGGTTAACTGAGGAGAAGGCGTGATCGCTAATTGTTGACTTTGTATTTGGTGTTAGAAACACTCTTACTGTGCATGACGTGCAACAAATGTAGCCACAGAAATGGCATCACGCTTTCATGTATGCTATTGCAGACACCAACGTTGCCTAGATAGAAAACCGAAATAGCCGTGGGTTTGCTTGCTGGTCTGAAGGATCTCTCTTCGAATATCTATCATTTGTCAATGGAAGTAAAAGGCGCTGCAATCTCATACGTTCAGAATCAAACTCGCAGCTGTTGTTCGACTTTATTTCTTGACTAATTACAACTGTGTTGCATGAGCAGTTACGTAAACTTGTCTGGTATATTTGAACACAGATGCCGTTCTTCAATTAAAACTAACAGTACATTGTCAGGGACATTCAGTTCTATAAAAACAAGAGACAGACAAGAGAATATTCTACCTTTCATGTGGACTACGTGTTGACTTACTGATCGGAATAATTGAAAAGTTCGGGTCATAGCCGATGCAGTGCGTGCTAATTAGAACAACAGCAACGCTGAGCTCTCAGCACCGTACTGAGCCCAGGTGTTTTTCTAAAGCTGTCAGGTGCAGTTCATTTACAGTACGCCCCGTGTCTCAACGGTAGGACGGAGTCAAATACTGCCTCGACACGCAACAGCATTATAATAAACCGCAGGACTTGAGGGCTGTTCTCTTTGAATGTTCCAAGGCATTCGTAAGAGCGTAGGTCAAGGGCCATTCGTGCATCTCCTGTAACTCGAGTAAAAATGCTATTCAAAGTGCAGTGACTGAAATCGTCGTCCACATGTCTCCGTTGTTGATTTCTTTCTGTCTAAGAAAGTTCTATTTTCATGTCCGAACTGGGAGACTTTATCATTCCAACTTGAAGCCACCCTTAAGTACTCTGAGGTGTGTGTCTGCTTACACGTATGGCGTAAAAGGTTTCTTAAACGGAGAGCGAACTTGAAAAAAGTTGCCGCCGCCTCGCACTCCCTGTTCGATTGTAGCAAGAAGCCAACAGCTGGTGTATTTACTGTAATCGTGGCCGAGTGGTTAAGGCAACAAACTTGAAATCTGTTTGGGTCTTTCTGCGCAGGTTCAAATCCTGCCGACTACGGTGTCCTTTGCATTTGCTCTCGTGCGTGCATGAAAAAGGACCAGCGCTGTTTTGTTTTCGCTGGGACCTTTAACACTCTAAATCGCCTAGACCCACTGCCTTGGAAATCGATTCTTCAGCACCCACGAGTGACGCTTTGCAGCTGGACGCAGATAACGATGCTTTTCTGCAACGAGCTTTCCAGCTGAATTTTCTCGGCAGCTCCATACTGAACCTGTTCTCCATTGCAACATAGCGGAGGCTCGTCACGTCTATAGCAAGGCTGTGTAGGACCGCATACGCCACAGTGACTTGTACACAGACCACATGAAAGGCAAGCAAAATACACTTTTAAAATTCCAAAGACTCACAAGGTCAGAGGAACAGCGATGACCTGAACAGATCTGTTACAGAAGTGTAGGTTGACCTTTTTAGAGCTGTAATTGCATTTTTGTTTAATAGAAGATCAAATCTACTCGCATGTACCAGCACCTTACAGTTTATTGATGTTAATTCTATTTAAGTAATAAGATTGCTAACGATGTTTGACTTTAGCCGGTGTTTTTTAGAACAAATTGCTTACTCTTCTGTAAGGAATACGCAGTACGTGCCTTTGTCAGTCATTGCTCACCATACCTGTAACTTTCTTATCTAACTCACTTCCTCAAATGGTGAAGGTCCACAAACATAAATGAAAAAAACCCTTGTTGTAGATGAGGTGCACAAAAAAGCAGCCCCTGATAGTGTATAACACATTTATACTATTGCAAATAGTATAGAAAATTATATAATATTACTTCCCAAATAAATGATGATTAATATCTTCTTTAGTATAATCTAAAAAATGAACGGTTTACTAAGCTCAAAACTGAAATAAATGTATCAAATTTGGCTTGCATCATAGCAGTTGAGCAATAAAGTCTGTCCTAATTAAAGAGTACCCAAAGTTTGAAAGTACAACATAGAATAAGAATAGAGAAACGGCAAAACGATTTTGTGTCATCTTCCCCATTCACACTATTTTATGTGCCATTTTTTGCTTATTCACGTACTATTTTAATCAAAATAATATTAAGAAAGATCTGTATGTATTCAGATAGTATTATTATTGTTCATACTTGCTCGTCAAAAGAGGATTGCTGAGATATTTGCGGATATACTTCTACGTTTGAAAAACGTGTACAAAATGGTGACCAACGAATACTAGCAATGCATTGTGGTATATAACCGGAAAAAATGCTGGGTTCGATATTTTCTCAATGTATGCGTTTATTAATGTTGTCGATATAATGGTTGAAATTTAACATTGATAATACATCGCGGCTATGTGCCCCCTGCTATGAGCTGATGTGCAATTTTAACACATGCAGTTAGTAAGGATCGGTCACTGTTGTATGGTATTATATACAGTATAATGACATTATGGAATAGGATGGGGACAGGCCTGGCATCACGGGGGGAGGGAGGAATGTCGCCCCTTCAGTTTTGGGCAAAAAGATTTACCTAACTTAATTTGCGCCCTAAAAAAATAGTTGTACTTTGTCAATGGTCAGACAACACTAAATGACACGAACAGTCACTCAGTCTGTTTGATGGGCAGGAGGGCTATCCGTCCAGGAACTGCACATATCAGTGTCGTTATTGAGTGTCAACATTACGATCCTGTTTGCTCAGGTGGACCGATTCCTTGCAGTAGTTTATCATTATACTTAAAATCATTGTATAACTAGGACTAGTTATAGCAGTCTGTGCTTTCTGTTGGTTTTACAACATTTTTTTCTTAACGATTCAGAACGTCCATGTAGCTGCAAGAATGAACGCTTATGGTACTTTTCGCTCCAGGCAATACAAACCGTGAGAGTGACGAAAAATGTGAAACTGAACTTCATCGCAAATACCAGATTGCTAGTCGTTATTTTCTATCATGAAGCACTAATCAATGGCATAGCTGCGAGATTTCATCTGGGTAGCTGCACCATACAGCTCCGTTTCAACTGAAATATCACCCCCCCTCAGAATTTCAGAAGCACCCCTACAGATTTTTCCCCGGGCACCGCGCACTGATGGGAGACGGGGTGTCCAGGAAATGGTATCAACTTTTCTCAAGAAAATAAAAATAGAAACTCTATAGGCCCTCAAACATTTTACTGTTTTTTTTCAGGCAGGTGGCAAGACCCCCTCCGCAAAACCCTTGTATGCCAAGCTGTGGGCATTGATTAGTCGAATATACGTATATTCACAGCGAAAATATGGCTATACGTACACACGATACATACAGTAAAAAGCCTCAGGCACTGTGTTAGATGTGTTTTCAACGTTATATATGCGTTTATTAATGTCGTCGATTTTACGGTTGCAATTCGACGTTGATTATACGTCGAGGCGACGTATATTCCCGTATAGCCGTATTTTCGCCGTGAATATACTGTATTCGACGAATCAATGCCCACTGGGTAAACTCTTGAGCAAACTCTGAACCAGCTCTAAGGAAACTAATCCAATTAGACGTTACTTTGACTCATCTTTTTACGCTCAGCGCTGGATTGCTCAAACTCCAGCTAGGGTTAGGGTTAGCATTCCCACGCTACTTAGACACTTTGTTTACGCTCAGTGCTGAATTTTGGGAACTTCAGGACGAGTGGGAATTTTCTCCTATCTGTCAATTCTGTTTTGTTTTGGAGACTCTTGGCTGCCTATGTTGTTCAGTGCAGCGTGAAGGAAACATTTTCCAAAACTGTGTCAGCTCAAAAGTTGTAAGAAAACCTCTCCAGGTGCTTTAACTCTCTTCATTTTTGTCATTTAATGTGACACTCGATGTATAACTGGAGCCTCACATATGCAAATGGTGAGGCTCCAGTTCGACACCCAGTTCGACACCACTTTACAGTATATGACAAAAGCATGGCAGACTGTGCCGGACCGGCAGATAACTTCTGCTTATTTTTACCATATTAAACATTGGAAATCCAACCACTTGCATTTGTGACACTTGATTTTGGCTCCACAGAAGACACTCTTAAATCTTCAAACACTTTTCTCTTCTCCCGCAACACTCTTGTCTGTCGGCACTATGTGGCTGCGTTGCATGACAACCCATCTCACCACGGAAAGGAACCTAACAGCTTTGGTAAGAGAGGAGAAGAGGACCTGGGCTGTACGGGGCTCAAACCCGTGACCTTGGCGTTATTAGCACCACGCTCTAACCAGCTGAGCTAACCGGCCTCACAACATCAATCCTCTCTGTGCTGCAAAAAATCGATCTCAGGGAATTTCTTTTGCCCTCCTTTGAATAGAAAGCCGTGTAATTCAGTGTACGGGCTTTCTCGTGCAGTTTCATGGTTCTTGTAACCCAAATCCTACACTGGCCTGAAGTGCCCCCCCATTTCACAGCATTTTTCAGCTGATTTAAAATGTACCTAAAGGAGAAGCATTATTGAAGACCATCAATTACCAAGAGCTTTTGTCAAAGGTTTTGGTGGTCATTTTTAATGACCACAGAGCGCTGTGACCTCGGTTTTACATCTCATCCAAAAGACAGCGCCCTTTTACAACACAGCATCTCCGTCACTATACTGGGGCATTGGGACCCGCACAGACCTCAGGGTGAGTGCCCCCCCGCCGGCACCATTAACACCGCTTCCAGCTGGAAGCTTTGTTTTTCCCTGTAGCTCACCCTCATTCGGGTACTGACCTGGCTCGCACCTACTTAGCTTCAGTGGGTTTGCAGTTGCGAGTTGCAAGGGGATGCAAGTGATGGAGCTGCTCGCTGCAAAAGCCACTGCATTGGCCGGGAATCGAACCCGAGCCTCCCACGTGGCAGGCAAGAAGTCTACCACTGAACCACCAATGCTCAGTGCCTGGGCCTTCAAAAAAGACGGTTTTTTGGTGCTCTGTGCAAAACGCGTCGACATCTGCTTCCAGCTGCAAAATGTCATTCGCGGACGCTGAAGAACTTATTTCCAAGGCAGCGGGTACAAGCGATTCGGTGTTTTAAAACCACCAGGAACAGCAAGGAGGCGCGCTTCTTTGCTTGCGCCGGAACACACCGACTGGAGGCGGACAACGTAGTCGGCAGGATTCGAACCTGCGCGGGGAGACCCCAATGGATTTCTAGTCCATCGCCTTAACCACTCGGCCACGACTACAGCAAGCCCTGCTGCCGCTGCGTTGTTGCTACAATCTTACCTGGATCGCGAGGCGCCGGCGGAAGCCTATTTCAAAGTCGTTCTCCGTTTCAAAAAAACATTTCCAAAATACAAGCCTTGCAGACAGACACGCCTCAGAGGACTTAAGGGTGGCTTCATGTCGGAATGATAAAGTCTCCCCGTCCGGACATGAAAATTCCACTTTGTTACACACAAAAAAAGAATCAACAACAGAGAAATGCCCACAAGCATTTGAAAAGCCGCACCACGCCGCATTTGAAATAGCTCTTACATTAGTGGTAGACGCAGGAATCGCCTTTTTATTTACGCTCTTACCAACGCGATGGAAAGCAAAACAAAGCAAAGCAGAGCAAAACAAAACGAACAAACGAAAACCCTCACGTCCCGCACTTGCATATAACGCCGTTACGTGCCCAAGCGGTATTGTACGTCATCCTAGCACTGCACCCCGAGGCGTACGGCATATGGGAACGAGCACACGCCACGAATCGTCTCGAATCGCTCCCTACAGCTGTAAGGCTCCTTAAAGCATGCACCCCCAATATTCTTCTTTGCGCATCTGTGAAAGGTAAACTCTTGAGCAAACTCTAAACCAGCTCTAAGGAAACTAATCCGATTAGACGTTACTTTGACTCATCCTTTAAGGGACCTTTCTTAATTGGAGAAATCAATGATTTCAAATGAATTCTGTATGCGTTAAAAGACAGCTATACACAGAAAACATGCAGGACACTGCTCATGATGTTTCCCGAGCCGAAACAGTGTGTTTTTCCAAGCCATCTGACAAAGCCCGCCCACTGAAAACTGCAGCAGATAGTGTAAAGACGTTCAACTTTGTAACTACTGCACGCACAGGAAGCAGTATAAATTCCTCTTTTCAAACTGTCAAAGGTTTGCTTTGCGAACGCTGCAGGACATCGCACAATCTCTTTTGAACGGGGACAAACGATTTCTTATGAGGCACACTAAGTACAGACGTTTAAAAAGCTCCACTCATGCCGACGATGCAGCATGAAGAAGCGCAACCTAACGTTTGCATTCCTAACACTGTTGCAACCTAGCACTGTTACATTCCGCGCATCAGTAGCTAAGAGAATATCATTTAAGGCTCTTGTTAATGCTGTTTCAGAAACCAGACTGAAATTTCTCAAGTATATTATTTGAATCCAGATACGATTGACGTTGGGCAACAACTATTCTCTCAAGACTTTAAGATTGAAATGGGACCTTTGAGACAGGCCTGTAGTTTTTAAGAACATGTGGATCCAAATTTGACTTCTTAAGGAGCGGTCTAACAACCGCTACCTTAAATTGATCAGGTACAACGCCTGACGCAAGCGATGTATTCATCATACTAATTATAGGTCCTGCCAGTCCTTCAGGGGAATCTTTGACTAGCTGAGTGGGTATGGGAGTGTTCATGTCTGTGTTCATGAGTCCACCATAAGAAGAAATCTGAACAGGAGTGGTGATCATGCGAGGTCACCACGGAGGAAACCACTGCTCTCCCCCCCAAAAAAAACACCACTGCCCCTCTCAAGTTTGCTAAAGACCACATGGATGTTCCACAGCAACTCCTGGAACAATGTTCTGTGGACAGACGTGACAAAAGTTGAACTTGTTGGTAAATGTGCACAGCATTATGTTTGGAGATAACAAAACTCTGCATACCAACTCCAAAACCTCATCCCACCTGGGAAGCATGGCGGATGCTGTACGGCTTGCAATCATTGAGGGACCGATGAATTCCAAGATGTATTTGGAAATTCTACAGCAGTATGTCAGGGTGTCTGCCTGTGATCTAAAACTCGAAAGACGCTGGGTCATGCAGCATGACAAAAACACAGGAGTACATCAACAACAGAGTGGCTGAAACAGAAGAAATTCCGTATTTTGGGATGGCCAAGTAAGAGTCCTGACCCCAATCCCATCGAAGTGCTGTGGCGTGATCTGAAGCAGGCCGTTCAGTGCAAGACATCCCAAAAATATACATGAACTGAAACAGTTTTTCATAGAGGAATAGGCCAAAATACCTCCTAACCGCTGCTCAGGTCTGACCAGCCGCTACAGAAAGTGGGGGTTGAGGTTTTTGTCATAAAGGAGGTTCCACTAGCTCCTTAATATAAGGGTTCACGTACTTTTTCCATCAATGACCTTGATTGTTTAAACCATTTGGTCAATAAAGAAACAGCAATGTCAAATGTTGGGCGTGTGTTGTTTGTTAAATCAGACTCTCTTTATTAATTATTATGACTTAGATAAAGATAAGATCACATGTTAGGAGCCATTCATGCAGAAATCCACATCATTCCGAAGGGCTGTTTACAAAAGTTTTTCTCCCAACTATATGTGAGAGAAAAGCAGAGACGCTCACTGAGTAAGGTGGGGTTGCAGCTTTGCAAATCACAAGGACATTTGTACGCTCAAAATGGGACAGGAGCACCCCAGATGGGACTCAAACCCACAATCCCTGGCTTAGGAGGCCAGTGCCTTATCCATTAGGTCACTGGGGCGGGTCGATCACGCTGATGAAGAGCCAGTTTTTTTTTTCCTTTGCTTTTTCAAAGGGATCCCCAAAATTAGGAAAGTTAGGCAGCAGAAGGTTTACTGTGACCTGAGAAGGACCGGCATCCAATCACGGTGGTACACACACACACGCTCTCACTCATCTGAGCTACACGGCTACCAAGATGATCTCAGGTGCGCCGAGCTGGTACGGAACATATTGAACTGATCGACGGCGAATTGTCTCTCAGACAGGCTTTTCACCTCTGAGCTCCCTGACTGACAGTAATCAGCTAGGTAGTGAAACAGTCAGCTGCTTCTAAGCCTTAAACAGCTGCATCTCGGCGCTTCCACGGAGAGATGATTTGAAAGCCGAACATCGCCCATTGGGAACACCTTACTATCACTAGTTTAAGAGACTCTTAAGGTCTTGCAGAGGTGCCTGTCTAATAGCATGCGCTTTGCAAGCTATAGGTGTTTAGGCTGAGGCAGAATACCTGTTAACAAAATGTTTTTCTAAAGGGGCCTCGCACTCTTTTCCAAGCAATGGTCACCATCCCCACCGAGTGTCACAATGTAGTCATGTCCTAGGACGTCACCTGTTAGTCTCCATTTGTCTGCCACCAACACTTTAGGTTACGGGGTCACAACCGCACCCCGGAGACCAGAGGAGCCGTTGGCGTTCTGGCAGCGCAGATTGGGCTGAAGGTGGGGCGCTTGAATCTCCCTGTTGGAGGCCGTCTGAAACTGACCCAAGCCTTTCCCTTGAATTAAATCACTTGTTTCCTTTGAGCCGTTTCAAAGACTGCTCCAGAGTTTACCTTGCACAGATGCGCAAAGATTAATGATGGGGGTGCACGCTTCCAGGCGCCTTACAACTGTAGGGACTGATTAGAGACAATTCGTAGCGTGTGCTCATTTCTCTCTATTCCCCGTGTTGCAGTGGTAGGATGACATAAATTCCTGCTTCGACACGTAACGGCATTATAATCAAGTGCAGGAGCTGAGGGCTTTAGTTTTGTTTCGTTTTCCATGGCGTTCGTAAGCGCGCAAATCAAAGGCAATTCCTGCGTCTAACACGAATGTAAATGCTTTTGAAAGTGCAGTGTGGTGCAGCTTGTAAAAACCATTTGTGGTTTTTTGATGTTTTTTCTGTCTGCCAAAGTTGCATTTTGACATCCGGACTGGGGGACTTTATCATTTGAACGTGAAGCCAGCCTTAAACCCTCTGAGGCGTGTCTGACTGCCGGCACGAATCTTGTGAAAGGTATTTTTTTTTAACGGAGAGCGACTTTAAAAAGGTTTCCGCTGCCACCTCGCAGTCCGTGTTAGATTATAGGAGGAACGCGGCGGCAGCGAGCTCGCTTTTGTCTTGGCCGAGTGGTTAAGTGCGTTGGGGACTCACCGCGCAGGTTCGGAACTTGACGACTCCGGCGTCTGCCGCACGTCGCCTTGTGCCTGCGCGGCAAAGGCAAAGTGCCGCTTCTCCTTTCCCGGTACTATAAAAACGCTAAATCGCTTGGACCCGCTGCCATGGAAAGCAATTCTTCAGATAACCACACATTTTGCGTTCGCACCTCTGGTGCTCTACTTATGCCTTTGAAAACCTAATGAATAAAGCTGAAAGAACCGACACGATATGTAGGTGCTCGTAAAGCACGCAGTAAAGAACTGTTAACAGCAAGGGTTTCAGTGGGTTAACTGAGGAGAAGGCGTCATCGCTAATTGTTGACTTTTTATTTGGTGTTAGAAACACTCTTACTGTGCATGACGTGCAACAAATGTAGCCACAGAAATTGCATCACGCTTTCATGTATTGTATTGCAGACACCAACGTTGCCTAGATAGAAAACCGAAATAGCCGTGGGTTTGCTTGCTGGTCTGAAGGATCTCTCTTCGAATCTCTATCATTTGTCAATGGAAGTAAAAGGCGCTGAAATCTTATACGTTCAGAATCAAACCCGCAGCTGTTGTTCGACTTTATTTCTTGACTAATTATAACTGAGTGTCGCATGAGCAGTTACGTAAACTTGTCTGGTATATTTGAACACAAATGCCGTTCTTCAATTAAAACTAACAGTACATTGTCAGGGACATTCAGTTCTATACAAACAAGAGACAGACAAGAGAATATTTCTACCGTTCATGTGGACTACGTGTTGACTTACTGATCGGAATAATTGAAAAGTTCGGGCTCATAGCCGATGCAGTGCGTGCTAATTAGAACAACAGCAACGCTGAGCTCTCAGCACCGTACTGAGCCCAGGTGTTTTTCTAAAGCTGTCAGGTGCAGTTCATTTACATGAAGGAAATCTCTTACTGGGTGTGATTACAATGCAGTAAGTAGCACAGACTGCTTAGGGAGTAGCCCGATGCATTTAAAAACGACCCGAACCAGGCAGGAGTCGAACCTGCAATCTCCTGATCCGTAGTCAGACGCGTTATCCATTGCGCCACTAGCCCTGGTGTGACACTGCAGGACTGTAACCCAGTGAGCTCAGCCCTGCAACTAGTAAAATATTACCCCCGGTCCATTCTTTTCCAAAAGTGAGAAACACCTGTTTTCTACATGTTGTCTGTTTTAAAACCATATCTCTTTAAACCAAACCAAAGAGTTTGTCTTTTGCACTGCTATTCTGATTCATTTCGATTTCAAAGAAAAAAAAAACATTACCTTCCAAAGCATCATAAAATTGTCCCTTCTTCCAGACTCTACTTCTCTCTTGTAGTAGTACAGCAGACCTTTCCAGGTGAGCAGATCACAGAGTCCGAAATGAGCTTCCTCAATCAAGCAAAGTACCTGAACATGACTCTGTCATCATAAAAGCGCCCTTGTAATAAAGAAATTAAATCCGAAATCAAGAGGGCAGTTGCCTACTGAAATACAAGAAGTCATCAATTTTAACCTAGCAACACATTAAAGGCTGCATCTATACAAGTACGATTCTAGAAATGCTCACCAGATTACGTTTTAAGAAGGAACTGTGCCTCAGGTTCCGCCGAGATCTTAACTCGGATGGCAGGATTCAGAGTCCGGAGTGCGGACTGATGGCGCACGGAGGGTCCATATACTGTGGATCCCTCAGTGATCTTCCGCGTATTCAAACCACCAGCGTGTGACTCCCCTGTCCCCGTGACCTCATTGCTCTGCTCTCTCCTCTGTGCAGCCGAGCCCGACTCACGGTAAAGTGAAAAAAAATATGCCCTCAACGTGAGATTTAGTCTGGAGCGAGGATAGATGTTACCTTTTTATCATTGAACAGGATGTATGTGATGTGGCAACTAGGTTCAATTTTGTATCCTCTTTAAAAGATTAAGGACTGGGGTGAGCGTGATTTACCAGCTAAGAACCCGACGTGCGCACCGTTTAAGCTGCATAGACTCGGTCGTTTAACTCTTCTCCATTAGTAGGGTTAAGGTTAAAGAAAAAAACATTGCTGACTTCTTTTTTTTTTGCCAGCCGCTAGCGCTGATTAGCAAGGTTTGTATTTCATGTTTTGCAAGTTGCATCCATTTTAAGAAAAACAAGTCGCGTTAAAGACAGGAAATGAATACTTGCATTTAATTAAGTCTAGCCGTAGGCGGTTGTCCATAATGACCAGTACTGTTCAAGAAGACAGAACAAAGAAGGCACCGCTGGGATTCGAACCCAGGATCTCCTGTTTACTAGACAGGCGCTTTAACCAACTAAGCCACAGTGCCCCGGGAGTGTTGTCCTTTTGCAGCCACTTGGACACACCTTTAGAAAAACATTTTGTTAGGCATTCTGCCTCAGCCTAAACACCTATAGCTTGCAAAGCGCATGCTATTAGACAGGCACCTCTGCAAGACCTTAAGAGTCTCTTAAACTAGTGATAGTAAGGTGTTCCCAATGGGTGATGTTCGGCTTTCAAATCATCTCATCCGTGGAAGCGCCGAGATGCAGCTGTTTAAGGCTTAGAAGCAGCTGACTGTTTCACTACCTAGCTGATCACTGTCAGTCAGGGAGCTTAGAGGTGAAAAGCCTGTCTGAGAGACAATTCGCCATCGATCAGTTCAATATGTTCCGTACCAGCTCGGCGCACCCGAGATCATCTTGGTAGCCGTGTAGCTCAGATGAGTGAGAGCTTGTGTGTATTTACCACCGTGATTGGATGCCGGCCCTTCTCAGGTCACAGTAAACCTTCTGCTCAAAAAAAGTGAGGTAAAACCTCACTCTGCACAGTAAAACCTAAAAAAGTGAGGTTTTATTTAATCTCTGACCAAGGGAAACGTTTCATTTTTTCAAAGAAATGTTTGTTAAAAAATAAAGTCATAGTTCCATGGGATTCAATCATAGACCGTGTGACATGGAAGTCAGGAACCTAACCCACTAAAGCACTACAGAAACATTATCGACAGACAATGTACAGCGTGTACTATTCTTGTGTTGCGGTACATGAATATAATTATATCGTTATTAATTTCTAATTTATAACTTTATTAACTTTATAAATTTATTAACGTTATTAATTAATTTCACGACGCACAGACAGAGCGTGGGGAGCCGCCGCCTGCAAACACAGCTCCAGGCAGGACTCCGCTCTGCAGGAGCCGCAGAGCAGAGGAGATGGGGGCAGCTTAGCTCCTGTGCAGAGACCTGAGCTGTTGTTGCTGCGGACGCTGTCTTTTCTGCACTCGGGGTAGGAGTGAATGTTGAGTTGCCCTTAGAAATGAAGCAGAGCACTTCAACGGTACGGGTGTGTGTGTGTGCGCCCTGGTGATTCTGGGAGACAGATCGAACCTGGGCTAAAAGAGAGGAGGCTTAGCCCTCTTCCATTTACTAGTTCAAAGTTGTACAACCCATTTGTATCTGCTAGGCGGCGCAGTCGTCGTGCACAAAGAACGCTTTGAAAAGCGTCAAAGGCAAGTCATTCTGAGTTGGTTGTTTGTGTTTTCCGTTCAGACGCGAAATGCTGAAATGATCTCTCGGCTCCTCGGTTGTCATTTCTGCTCCGTAAAGGAATCACAGCACGCGTCGGCTTCCAGCACGGTGGGTCGGGACACGATGCCGGGGGGTCGGAGAGAGCGATGTCTTCCTCATTAGTATAGGACCTGTCACCTGTCCCCACCTGTCACGCGGGAGACAGGGGTACATCAGGACGCGCATTGAAGTGAAAGCAGGATGCGCTGCGACATGCACTGTGCAGATCCCGCCACACTAAGAGGTGAGTGGGTCTGTTCGATAACAGCGCTAGGCGAATCCCCAATCCCCTTTTGTGCGTGGCGACAAAAGAAGTCTGAAGTCCGTTTCCACCCGGGGACCTTTCGCGTGTGAGGCGAACGTGATAACCACTACACTACGGAAACAGTGGTCAGATGTGCCCAGCGGCCCAGTGCTGAGCTTCGCCAATGCGATTCAGCGGCTTCCAGTGCCTTTATTGGTGTGCGCTGATGGACCGTGCTCTCTCTCCAGAGTCCAGCACGCCTGTCATGGACGGAGCAGGAAAGGCGGCGCCACATTCTACAGCCCTCTCCACGCAATCGACGAAATCGGGCTACTGAAGTGGAGAAAATCGCCTCTCCAGAAAGTGCAAATATCATCTTGGAGAGTATAAATCCTATTGCCAAAGGTCAGCCCTGTCTACCAGAGTAACCCTCCCACCTCCTGCAGCGATGGTCAGCTCTGGCCGCCTGGGTGAAAACCAGGAATCCTAACCGCTAGACAATATAGGAGCGCACAACCCTGCTGTTCCGGGCATCATGCAAGCAAACTACAGAAATATTAGAAAACACGCAAGAGAGTTGTCACTCAGAGTGTCGAAGGGTCGATGTATACTGGGGCTCAGTTGAAATGCAACGTCAGGACTTTTCCGAATTATGTCACATGAAGAAAGCACAGCCTTTTCCGCCCTGCCACGTGTGTATCGGTAACTCGCCGTGATCGTATAGTGGTCAGTACTTTGCGTTGTGGCCGCAACAACCCCGGTTCGAATCGGGGTCACGGCAGAATAGGGGCGTCTGCTTTTACTACTTGCACGAATGAAGGCAAAAAAAAGCCAATCGATGTGAATGAACGGCGCTTTACAGAGGAGTACTGCCTGACTGGATCGTTGATGAACGACAGAGGCCACTCCGACCTCTTCTCAGGTTTCTTCAATGACTTACTAAGGATCTTCTTCACATTCGCCCATGCAGGGGAAGCCAGTTACACCAAAGCAAACGCAGGAAAGTGCAATTCAAGCAGAGACCAGGAGGGACTTGTTTACACCGAGAGTGGTCGGAGAATGGAACAATGCGCCCAGCCCTGTTGCTGGAGACGATTCTTGATGAGATCTTGGGCTCACTAAGAAGCCCCCGCTGGATGCTAATCTTTCTGTTGTTCTTGCAGGTCCTGCGCTGCTTTTGAGCCGACAGAGCTCGTCCTGATCTGTCGGCACAGCCCAATTGCAAATGATCGGCTCCGCGTACAGAAGGAACGTGCGTTTGGTACAAGAGTGCATGAAGGCACCGGAAATACATTGGGAACAAATGACCGGTCACTCAATACCTCTGTGAAGTACAGGAGCGTGCAAATCGAGGCTGTTTCCGCCCGGTCTCGAACCGGGGACCTTTCGCGTGTTAGGCGAACGTGATAACCACTACACTACGGAAACCTGTAGTGTTTGCTGCTGGTGTATCGCTTGCGTTTCGGGCTGAGAAAGGGACGCGTCATTTTAGGCAGGGGGCGCTGGAGAGAGGAACAAAGGGAGCGATGAAACAAAATGCCGAAACCCGGGATCGAGCCAAGGACCTTTAGAACATACTCTCACGAATCGTTAGAATATGTGCGTTTGATCATCAATTGCATAACAACCACATTCGTTCGACTTGAGCCATCAAGCTCATAGTTTTCAAATCTTGAAAGCTGTCATTGAGCACATCATAGTCTGCAGTACGCCACGTAACTTGCGTACTTCAACAGAAAGAAGAGCAGACAGCTCCATAAATATGCGAGGCGCAGAGAGTGCAAGGCGAGCCGCACACGTTTCGGTGGCTGAGAGAGGGCAGTTTTTGCTTCTGCATTTCCCAAGTAAGGACGCATGACAACAAGCGATTGCGGTGCTCATTTACGACATAGTGGTGATGAGTTTTCAGTACGTGTTCTTTTGAACGAGCAATGAGGTTGCTGCCTTGGACAGCTGACTGCACGCTCTCATTGTGCCACGTGATGAGTATTCACCAGGCTCGTTCAGTCATTAGTCACATTCCATCGTTTGCCATAAGCAGATGCTGCAAGGTGATGTGGATATCAGTTCCCAGTCACGAGGACAAAAAGAGCACACAAGGGCTCAGCCGGGAGTTGAACCCGGGACCTCCCACACCCTAAGTGAGAATCATACCCCTAAACCAATGAGCCACGGCAGCACTTTCTATTTTATCCTGTCAGCGAGCTTGAGGACGGGGGAGAGGCGTCATTCGCTCGTCCAGTCAGACCTTCATCAATAAGTCAAGAAAGCCGCAATTACACGACTGCCTTGCAGACGAAGGGCAGTGAACTGCACCCGGTAAGAGGGGAACAAGCGGCACTAGGCGACACCGAGGCATGAGCCCCAGCGAGGGGGGTTAGCTTGCATGGTACGGCGCTCGCTTTGCATGCGAGAGGTAGCGGGATCGTTTCCCACGTCCTCCAGGTGTGTGCTTAGAGCTTGATGTGCCGAAAGGTGTCCTTTAGCCTGTGGTCACACCTTGCATGGAGAGCGTCATGCAGCTGTCAATCATTTCACAGCCACGCCCCCTCTTCATCTTCTCTCTGCCTTAAGCGTCTCCGCCACTCTCTCTTGACATTTCATGTCAGCATGTCAGAAGTCCGAGTGACGTTTTTAATGGCTGAGTGAGGGCACGATGCTGAAGCAGAGAGGCCACTTCAGCCAGAGAGACTTGTGCTAGGTGAGATCTGAAAAACAGACTCGCAACAGAAACAGACCAAAAAAGTATCGGTGAGATCAAAAGGCAAATGCAACATCCAGCAGAGGGCGTCTGAAGATTAGGGAACGGGCGACTGAAATCCATATGAGGCAAACTTTCCGGCTGTGCACTGCAGCTGGCCTCGTTGGCGTAGTTGGTAGCGCATCAGTCTCTTTATCTGAAGGTCCTGAGTTTGATCCTCACACGGGGCATGGCTGCTTGCTCTTTTCAAACACTTGCGGCAACTGTTCGCTCATAACCACGTCTGGAATGCGTGACCTTTACACGGGGGAGAAGCAACGCCGCATCCCTTTTCTAAAGAACATTCATATTCAGAAATAAGTCAAGAAATTTGCCATTACTTTTGCTGTCAGCCTGCCCATGTTGCCAAAGAAAGATTCACTCGGCGTCAACATGACAGAACAGCGATCACTTGAAAACACTGTTCCACACTCCGTAAGCAAGAACTTCAGTGTTTGCAGTCACCCGATATGCCGATAGTCAAAGGAGCACAAAACACGAAGCGTCAAAAGACAAGATGAGTTGATGGAAAGAGCGTTGAATTGATGAGCACAAAAGTTCAGCTCGTACAATAGGCAACGAAGGTCCCGGCGTCATCATCGCACTTGAAAGGACTGCCTTGCAGACTAAGGGCAGTGGGAGGTTGCTGTTTTGAGATGGAGGCATTGGGATGGTGGGCCGAGATCTATTCTTCTTAAGGAATTCTTCATCGTGAAAGATCGGTCCACAGATCATCCAAAGAACTTACAAATTTTTGGGATTCAGGGAATCACGTCTTGAAAATACGTCTTGGACGCGTAACGGCATTCTATACAACTATCCAACTGCAGGACTTGAGGGTTTTTTGTGCTTTGTTCTGTTTTCGTTGACATCGCATTCGTAAGAGCGTCAAAAAAAGGCAATTCCAGCATCTAACACGAATAAAAGGGCTATTGAAACTGCAGGGCTGCGCAGCTTCTAAAATCCTTGCACACAATTCTCCGTTATTGTTACTTCCTTCTTTCTGTCTAACAAAGTTCCCTTTTCCTGACCGGACGGGGAGACTATCATTCCAACTTGAAGCCAGCCTTAAGTTCTCCGAGGCGCATTTGTCTGCTAGCATGCATTTTGTGAAATTTTTTTTTGTTGTTGTTAAACCAAAAGCGACTTTGAAAAAGGTTTCCACCGCCGCCCGGCACTCTATGTTAGACTGTATCAAGAAAGCAGCGCACGCTGCAGCCGTGGCCGAGTGGTTAGGGCGATGGATTAGAAAGCCGTCGGGGTCTCCCTGCGAAGCTTCGAGTCCTGCCGCCTACGGTGTCGTCGTGTGTCTGCGCAACAAAGGAAAAGCATCCGTTTCGCTTTTCCCGCGACTTTTAAAACACGAATGATCTGGATTTCTACATGAATGGCTCTTAAAATGTGATCTGATCTTCATCTGACGCATAATAATAAATAAAGACAGTCTTGTTTAACAAACAACACACAACATTTTACATTGTCAATTCAGTTCAAATCAATGTATTTCTATATAGCGCCTTTCACAACAAGGTTGTCCCAAGGCACTTAACAATGCAAGTTGTTAAGAGCCTTGTGTCTAATATGCCGCCTAGGTTACGTGCTGTCTCTTTGAGGCAAATGTTTAAATCCTCTGAGTTAAGTGCTGAAGTTATAGTAGTCCTATCAGTATTGTTGCCTCCGATCAACAGATCCTCAGTTTTCTCAGAGTTGAGTTACAAAAAGTTTTCACACATCCAAGTCTTTCCTTCATTAATGCATTTAACTAAAGTGATAATAGAAGAGTTGTCATTTGGTGGAAACAAAATGTTTATTTGAGTGTCATCAGCATATGAATGAAAGTTCATATTATTTTTTCTTATTATCCTACCTAGCAGCAGCATGTAGAGAGAGAGAGCAATATTGGTCCCGGCACTGATCCGTCTGGTACCCCAAATTGAACTGGTGACGTTGATGAAGCAGTACAATTATTAGATATTTGAACATAATGAAAACGATGAGTAAAATGTGAAGTAAACCACTGAAGGACGGTTCCAGATAAGCCAACCTCAAACTCAAGCCTGTGTAACAAAACAGAGAGGTCAACCGTGTCAAAGGCAGCTCTAAGATCTAGAAGCACAAGCACTGTTGCATTCCCCGCATCAGTAGCTAAGAGAATATCATTTACGACTCTCGTTAATGCAGTTTCAGAAACCAGACTGAAATTTCTCAATTATATTATTTGAATCCAGATACGATTGACGTTGGGCAACAACTATTCTCTCAAGACTTTTAGATTGAAATGGGACCTTTGAGACAGGCCTGTAGTTGTTAAGAACTTGTGGATCCAAATTTGACTTCTTAAGGAGCGGTCTAACAACTGCTACCTTAAATTGATCAGGTACAACGCCTGACGCAAGCGATGCATTCATCATACTAATTATAGGTCCTGCCAGTCCTTCGAGGGAATCTTTGACTAGCTGAGTGGGGATGGGATCTAGCGAACAGGTGGTTGACTTTGTCTTACGTCTGTGTTCATGAGTCCACCATAAGAAGAAATCTGAACAGGAGTGGTGATCATCCGAGGTCACCACGGAGGAAACCACTGCTCTCCCCAACAAAAAAACCACCACTGCCCCTCTCAAGTTTGCTAAAGACCACATGGATGTTCCACAGCAACTCCTGGAACAATGTTCTGTGGACAGACGTGACAAAAGTTGAACTTGTTGGTAAATGTGCACAGCGTTATGTTTGGAGATAACAAAACACTGCATACCAACTCCAAAACCTCATCCCACCTGGGAAGCATGGCGGAGGCTGTACGGCTTGCAATCATCGAGGGACCGATGAATTCCAAGATGTATCAGGAAATTCTACAGCAGAATGTCAGGGTGTCTGCCTGTGATCTAAAACTCGAAAGACGCTGGGTCATGCAGCATGACAAAAATAAAGGAGTACATCAACAACAGAGTGGCTGAAACAGAAGAAATTCCGTATTTTGGGATGGCCAAGTAAGAGTCCTGACCCCAATCCCATTGAAGTGCTGTGGCATGATCTGAAGCAGGCCGTTCAGCGCAAGACATCCCAAAAATATACATGAACTGAAACAGTTTTGCATAGAGGAATAGGCCAAAATACCTCCTAACCGCTGCTCAGGTCTGACCAGCCGCTACAGAAAGTGGGGGTTGAGGTTTTTGTCAATAAAGGAGGTTCCACTAGCTCCTTAATATAAGGGTTCACGTACTTTTTCCATCAATGACCTTGATTGTTTAAAACATTTGTTAAAACAGCAATGTCAAATGTTGGGCGTGTGTTGTTTGTTAAATCAGACTCTCTTTATTGATTATTATGACTTAGATAAAGATAAGATCACATGTTAGGAGCCATTCATGCAGAAATCCACATCATTCCGAAGGGCTGTTTACAAAAGTTTTTCTTCCAACTGTATGTGAGAGAAAAGCAGAGCCGCTCACGGAGTAAGGTGGGGTTGTAGCTTCGCAAATTGCAAGGACATTTGTACTCTTAAAAGGGGACAGGAGCACCCCAGATGGGACTCGAACCCACAATCCCTGGCTTAGAATGCCAGTGCCTTAGCCATTAGGCCACTGCGCCACACTGGGTGAGGTTGATCACGCTGATGAAGAGCCAGTTTTTTTTTCCTTTGCTTTTTCAAAGGGATCCCCAAAAATAAGGGAAGTTAGGCAGCAGAAGGTTTACTGTGACCTGAGAAGGACCGGCATCCAATCACGGTGGTACACACACACACGCTCTCAATCATCTGAGCTACACGGCTACCAAGATGATCTCAGGTGCGCCGAGCTGGTACGGAACATATTGAACTGATCGACGGCGAATTGTCTCTCAGACAGGCTTTTCACCTCTGAGCTCCCTGACTGACAGTGATCAGCTAGGTAGTGAAACAGTCAGGTGCTTCTAAGCCTTAAACAGCTGCATCTCGGCGCTTCCAAGGAGAGATGATTTGAAAGCCGAACATCGCCCATTGGGAACACCTTACTATCACTAGTTTAAGAGACTCTTAAGGTCTTGCAGAGGTGCCTGTCTAATAGCATGCGCTTTTCAAGCTATAGGTGTTTAGGCTGAGGCAGAATGCCTGTTAACAAAATGTTTTTCTAAAGGGGCCTCGCACTCTTTTCCAAGCAATGGTCACCATCCCCACCGAGTGTCACAATGTAGTCATGTCCTAGGACGTCACCTGTTAGTCTCCATTTGTCTGCCACCAACACTTTAGGTTACGGGGTCACAACCGCACCCCGGAGCGCAGAGGAGCCGTTGGCGTTCTGGTGGCGCAGATTGGGCTGAAGGTGGGGCGCTTGAATCTCGCTGTTGGAGGCCGTCTGAAACTGACCCAAGCCTTTCCCTTGAATTAAATGTAAATAAGATATGAACCCCAGATGCACATGGAATCAATCACGTGTTTCCTTTGAGCCGTTTCAAAGACTGCTCCAGAGTTTACCTTGCACAGATGCGCAAAGATTAATGATGGGGGTGCATGCTTCCAGGCGCCTTACAACTGTAGGGACTGATTAGAGACAATTCGTAGCGTGTGTTCGTTTCCATATACGCCCCGTGTTGCAATGGTAGGATGAAGTCAAATACGGCTTGGACGTGTAACGGCATTCTATCCAACTGCAGGACTTGAGGGTTTTTTTGTGCTTTGTTCTGTTTTCGTTGACATCGCATTCGTAAGAGCGTCAAAAAAAGGTAATTCCAGCATATAACAGCCAGCCTTAAGTCCTCTGAGGCGCATTTGTCTGCTAGCATGCTTTTGTGAAAGTTCAAATTTGGACAAACACAATCTGTGGCGTTTAGCGTGACATAGTCTTGCAGGCATCGTGCTGTCTCACTGCAATACTATACCGCTGGAGGAAACAGCCCGGGTTCGATGAGCCTTGGAATGTGACTAGGAAAGTGAAGCCTTTTGAAAGAGGTAAAACACTGCTCAAAGGAACTGAGGGAGAATCTTACAGGGGATTCTGAGCGGTGTCTAAATAAATAAATTCTTCAGTGTCTGCGGATGGCATTTTGCAGCTGGAAACAGATGTCGACGCTTTTTGAACAGAGCACCAAAAAAGCGTCTTTTTTGAAGGTACAGGTATTGAGCATTGGTGGTTCAGTGGAAGAATTCTTGCCTGCCAAGTAAGAGGCTCGGGTTCGATTCCTGGCCAATGCAGTGGCATCCAACGTCTGCTTTATGGACTCGTATGCCGTGAGGGGAATGCGATACTGCCTGACATAGGTTGGGCGGGCGCCAGGGGCCGTTGGAATGCGCACTGTGTTCAAATCCGTCACCCCGCAGTCATAGGCGTCCCGTGCAAACACTTCCCGGAAATCCTGGAAATTCTGACGCAGCTGCTGACGCTGGCTTTCCGTTTCCAGGGCATCTGCCTTGCCAACCTGTTCCTGTACCTGCTCTAGGAACCCCGCTTTTGACGGCATGGCGGTATCCCGGGTCGTACTCTCGGCTGAGTGGTCCATCGGAACACCTGCGTGTACTGTGTACACAACCATCTCATCCTTATCGCTAAGGTCCACCCTGCACACCTCCTGGTTGCAGAATCCCTCTATTGGCATAATTGCAATCATCCGCCGGGGGTAGGTGTAGTACACCTGCTCGGTTCCCCCCTCCCTGGCCAAGGGACCAGGGAGCTGCCCCAGTACTGGGATGGCTAGTTCGAAATCATAGAAACCATTGTCAATTACCAGTCCCATGTCAGTGCGAGCAGGGATTTTGACATCTTGTTTTGCTATGTTCTGCACCAACAGGCAGGTGGCTCGGCCATTCCGTTCCAGTCTGGGGGTACAACAGACTGCTAGGTTCAGTCTGATAAACTGAGCTGATGGTTGGAAGAAAACCATCTCAGCGTCCATTCTCTGTCCCTTCTTTAGGACAAGGCGTACTGGAAACCCTGCTGTTGACGCAGGAACGATCAGGTCCGATTCGTTTACTACCTGGCAGGCCTGAGGAATCGTCTGACCTGACCGAATGTTCTCGGGGTCACCGCTTAGAGAGTGGGCATCTGGGTCCACCCGTGTCCACAGCACACTGTTTACTGTGTCCAGCTGGGCGCCCAGTCGAACCAATAGGTACTTCCAATAGGAAGTAGTGAGCAAACTTCCTTTTTCCGATGGAGATGGAAGCTACACAGCTTCCTTTGCTCCAAATGGACCTATGAGATGGGGGTGCCCACCACAGAACCTGTGACTGCGTCACCAGGGTCACTTGACAGCTTGGCGACAGGTCCTCGAACAGACCTTCACTGATTATGGACTTCTCAGAGCTGAGGCTAAGAATTACATCATCAACCTGCACTTCTGCCACCTGGACCCCCTCCCACCACCATGGGGTGGTATTCCTGGACCCCCTGAGGTACCAGGGTGCACAGAAAGGACTCCCATTCATTACCGGACAGGGAGATCCACTCTTCTTCAGGGATGAAAAGGGGATGTGCTTTACCTGGCGGGTCAAGCAGCTGCTTGGAGCACTGCTCCTGTAGTTGGGAGACCGTGGGAGTGCTGGCCTGGGCAGGACTTCCCTGTAGTTTTGGAAAGCAAGAAGAGACATTTATTCTCGTCCAGAGGAACCAGGAGGAACCTCCAACTCAGCTATAGTGTTCAGTGGGCACTGTGTGATCACAGCATAACCACTGAATCCCCCTTTTTGCTGTGCAACAGGCTTAGGGTTTTTGACCTGAGCCCACAATTTTCCACGCTGGCAGTCCACCAGAGGCTCCAGCCTGTCAAGCAGGTCTTGGCCAATGAGTAGTGGCTCTGTTTTAAACCTAGAGATGTAAACAGGATGCACCACGTTCATTGGCCCGAACCTAAGTGCCACCCACACTCGGTGTGTGATCCTGGCATGATCCTGGGTATAGCTGGAAATATCTATCTTACACGGTTCTACCTTAAGTCTGATGCCTTTTCCTTTCGCTACTCGTTTGAGCTCGCTGAGTAGATCGGCTGACATCAAACTAATTTCAGCCCCAGTGTCAATCAGTGCTTCTCTATCTAAGACGTTTTCAAGAGAAACCTTGATATAAATATGCCTTGCTTTGCCTTTCTGGCTGAGATTCCCTAAGAATTGTTGGAAGCCTGCCTTTTCTTTGACTTCAGGGGCGGGGTCAGCGCCCAACTCAGAGTCACAGCCTTCTTCCAGGCAGGAACCCTCCCACCCAATCAGATAGACTGAGGGAGGGGCTTGGGACGGATCCCCGCCTCCTCCAGTGAGAAGGGGCGTGGTCCCCCTAAGCTCATTCACACTTCCGGCATTCGGTGCGGAAGGTTTACCCTGTCCTGATCTCTCAGGCAGGGCTTGTTCAAGCCTGGCCAGGCGGGCTGCAGTCGACTCCCTTCGTCCAGTCTTATGATAGACTCTGCCTGAGCCCTTGCCTTCCCCGTAGCGCTCACGGCGGCTCTGACGCTTAGTGCGGTCCTGCCTGCCTATTTTGCGCCGGGGCTTAGCGAGCTCAGGAACCTCAGCTGCCTCGAGCTGAGGCGAGTCGTCAACCCTGCTGGCTTTAGTGGCGAACACGGCCGTTTTAGCAGGTTTTCGCTCTGAGGAAGCAGAGACTTCAGCTCCCCAGGCTTTTTGAGCCAACCTTCTAATGTCAGCCATTTTCATCGCTTTTGCATCAGTGTGCATCACAATCATTTTCCTGACTGAGGGATGCAGATTAGCAATGAATAAACCTTTGAAATTCACGTTCTCTTCGCAACCCTCTTCATTCCGCCCTGCAAAATAAGTGCGCCTAAGCCTCTGATAATAGTCGCGAGGGGCTTCAGCTTTTTCGTGCTTAATATGGTGCACAGCGGCCACGGCAGCTATGGGATCGATAAAAGCCGAAAATTCTCCGATCATTGCCTGACACAGCTCCTCAAAGCTATTACAGACCTCCGGTCCTTGTCTAGACATCCACGCAGGGCAGTCGTTGCTCCGAGGGGATCTACCAGCAGTCCGGCTGGCTGGTAGAAAGTCTCTATGCACAGAGTGGGACCGCGAGTCCTTACAAGTCACTCTTGTGCCTGGGAAGAAGCTGGTTCGTTCCCGGTCCAGCACTGCTTCTGAATAAGCTATTCAGGTTGTCTATGAGGGTCCAGCTGTAGGGTCCAACTGTCCAACACAAACACAATCTGTAGCGTTTAGCGTGACATAGTCTTGCAGGCATCGTGCTGTCTCACTGCAATACTATACCGCTGGAGGAAACAGTCCATCTGGCCATGAAACTCATTTG
The DNA here is from genome assembly GCF_040954835.1 of Lepisosteus oculatus. NCBI lineage: Eukaryota > Metazoa > Chordata > Actinopteri > Semionotiformes > Lepisosteidae > Lepisosteus > Lepisosteus oculatus. The sequence continues at coordinate 39,984 of NW_027168383.1, read as the reverse complement.
AACGTCTAGCTACAGCAACTAACAATATCATGATTTATTCAGGATGTGTGGAATCAGCACGTCCCGGAGACAGCTTCCGAAATCGTGAGCATTCTCTGGTGGTGTCCTGCTGGGATCCTGTGGGCGTGTGTTGGTGGTATAGTGGTGAGCATGCAAAAGCCACTGCATTGGCCAAGAATCGAACCCGAGCCTCTTACTTGGCAGGCAAGAATTCTTCCACTGAACCACCAATGCTCAATACCTGTACCTTCAAAAAAGACGCTTTTTTGGTGCTCTGTTCAAAAAGCGTCGACATCTGTTTCCAGCTGCAAAATGCCATCCGCAGACACTGAAGAATTTATTTATTTAGACACCGCTCAGAATCCCCTGTAAGATTCTCCCTCAGTTCCTTTGAGCAGTGTTTTACCTCTTTCAAAAGGCTTCACTTTCCTAGTCACATTCCAAGGCTCATCGAACCCGGGCTGTTTCCTCCAGCGGTATAGTATTGCAGTGAGACAGCACGATGCCTGCAAGACTATGTCACGCTAAACGCCACAGATTGTGTTTGTCCGTTCGTGTCAGTCGTCCTGCAACCACGGGAAGTGGGACACAAACATGCTGCAATGCTTTCAGGACGTTAGGATTTGTTTATGCAACATCCGAGAAGAGTACTTGTGGCTTGAATGTGAACTGTACGTGCCCGCCCCCTTTCCTCTGTAGTGCATGAGTTCCTCCCGGCATGCCCTTCGTCATTGTTCTGTCATCTTGTATTTAAAGGGTTGTATTTCTGCTGCTGAAAATAAGCAACGGTTTTCTCACAACGCCCTTTGTTTCCGACGGAGCCCTTGTCACGATTTCGGAAGCTGTCTCCGGGATGTTCTGATTCCACACATCCTGAATAAATCATGATATTGTTAGTTGCTGTAGCTAGACGTTCAAATGAGTTTCATGGCCAGATGGACTGTTTCCTCCAGTGGTATAGTATTGCAGTGAGACAGCACGATGCCTGCAAGTCAAAAAGGCAGAAGGGGAGTCCAATATCCAGAATAAACGAGGTAATGGAAAAAATGCCAGGTAGAGCTCTCAAGGAATAGACTCAATACCGAGCAGCGGGAAGCAGGTAAAGATGGTAAAAATAGCACTGTGTACCGCACGGTGGAGTGTGTGCAGGTGGGTTAACTCGTGCGGCAGCGTTTGTTAATAATCACCCACTGCTGGTGCTGATTAGATCGCTTAAGAGTTGGTCTTAACTGCCTGGCGGTCATGACAAGCTCCTCTTTAAGCTGTGGTTTAGTTTTGCAATCATGTTTTTCTAGAGCAGTTATTTATGGGGGTGGGTGGGTCTTTCACAGAGGCTCAGGACAAATCCCCCGCCTGAAAGTCTAACGTGTGCGTTCAGACAGTCACAGGTCAAGAGCCAGGCAGGAGGACAATGGACAGAAGAGCCAACGAACTAAAAATAAAAGAACAAATATGAAAAAGCCACCATCTTTTTCTTTTTGACATTTTCCGACTTTCATGCAAGCCAGGACAAAGTTGCTCGTAGCTACTTGTGGATTCAAATACTCTATCGAGTGCTTTGATGAGTTTTTGCAATTTGATTGTCGTCCTGTCAGCCTGTTTCTGTTTTTTTTTTCAATCTAGGGATGGAAAGTATGAGGGAAATGATGGAGCAATCAATAACCGCTCCGGAAAAATGGCAGAAAGGAATGGTCCGTCACTAAGGACATTTGTGAAGCAGAGGAGTGACATCACCACAAAGGCGACACATTCTGCTGATGGTTTTGGTGAATAATGATTGAGGCGCGTTAAGAGAAAGGTAGCTGTGTCAGCATGCGTAGGCTGCAAAGGATCAAGCAAAGGTTTACTCCATGCTGAAAAGAGAAGAAAAGAAGCACAATGTTTCGACTGTGGAGCCTTCTGCACCATCTTCTTTAGCGGTGATGATGTTTACATTGGAAAAACTGAGACATGCGTCCCTGGGTGGGCTTGAACCACCAACCTTTCGGTTAACAGCCGAACGCGCTAACCGATTGCGCCACAGAGACTGACGGCTGCTTGTGCTCTCTACATTTGCAGGTTTATGGTCAAAGAAAACAATCACTTGCGCTTCTTGCAGCCGGCAATCTTTTTCCACTGACAACCAAGAAATGGATTTCATCTTTCACAAGCTGTATGGATTTCTTCAAAAACAAGTTATTCCAGAAAGGAAATGAATTCTTGCATTAAACTGAACCAAGCTGTACATGTTTGTCTGAAATGAGACATTCGGCACAACAAGACACGGAGAGAGGCACCGCTGGTATTCAGACCCAGGATCGCCTGCTTACTAGGCGGGCACTTTAAGCCACTAGGGAACAGCACCAGCGGAGCACCGCGCTTTTACAGACACTTAGACACATCTGCATTCGGTGTGCACTTAACCTGCTCTCTGAGCCCGTTGCCTCCGTCCCATTTAATAGCAGAACTGACGCCAAGAGAAATGATGAGAAATGGCATTTATCGGGCACTTTTCATGTCCAAGGAGCTCAATGCCCTTGACACCTCCCCAAGGCGACAGAGCTGTGCATTCTTTGGCGACACCATTTTTTCTTTTGTTTAATTTCTATACTTATTGATAGAATAAAAACGATATGTCATGTACTGTAAGGGAAATGTCTCTTTTCATGGGGAAAGCTAGCACCAGCAAATGATGTGTTTAGAAGAAGTGATTTAACATGACACGTGACCTAATTTACCGGAGCAAAAGCTCACCCAGCAAGCCCTGCTTTACTTCTACAGGAGAGAAGTACTGTAGAGTCTGCTAGATGTTCAGCTGGGTAGCTACTTCAGCATGCCTCGGCTGCAAAGGATCAAGTAATAGGTTTATTGCATGCTGAAAAGAGAAGAACGGAAACACAGCATTTCGACTGTGAGGTCTTCTCACACCTGAAGAAGCCTCACACCTGTAAAAGGCTCCATGGTTTTCTTTCTTCTCTTTTCAACATGGAATACACCTATTGTCTGCAAGATGTGACAATTTCATGGTGTTTTGGAAGAAAACCTTTTTTCTTTGAATTCAAAATCAATCGGAATTTCAGCACGACACATCAACACTTTTTCTGTTCTCTGTGGTAGAGTGCAAGCGCATGTTCCATGGGCCAGTGTCGTAATGGATAACACGTTTGACTTCGAATCAGAAGATTGTAGGTTGGAGTCCTGCCTGGCTCGTGAGGCTTTTAAACCTCTCAGGTTCCTCGGTAACAGGTTGCCGTCATGTATATGAACTATAAAAAAGCATTTGCCACAACCCGTAAATTAGCACGCAAGTGCGGGCTAGTTAACACAGAACTGTATGGAGATCATCTCCAGCTCCGAGCTCAATTGCAATGAAAAAACATGCAGAACAGAACTGGAGAGCAGCTGAATTTGTGCTCAGTAGGGTGGGGAGGACTCAGCATTCCTATTGTTCTAATTATTATGAACTGCAGGGGATCTGAATCAGAACATGTCAGTTAGTTTGATCATTGCGTCAATATGTAGGCCACGTTAATATAGAATTATTACTTTGTCTGTCTCTTCTTTGTATATAGCTGAATGTCCCTGACAATTTCATGTTGCCTGCGATGTGTCCCCTCTCCCCACAGCAGGGGCAGATGACCAGCCGTCATCGCTCCCCCAGCATCGTCGCGCTGGGCGTCTCCTCCTCCCCATCTGATTCCCCGTGCGCCCCTCCGTTGGCGCCCACCGGTTTCCTCGAATACGGCATCAGTCTGCTCAGCCAGAGCCAGGGCCTGCTCCAAGGGGACCAGTGCGGCCAGCATCACGTGGCACTGCACCTCAGTCGGCGCCGGGGCCAGGAACGCCTGGAGCGCTATTTCCCGGTGGGCCTCCTCCGGGAGAGTAGGGTAACCCTGGCGGGCTAAGTAGGCCACGTCTGCGGCTGTTACCTTCACTGTTACCTGGATACCTCTTTATCTAGAACTCACTCTTCCCCCTGCCTGTCTGGCTTCTTTTAATCCTTCTGTGCCCGGATTGCAGCGGGTAAGTTATTTTTCCAAGAAAAAAAGAGAAATTAAAAAAAGAGAAATTTCACCAGAGCCCCTGCTCATGTCTAATTTTTAGTTTAGAAGGATTCAAGCAGGATTTTGGATGAAAGGCAGCGACCTTAATCAAGCCCAAATCATAATTGAACCCATTCAGAGCCTACATTACATTTTAGTGTTTCATTCTGAGCAGAATGCCCTCACACCTGAAGAAGGCTTGCGTTTTCTTCTCTTTTAAGCATGTGTACAATGCTGTAATACAATTTGAAATAATTAAAAGTTTAAAAAGTATCAACTAAACTCCATTAATATCGAGTGTCTTTTATACAGCTTTTATACAGCTTTTAAGTATAGATTACACTTTTCTAAAATGTATTTAAAAAATAAAAACGATTACTAATCTAATCTTTCCACGTTTGATCCCAAAATCCCAAGAAAAATTAATCTAAACTAGGAGAAAGCTATGCTGAAAGTTTATTAATATACTTAGAAGACAAAGATAATTTATGTTGCATTTGTCTGATTGTGAATCAAAAAATACATTTAATTAACTGCTCTCAGTGACAGCTGACAATCCTCCATACACTCAAGTGAAAAATTAGTAATGCCAATGTAAACGTCGTATTTACAATTTGTTGATAATAGAAATGTTAAGTTCTCTAAAGCTTTTTGAGGCAGCAAAAGATTTGAACACCCTATATTGTAATGAGCTGCTGAGCTGAGAATGGGTTATGTTCCTGCTGTCAGAGGGGGTGGAAAGTGCCCGCGGTTATTTAATTAGTATTACAATTCACACTGATTCCCTTGCAAAGGTATGGACATAAGAATATTCGTGCGTGGTCAAAAAATGGCATTAAGCACTTAAAATTAATATGGTTAATAAGAGTAAACTGGAACATGCTGTAACAAGATCGGCTAAACTGGGATCTATCGCTTACGCCTGAAATTGGAGCTGCTGTCGCAGTGAATAGCGACTAATAAGTCTGTCTTTCTGTGGGGGGAAGGGAATCTGATCTGATCTGCAAACCTCCAACAGAGCTGTTCAACTGGTTTTTGTCGGGCACATCAAGTGTCAGGTGTAAGCGATAAATATATTTAGCTGAAAAGCTGTACAACGCAAGACATTTCAGTACTCTAGGTTTCGTGAAAAAGCACATTGTGCTGCTGTAATACAGTTTAAAATAATTAAAAGTCTAAACAGTATCAGCTTATGTATGGGTTGTAATTTAAAAAAAGTCAAAAACCGCACTCAAAATGCAATTTAGCGCTTTCTGGCAAGAGGAGACACCCAAATTAATAATGTAACATGCTACTGTTTGTACATGGATATAGTTATAATGCTATTTCCTTAGACACGTGATTCCATGTTTTATTTTGAATCCCCGGCGGAACCGGGCATCCATAAGAATCAAGTACTGTAACAGGTTTATTCTATGCTGAAAAAAAAGAAGAAAGTAAACACATTCCATAAGAATCAGCGCCTTTATATAGCGCCTTTAAAGGTGGCTTCTCAAAACGCTTTACAGGATAAAAACAACAATAACAACAACAACAACAACAACAATATTGTGTTTCATTGCACTTTGACAGATTGTCTTTAAATCAACTGTTGATTTAAAGTTTGACAGTAAATGTTTATATTGTAACGCATACAGCCTCCAATTCTTATTAAAAATGTAGCCTAAGAGGGGGGGTCTGCTCTCACAATCCTCCATATACTCAAGTGAAAAATGAATAATGCCAATGTAAACATCGTATTTACAATTTGTTGATAATAAAAATGTTAAGTTTTTTAAAGCTTTGTGATAGTTTACCCAGTTTACCCATTGTTATTAAAAATGACTTGGATTCGAACATGTTGTGATATTTAGAAATATAAAAGTCAATTAATTGTCAATTTCCATATTTATGTCTTTATTTAGCGGTTTCATTAGTGACAAAGGCTAAACTTTCTTGGAAAAATGTCTTTGCTGTCTTGCTGATACGTTAAGCTTTCTAAACTCAGCCACAAAGTCATGTGACTGATTTTTTCGCCCTGTTTTGTTGGTTAAACGCAATGATCACAAGCACCACCATGGTAACTGGGACATGTAGTTTTTAATTCAGATTGAATTATAACTGTACGTACTGTAGCGGCGAGGCTTATTAATAAGACAGAATTAAGTGTTGCTGTGCTTTCCCAAATGAGGCCCCATCTCCCTCTTCATCTCTGTGGTGCAGTCACAGAGAAGCTATTCATGCAGACTGATTTAAAGATGTTTTCTTTTGATAAGGTACAGCTCCCAAATGGGGATGCACTTAGCTAAGCCTGGCTATCATGATCAATGGTCATCCATTGGCGCCTAAAGGTCTGCAAGATTCCAAGAGAGAGCCTCATCCAAGTGGTCTACAACCCCAAGGTCAACATCACCAGAGCACCGTCGCAAGCTGAACAGCAAAGCCTGGCATAGAGCCAGAGAGCGCGGATTAGACAGCAACAAGCCTGCAACTGCTTCTTTGTGCCCGCAGGAGATCTGAATCCCCAGAGATTGGATGAGTATTCAACTTCACTGCATGACAGCTCGAGAATTCAATTGTTATCCCAACCAGTTGATATCAATTTAATTCCTAAGAGTTATGTACTTGTTTTGAGTATCTAGTGTAGAAGTTATAACCAAGTTCATTTACGAAACGGTCTAAATGAATGATATACTGAACGTATGTCCTCTTGATATATGTAACTCTTTGTAACTGACTGAATATATACCTTTTGTATTCTGATAACCCTCTCGATAAGATCTGTTAGGTTTACATGCATATTCTATGTATTAATAAATGTATCCTCGTGTATTAGTACCTGTGTGTGTGCGTTGTTTGAGTTATGTCGCATGGTTGGATTCTAAAGCCATCAAAAGAATCAACTTTGTGATTTACTGCTACAATGAATAATTGTCTCAGTAAATCCCAAATCCTACAGAACTAGTGCCTTCAGAGAGCACACTACAGATGTTACCTATTTATCGTTGAACAGGATGTATGTGATGTGGCGACTAGGTTCAATTTTGTATCCTCTTTAAAAGATTAAGGATTGGGGTGAGTGTGATTTACCACCCTTTCAGCTAAGAACCCGACGTGCGGACCGTTTAAGCTGCATAGACTCGGTCGTTTAACTCTTCTCCATTAGCAGGGTTAAGGTTAAAGAAAAAAACATTGCTGACCTCTTTTTTTTTTTTTGCCAGCCGCGAGCGCTGATTAGCAAGGTTTGTATTTCATGTTTTGCAAGTTGCATCCATTTTAAGAAAAACAAGTCGTTCAAGACAGGAAATGAATGCTTGCATTTAATTAAGTCTAGCCGTAGGCGGTTGTCCATAATGACCAGTTCTGTTCGAGAAGACAGAACAAAAAAGGCACCGCTGGGATTCAGAGCCAGGGTCTCCTGTTTACTAGGCAGGCGCTTTAAGCAACTAAGCCACGGCGCCCCAGGAGCGCTGTCCTTTTGCAGCCACTTGGACACACCACTCAGACACATCTGCATTCGGTGTGTGCTCCGCCTGCTCGCTGAGCAAGTTGCCACCTTTACATACAATAGCAACATCAACACCAAGAGAAAGGGTGACAAATGGCTTTTATCTGGAACTTTTCATGTCCAAGGAGCTCGATGTGCTTTCTGTGTACAACAGGGCCACTGATCTCCACACTGGCCATTGAACCACAGCAGTGGCTTGCTGGCTTGACATCTCCCAAGGAAAATGTTGAAATCGCATGTGGAACAGGAAAATGACCCTCGAGTACGAGGGAAAAAAAAGAAAAAGATCATCTGGAGCGCGCCAACCCATGTCCGGACAGCCCACTTCTGTCGACGAGGTGGCCGAGTGGTTAAGGCGATGGACTGCTAATCCATTGTGCTCTGCACGCATGGGTTCAAATCCCATCCTCGTCGCGCTCCATGTCTGACACGTGTGCCCGTTTGGCATTGGCCATCCTGTCGTTTGCTCCGGTTCTAGAGCTGTACATTTTCTAGCGGTGGCTGAACATGGTATAGTAGGCTAACGTCGGTATCGAGCAGTAACAGTAATGGTATTTACGTGCCGCTGCTGCCAAGTAGCTCTGGTTTGAGACCGCGTTTTCACTTACTTGCAACGCAAACAGAGAAAGCGATTTTTGACAGTCTCTCGAGAGACTGCGCTAGGTGTTTAGGGATAGACTTTGTCAGTTCCCCCTGGGATGGTGGCCTCTCAAATAGTTTGTGATTCCTCTAGACGTTTATACAGTAGAAGCCTGCTTCGTGGCTTAAATCCAAGCTAAGGAAACGAGTTAGAGGTCTGATGCAGAACTGCGAATTCGATGAAGGGGAACACTACAGTACATTGCACTGTATGTGTGAGGAAAGCTGCCCCCTTCAGTCCCTTGTCGACTGAACAGAGGACTGTAAAGGATACCGCCAAGAAACTTAAGGATGCTGGTTGGAATCCAGCTCCAAAGAAGCCCCTTTGGGTGTTATGTCATCAAAAAGTAAGAACAGTGAATCTCCCTTTGATCAAAAGCGCAACAGAGCTGTTTTCTGTGGAGCAGGTTTCAGACCCGTAGACCTGTTTTATTTGTAGGGCAGGGCGCATTCCCAAACGCGAATCTCCTGTTTTAGAAATGCTTTGGGCGGCGTGAAGTGAAAATAAGAAGTGGGCTCCAGATGCACATGGAAGCAATCAAGTGTTTCATCCGAGCTGTTTCAAAGACTGCCCAAGAGCTTTCCTTTCACAGAGGCGCAACGATTAATGATGTGGGTGCACCCTTCAATGCGCCTTACGACTCTAGGGAGTGATTGAGACGATTCGTAGCGTGTGCTCATTTCTCTCTATTCCCCGTGTTGCAGTGGTAGGATGACGTAAATTACTGCTTCGACATGTAACGGCATTATAATCAAGTGCAGGAGCTGAGCCACGGCGCCCCAGGAGTGTTGTCCTTTTGCAGCCACTTAGACACACCTTTAGAAAAACATTTTGTTAACAGGCATTCTGCCTCAGCCTAAACACCTATAGCTTGCAAAGCGCATGCTATTAGACAGGCACCTCTGCAAGACCTTAAGAGTCTCTTAAACTAGTGATAGTAAGGTGTTCCCAATGGGCGATGTTCGGCTTTCAAATCATCTCTCCGTGGAAGCGCCGAGATGCAGCTGTTTAAGGCTTAGAAGCAGCTGACTGTTTCACTACCTAGCTGATCACTGTCAGTCAGGGAGCTCAGAGGTGAAAAGCCTGTCTGAGAGACAATTCGCCGTCGATCAGTTCAATATGTTCCGTACCAGCTCGGCGCACCCGAGATCATCTTGGTAGCCGTGTAGCTCATATGAGTGAGAGCGTGTGTGTGTACCACCGTGATTGGATGCCGGCCCTTCTCAGGTCACAGTAAACCTTCTGCTCAAAAAAAGTGAGGTAAAACCTCACTCTGCACAGTAAAACCTCAAAAAAGTGAGGTTTTTTTTAATCTCTGACCAAGGGAAACGTTTCATTTTTTCAAAGAAATGTTTGTTAAATAATGAAGTCATAGTTCTATGGGATTCAATCATAGACCGTGTGACATGGAAGTCAGGAACCTAACCCACAGCGCCAACAGCACAGTCACATGCTGAATGCTGAAAAAGCACTACAGAAACATTATCGACAGACAATGTACAGTGTGTACTATTCTTGTGTTGCGGTACATGAATATAATTATATCGTTATTAATTTCTAATTTATAACTTTATAAATTTACTTTATAAATTTATTAACGTTATTAATTAATTTCACGACGCACAGACAGGGCGCGGGGAGCCGCCGCCTGCAAACACAGCTCCAGGCAGGACTCCACTCCGCAGGAGCCGCAGAAAAGAGGAGATGGGCAGAGACCTGAGCTGCTGTTGCTGCAGACGCTGTCTTTTCTGCACTCGGGGTAGGAGTGAATGTTGAGTTGCCCTTAGAAATGAAGCAGAGCACTTCAACGGCACGGGTGTGTGTGTGTGCGTGCGCCTGGTGAGTCTGGGAGACAGATCGAACCTGGGCTAAAAGAGAGGGGGCTTAGCCCTCTTCCATTTGCTACTTCAAAGTTGTACAACCCATTTGTATCTGCTAGGCGGCGCAGTCGTCGTGCACAAAGAACGCTTTGAAAAGCGTCAAAGGCAAGTCATTCCGAGTTGGTCGTTTGTGTTTTCCGTTCAGACGCGAAAAGCTGAAATGATCTCTCGGCTCCTCGGTTGTCATTTCTGCTCCGTAATGGAATCACAGCACGCGTCGCCTTCCAGCACGCTGGGTCGGGACACGATGCCGGGGGTCGGAGCGTGCGCTGTCTTCCTCGTTAGTATAGTGGCAAGTATCCCCGCCTGTCATGCAGGAGACCGGGGTTCGATTTCTCCGACGGGGAGTAGCTTTTCTTTTACCTCCTTAGAGAAAGAACTGCCTTTCACTTCTCTGTTTTCTTTCACAGCGTCGTGCACCTTTTCATTGCTCTCGCTTTCAGAGCCTCCGCACGGCACACGACTCGACATCAGGAAGCACATTGAAGTGAAAGCAGGGAGCGCTGCGACATGCACTGTGCAGATCCCGCCACACTAAGAGGTGAGTGGGTCTGTTCGATGCACAAAGAACGCTTTGATAAGCGTCAAAGGCAAGTCATTCCGAGTTGGTCGTTTGTGTTTTCCGTTCAGACGCGAAATGCTGAAATGATCTCTCGGCTCCTCGGTTGTCATTTCTGGTCCGTAAAGGAATCACAGCACGCGTCGGCTTCCAGCACGGTGGGTCAGGACGCAATGCCGGGGGTCGGAGAGAGCGATGTCTTCCTCGTTAGTATAGGACCTGTCACGCGGGAGACCGGGGTACATCAGGACGCGCATTGAAGTTAAAGCAGGATGCGCTGCGACATGCACTGTGCAGATCCTGCCACACTAAGAGGTGAGTGGGTCTGTTCGATCACAGCGCTAGGCGAATCCCCAATCCCCTTTTGTGCGTGGCGACAGAAGAAGTCTGGTCTGTTTCCGCCCGGATTCGAACCGGGGACCTTTCGCGTGTGAGGCGAACGTGATAACCACTACACTACGGAAACTGTGGTAAGATGTGCCCAGCGGCCCAGCGCTGAGCTTCGCTAATGCGATTCAGCTGCTTCCACTGCCTTTATTGGAGTGCGCTGATGGACCGTGCTCTCTCTCCAGAGACCAGAACGCCTGTCATGGACGGAGCAGGAAAGGCGGCGTCACATTCTACAGCCCTCTCCACGCAATCGACGAAATCGGGCTACTGAAGTGGAGAAAATCGCCTCTCCAGAAAGTGCAAATATCATCTTGGAGAGTATAAATCCTATTGCCGAAGGTCAGCCCTGTCTACCAGAGTGACCCTCCCACCTCCTGCAGCGATGGTCAGCTCGTCTCACACGCGAGAAGTTTCGGCTGGAAACAAGCGCCCCCTCTTCTCGCACGTTTTGCACGTTGAGTAGTTTTAATGCGGCTCCTTCATACACAGTGCTGATCTTTTGGAAAGCAGGAGGCAAAATTGACACGTTACCATACCAGGAGTCGAACCCGGGCCGCCTGGGTGAAAACCAGGAATCCTAACCGCTAGACCATATGGGAGTGCACAACCCTACTGTTCAGGGCATCATGCAAGCAAACTACATAAATATGAGAAAACACAAGAGAGTTGTCACTCAGAGTGTCGAAGGGTCGATGTATACTGGGGCTCAGTTGAAATGCAACGTCAGGACTTTCCCGAATTATGTCACACGAAGAGAGCACAGCCTTTTCCGCCCTGCCACGTGTGTATCGGTAACTCGCCGTGATCGTATAGTGGTCAGTACTTTGCGTTGTGGCCGCAACAACCCCGGTTCGAATCCGGGTCACGGCAGAATAGGGGCGTCTGCTTTTACTACTTGCACGAATGAAGGCAAAAAAAAGCCAATTGATGTGAACGAACGGTGCTTTACAGAGGAGTACTGCCTGACTGGATCGTTGATGAACGACAGAGACCACTCCGACCTCTTCTCGGGTTTCTTCAATGACTTACTAAGGATATTCTTCACATTCGCCCATGCAGGGGAAGCCAGTTACACCAAAGCAAACGCAGGAAAGTGCAATTCAAGCAGAGACCAGGAGGGACTTGTTTACACCGAGAGTGGTCGGAGAATGGAACAATGCGCCCAGCCCTGTTGCTGGAGCCGATTCTTGATTAGATCTTGGGCTCACTAAGAAGCCCCCGCTGGATGCTAATCTTTCTGTTGTTCTTGCAGGTCCTGCGCTGCTTTTGAGCCGACAGAGCTCGTCCTGATCTGTCGGCACAGCCCAATTGCAAATGATCGGCTCCGCATACAGAAGGAACGTGCGTTTGGTACAAGAGTGCATGAAGGCAGCGGAAATACATTGGGAACAAATGACCGGTCGCTCAATACCTCTGTGAAGTACAGGAGCGTGCAAAACAAGGCTGTTTCCGCCCGGTCTCGAACCGGGGACCTTTCGCGTGTTAGGCGAACGTGATAGCCGCTACACTACAGAAACCTGCAGGGACCGCTGCTGGTGTCTCACTTGCGTTTCGGGCTGAGAAAGGGAAGCGTCACTTTAGGCAGGGGGCGCTGGAGAGAGGAACAAAGGGCTCGATGAAACAAAATGCCGAAACCCGGGATCGAGCCAGGGACCTTTAGAACATACTCTCACGAATCGTTAGAATACGTGCGTTTGATCATCAATTGCATAACAACCACATTCGTTCGACTTGAGCCATCAAGCTCATAGTTTTCAAATCTTGAAAGCTGTCATTGAGCACATCATAGTGTGCAGTACGCCCCGTAACTTGCGTACTTCAACAGAAAGAAGAGCAGACAGCTCCATAAATATGCGAGGCGCAGAGAGTGCAAGGCGAGCCGCACACGTTTCGGTGGCTGAGAGAGGGCAGTTTTTGCTTCTGCATTTCCCAAGTAAGGACGCCTGACAACAAGCGATCGCGGTGCTCATTTACGACATAGTGGTAATGAGTTTTCAGTACGTGTTCTTTTGAACGAGCAATGAGGTTGCTGCCTTGGACAGCTGACTGCACGCTCTCATTGTGCCACGTGATGAGTATTCACCAGGCTCGTTCAGTCATTAGTCACATTCCATTGTTTGCCATAAGCAGATGCTGCAAGGTGATGTGGATATCAGTTCCCAGTCTTGTGGACGAGGACAAAAAGAGCACACAAGGGCTCATCCGCGAGTTGAACCCAGGACCTCCCACACCCTAAGCGAGAATCATATCCCTAAACCAATGAGCCACGGCGGCACTTGCCATTTTATTCTGTCAACGAGCTTGAGGACGGGGGAGAGGCATCATTCGCTCGTCCAGTCAGACCTTCATCAATAAGTCAAGAAAGCCGCAATTACACGACTGCCTTGCAGACGAAGGGCAGTGAACTGCACCCGGTAAGAGGGGAACAAGCGGCACTAGGCGACACTGAGGCATGAGCCCCAGTGAGGGGGGTTAGCTTGCATGGTACAGCGCTCGCTTTGCACGCGAGAGGTAGCGGGATCATTTCCCACGTCCTCCAGGTGTGTGCTTAGAGCTTGATGTGCCGAAAGGTGTCCTTTAGCCTGTGGTCACGCCTTCTATGGAGAGCGTCATGCAGCTGTCAATCATTTCGCAGCCACGCCCCCTCTTCATCTTCTCTCTGCCTTAAGCGTCTCCGCCACTCTCTCTTGACATTTCATGTCAGCATGTCAGAAGTCCGAGTGACGTTTTTAATGGCTGAGTGAGGGCACGATGCTGAAGCAGAGAGGCCACTTCAGCCAGAGAGACTTGTGCTAGGTGAGATCTGAAAAACGGACTCGCAACAGAAACAGACCAAAAAAGTATCGGTGAGATCAAAAGGCAAATGCAACATCCAGCAGAGGGCGTCTAAAGATTAGGGAACGGGCGACTGAAATCCATATGAGGCAAACTTTCCAGCTGTGTACTGCAGCTGGCCTCGTAGGCGTAGTTGGTAGCGCGTCAGTCTCATCGTCTGAAGGTCCTGAGTTTGATCCTCACACGGGGCAGGGCTGCTTCCTCTCTTGCTCTTTTCAAACACTTGCGGCAACTGTTCGCTCATAACCACGTCTGGAATGCGTGACCTTTACACGGGGGAGAAGCAACGCCGCATCCCTTTTCTAAAGAACATTCACATTCAGAAATAAGTCAAGAAATTTGCCATTACTTTAGCTCGCACTGCTGTCAGCCTGCCCATGTTGCCAAAGAAAGATTCATTCGGCGTCAACATGACAGAACAGCGATCACTTGAAAACACTGTTCCACACTCCGTAAGCAAGAACTTCAGTGTTTGCAGTCACCCGATATGCCGATAGTCAAAGGAGCACAAAACACGAAGCGTCAAAAGACAAGATGAGTTGATGGAAAGAGCGTTGAATTGATGAGCACAAAAGTTCAGCTCGTACAATAGGCAACGAAGGTCCCGGCGTCATCATCGCACTTGAAAGGACTGCCTTGCAGACTAAGGGCAGTGGGAGGTTGCTGTTTTGAGATGGAGGCATTGGGATGGTGGGCCGAGATCTATTCTTCTTAAGGAATTCTTCATCGTGAAAGATCGGTCCACAGGTCATCCAAAGAACTTACAAATTTTTTGGACTCAGGGAATCACGTGCTTCCGGAAGGGAGTGAAGTGCTCAAACACATGACATGCCCCCTTGATCTCACATGCACAATTCTGCTGCAACATGCACAGCTACCGTCCACACCAGGCAGTGGGGCTTCAGCAGAATTTGCTACGCTACCTGCAATTACATATCCAGCTGCACACATATACATGGCCCCTCTGTCCTTTTCAGGATCTCAAAAAAAAGCATAGCGTGGTTTTCCTGCAACCCGATTGACCGCATCTCCCTCAGAATGTGCCCCGTTGCATTCATTGCTGAAGCAGGATGGAGGCTAACGGACATGCCAGAACAGTTAGGCTCAGCGATCTCTCCAAAATATTGTGGTTGTAGTGGAAGAAATATGGTTTAAATTGTACCTTGGTATTTCAAACTCTCTCTAGAATGTTATCCATTTCTATTTTATTTTGACAGGAACTGGCTAATGACACTAGATGAAAAGAGAAGAAAGAAAACACAACGTTTCGGCCGTGGAGCCTTCTTCAGGTGTGAGGGCTCCACGGCTGAAATGTTGTGTTTTCTTTCTTCTCTTTTAAGCATGGAATAGACCTATTACTTGTTCCTTTGCAGCCTACGCATGCTGACACAGCTCCCCACCTGAACTGCTAATGATGCCTGGTAGTTTGTGGTACTTGGGTATTGTCTTATGTTTGCTCAAACTGCATATGTGTGATTGCATATTTTTGGGTATTTTCATATGTCAATATTTAATTCACTGACATTCCTGTATGCTTGGAAGAAAGGTAGATTGGATTTGGAACAGGACGCCTGCCCATATTTGTTGATCATTGTTGGGCTGGAAAAACAGCCACAAAAACAGTCATAAAAAGTGTATGAAAAAAGCTCTCTCCAATATTTCCCGTCTCTTCGCCATGGTTACACTGCCCGTTCTTTCCGTCTTTTGTCCTTCTACAAAGATTCCAGGGCTCTTTTTCCACCATCTTCTTCTTCTTCTTCTTCTTCTTTTTCACAGCCTTAGTCCCAGACTGTCCTGGGGTCAGCTGCTTTGGTTGCTCTTCTCCATTTGTCTCTGTCGAGCACATCTTCCTCACTCACTTCACATACCTCCATATCTTTTCTCACACAATCTATCCATCTCTTTCTAGGCCTGCCTCTTCCTCTGTTACCTTCCACCTCAAATTCCATTACGCTCTTTGTTACTTCCTCAACGTCCCTCCTCATGATATGTCCATACCACCGTAACCTCGCCTCTCGCATCTTCTCAACCACATTCACCACCCTACATCGTCTACGGATTTCTTCATTTCTGATCTTATCCTTCATTGAAATCTGCAGAATCCATCTCAACATCCTCATTTCAGTTCTTCTCATCAAGTTCTCTTCCCTCTTTCCAACTGCCAAGCATTCAGCTCCATATAGTAGTACAGGTCTAATCACAGTCTTGTACATTTTGCACTTTAACTTTCTGGGAATTTTCCTGTCACAGATTATTCCAGTTATCTCTCTCCACTTGTTCCATCCAGCTTTCACTCTTTGTTTTACTGCCTCCAGTGTTTCTCCTCCCTTTACCAGTTTTGATCCAAGGTATTTAAAGTCATCAACTTGTTTCAGTTTTCCTCCATTTGTCTCCTCAACATTGGTCATAGTATCTCCTCTTCTCTCCATTACCATTATTTCAGATTTTTCTGCATTCATTTTCAGTCCACCTTTTTCCAGACTCCTCTGCCATTTGAACACTTTCTCCTGTAGTTCTACTTCTGAGTCTGCCATCAGTGCCACATCATCAGCAAAGATGAGTTCCCAAGGCACTTCTGTTCTTACCTCCTCTGTCAGTGTGTCAATAATGTTTATGAAAAGGAAAGGACTTAGTGCTGATCCTTGGTGTACTCCAACTGTGATTTCAAACTCTTTTGTCTCTCCCTGTTGTGTTATCATCTTCGTAGTTGCATCTCTATAGGTTGCTTGAACTAACTTCACCATGCTTTCTGGTACTCCTTTCTTCCTCAAGCACCAATAAACCACCTCTCTGGGCACACGGTCATATGCCTTCTCCAAGTCCAGAAAGGCCACATACAGCTTTTTCCCTTTCTCTAGTGTCTTCTCCCGTAACTGTCTCATCACAAAAATGGCATCTGTTGTGCTTTTCCCCACTGAGAATCCAAATTGTGAGTTGTGGATCCTGATTATCTTCCTGAGTCTCTTGTCCAGAATTTTTTCCAGGATTTTCAATCCATGTTCCAGAAGTTTTATTCCTCTATAGTTTTTACACTCCATTGGGTCTCCTTTCTCCTTGTAGATGGTAACCATACTGCTTTTTGTCCATTCTTCTGGAATTCTCTCTTCCTTTGCAATATTGTTTAGCAATCTCGTCAGCCACTGAATCCCCTCTTTTTCCACCATAATATCAGAATTTTTTTTTTCTCTTTTAAAGGCTGTAGGTGGGGTGTGATGGACTGTACCACTATCATAGAAGATTTTTTCAGGACACATCGCAGTTCCATAGTAGAATTTATCAATAGTAGAATTCCATAGGACATTATTTACCAACATATTACCCAGTGTGAGACTCTGCCAGTAAACCTCAGAGCATTGAGTTCTCCACTGATAAAGATGGCTGTCTGAAGTCATGAAATCCACTGCTGGGATGCCTGAGAGACATTAATTGAATCTTGGCTGGAATTAGGCTTTCTATTAGTGTTGATCTTTGGGAATTATGTGGTAAAAAGGGAAAACTCCTTTACTTTAGTCACTTTGAATGTTCAAATGTACAGAACCTGCAAAACTAAGCAATGAAAAAAATCCATCACCACTCTCATGATAGCATAACTCATAGTCTCTGCTGTTGTGTAACAATACACACTTTCAATTTTCTTATCGCCTGTCTCCAGAGAGAATGTTGTTAGTGCTGATGACCTTGAATTAGACCTTGTTGACTCTGTAAAACAATCTTCCTCTGCTTAGATTTTCACTCAGATTGATTTTGTTCTCAGATTATTCCTGGCAGGACTGAGTTTCTAGGAAATGAAAAGTGAAAGAAAAAGTACAGAAGATCAGCCCTTGAATATACAACATTGTGCAGTGAGATTGTTAAATGTATTAGCTGCTATCCTGTGCTAGAGCCTGTCGTGGTAAGCAGTGGATGACAGGATCTAGCACAGATACTAATGAAACACTGTTAATGAAAGATAAAACACTTGAGTCTTATTTTAGTTTTCCATTTCCCTTTCATTTGTGATGTACTGTACAACAGGCCACAGAACATGCACAAAAACAGATATGCACACATTCACACCAGGCAATGACAGTCTGCCCAGTCAGAATCTGAGCTGAGGTATCAGAATTCTGAATTCCCTGAATTCTGTCATGGATCATCCACAATAAGGGCAATATTTGAACACAAGGATCCCCAGGAGAGAGCCTAGTAACATAAATCTTGGAGCAAAAGCAGATGATTAACTTCATAGTTTGTGTGGTTGAGCCAAAGTTGAGCATGAGGATATGTGAGTCACCATTCTTAGAAATGGATCCAACTTCAGACAGGCGTCAAAAGTAAGAGTATACAGTGCTGGGGCAATGACACTTCAATGATCAGAAGGATAACAAGAGTTTTAATGCATTGAAATTGATTTTCTGGTGATGCACACTGTCATGGAACTATTAATTTTTTAAGGATCACTTACTGACGTCAGACAGCTGCCAATTCTCCAGACTGGAAGGATGAACAGTTTATCCCCCTAGGTACCATATTTCCATATTTCGAAGCATTGGAATAATACATGTCATACAGCAACATAAAAACAGGAAGACAAGTATCACAGCCCCTATAATCGGTGTTAGTAACTTAAAAGAAAAACATTCCCCCTGGCCCAAACAGTGATTCTAACCAGGAGAGAAAAGCCGGTGTATCTTTTATGCCTCTCTCTTTATTCACCTTGTCTTTTAGTTCTTTCAAATGCTGAATAGCGAGCGTAAGATTTCCGTAATCATAGTCATTAGCTGGAATATATGTACAACAGGAGTCTCCTACTAAAGCATAGACTCCTCCAGATGCTGCATTTTGAAGGTCCAGCACGAACCTGTTCTGAAGTGCCATTAATCGAACTCCCCTTAATTCTTGTTTGATAGCGTCTAAGCCTTCTAACGTGATATTAATAAAAGAGTACATTTCATAAAAAGTTGCATGGGTGAGGCTATAGAATGAGGCATTAAAGCACATA
Organism: Lepisosteus oculatus; assembly: GCF_040954835.1. NCBI lineage: Eukaryota > Metazoa > Chordata > Actinopteri > Semionotiformes > Lepisosteidae > Lepisosteus > Lepisosteus oculatus. The sequence goes on along the minus strand of NW_027168383.1, from coordinate 21,190 downwards.
TATAACAAGATGCATTAAATTTCTTTAACTTTACAGTATGATTTATAAATTTATACCACAAATTACTCATATCCCCCTCATTATCAGTTTCATTCAGCCAGTTTGTATACAAAGAGGCTTCGTGTTTAGATTCTTCCTCTTTTGGGGTGGTGACAGGCTTCTACATAAAAAGGAAAAAGGCTGTGCACATCAGTCCCAAGCAGGTTATCCCCATCTGTCCTTGTGGAGACATCACTCCTGTGCTTTGCTCAGTTCGTTTGTGACCTTTTTACAGTGGGAAGCATGAATCCAGGGCACCATTTCTGTGACCTTCACAGCAGTGGCAGTGGTCAGCAGCACCTGGTACAGCCCCCTCCACCTGAGTGAACACCATTTCTTTTTCCTGAAGTCTTTCACCAGAATCCAGTCTCCTTATTCACTCATTAGTTCTTACAGCACAGGTAAATCCCTGTGGGCTGGAGCCCAGCATAATCCTAGGCTATTTTGGTCAACATTGGTCAACAGATCGGTCAACAACTGGGTAATAACTCTTAGAAAAATCTACACATTGTTCCCCTGCCTCAGCTGTGACATTTTGCAGAACAATTCTAGCTGAAGTTGTAAAATTTCTCTTTGTTCCGTTCCTGCAAAACATCTTATTATGAACAAACAAACCACAATAATCATTTGCATCTAGGGGAATCACTCCCAAGGGTAACCCCCCTTAAAACTATATTGTTCTACCCATCAGGTTCTGCCACTAGATAAGAGAACCTTTCCCATGAAATCATTTTTTGACCTTCATGATCCCTTCAGGGCGTACAATTAGCACAGAAGCAGCAGCTTTAGTCCACATGTTTTTCAAACAGGATATTAACGATATGATCATAACGAATAATACCAGACCCACAAATATGTATTGAACCAGAGACCCTCTCCATGTTCCTAGCACAGACTGTAGCCATGCACCAATGCCCCAATCATCTGGATTGAAGGATTTACGAAGAAAATTATTTTTGCAGTAATTAATTTATTATATTTACTATATTTATTATACACGTGTAAATTAATTACTGCGAAAATAATTTACTTCGTACACTGTGCAGAGAGCCGTATACTCCTAGTTGCGGCACACACGATACATACAGTAAAAAGCCTCAGGCACTGTGTTAGATGTGTTTTCGACGTTATATATGCGTTTATTAATGTCGTCGATTTTACGGTTGCAATTCGACGTTGATTATACGTCGAGGCGACGTATATATACGTATAGCCGTATTTTCGCCGTGAATATACGTATATTCGACGAATCAATGCCCACTGGGTAAACTCTTGAGCAAACTCTGAACCAGCTCTAAGGAAACTAATCCGATTAGACGTTACTTTGACTCATCTTTTTACGCTCAGTGCTGGATTGCTCAAACTCCAGCTAGGGTTAGGGTTAGCATTCCCACGCTACTTAGACACTTTGTTTACGCTCAGTGCTGGATTTTGGGAACTTCAGGACGAGTGGGAATTTTCTCCTATCTGTCAATTCTGTTTTGTTTTGGAGACTCTTGGCTGCCTATGTTGTACAGTGCAGCGTGAAGGAAACATTTTCCAAAACTGTGTCAGCTCAAAAGTTAACACTTAAGCAAGTGTTCTCATAACTTTAGGAGGTTTCGTGAAAATGCTACAGGCGTGCCAAAATCGTTTTTTTAAATTCAAGGTGACTTTACCGCGGTTTTCATTTTCAGATTGTGAATCAAAAAAGGCATTTAATTAAACACACGATTGCGATTTTAATCAATTACTGTATTGATTGAAAGATACATTCTGTACAGATACAGTACAGTCACATTCTCCTGTCGTCCAGTGGTGTAAAACGAATTAGCAGGTGCTTGAGATAACATCCCACTGAGTGGAATGTTCTCATTTGTTCTCAAGTGTAAAAAGAGGTGATAATTCTTAATAATTCCGTGTCGCATTAACTAACCTCTTCAGTTTATTCCGCCAGACAGTACATTAATATAATTATATCATTATTAAGTTGTTTAGATACGCAATTCCATATTATATTCCCTGTTAATCAAATTCTAAAAGTATGCATTTGTTAGATAACAAGCGAATTCACAGAAAAGGTTAAAATACTATCACTTTTCACAAAGTATATAATCCTAATATGGTCAGAAGGAGCACGTAAAAATGTTTCCCAAATAACAACATGTAAGACTTTGATGCTTAAAATGTTTAGGGAGAAATGGAATACTGGTGTGTATTTTTTTCTTTAAACTACCAAGACCAGCAATATACAGTACAGTTTACATACATTAATATGTTTATATTCCTAAATTAAAATCGTTTATGAGCATGTGAAAGGCATGGTGAATTGGAGATTCTCAAGATTTACATTGTATGATTGGAAATGAATGCGTGATCGGATCAACTAAATGCTGTGGTGTTACTTTTTGTCAATGAAAAAATAAACTCTTTTCGTTTACAAAGACGGTTACAAAGAATGTGGACCAGGGTAATACTTTGAGCTTACAGCTTGTCCAAGGTCATTCATTATTAATACTCTTAGTAATATCTTCAGTAAAGACTTTGATGCATAAAATATTCCTGCATAATTAAAATATTTATGATAAAGGTGGTAGGTTGTGTACTTTTGTCCAACAGAACAATCTTGCTTTTATAAAATATACCGCCTTTTTAATGTTTAATGATTAACATGCTGTAATACACTGTTTAAATTTAAAAGTCTAAAGAGTATACACCTTAAATTCTTAATTGAATAAAGATTGTCCCTCAGCAGTGATCAGGATTCAAAACTGACGTTTTCTGGTGACAGCTCAAATGCTGTACAGCAGAGGTTGACCTTTATTAGCTCCACCTGGCGATTTTACAAGGTGATTCCGGATACTATTAACATAATCTAATTTGCGTCCGGTATGATGCGGTATACTGCGACACTCCCACCGTGTTATACCGCAGCATACCCCGCTTGTTTTGAATGGCTGCATATGTATATAGACTCTATATATACATTTGGTGCATGCCACAATTTTGGATGGTGGTGGAGGAATAGGGATTTTCTCAACACGGCAGGGACTCCAGTTAAGAATGCTGGGTTTATCTCTGAACTATTAGAAGCTTTGCAGCTACTGACTGAAGTAGCTGTGGTAATGTGTAAATCACATAATAAAGAAATGTTTCCAGTAACTCGAGGGAACAACTTTGCAGATGCAACTGTCAGGTGAGCAATACTTGTAGAACAGTAGTCTGAGACCTCTGTGAAGCAGAGAAATGGACATGGTTAGAAAAGATTATGGGGCTGCAGGATGATGGGGTGTGGAGCTGACAGCACACCAGACGCCCTGCATGCCCTCACAGCCTAATGCCCTTTATAGCCCGACAAATGCACTCTGTTGGACACCCAGGTGGGAGTCAAATGGTGTGCCGGTTACCCAAAACTGGGTGAGAACCGGGTTTGAAGCAGTAACCACTTATGTGGTATCTGGATGTAATGTTTATCAAAGGAACTCAACTCAGTTCAGGTGCGGGTGCAACAGCTCAAAAGGCCTGCTCCTGAGGAACCTTTCAAACCTGGGAAATTGAAAATTGTAAAGGGAAACCTGGGCTCTTATAATCTGTTTTCCCAGTTGGTTGCTGCCACTGCCTCTGTGTCTACCAAACACTTGATAACAGAGATAAGCCCTCGGTGGGCACTGCCCTGCCCCTTGTATTATGATCAAGGAACACACTTCACGGGGAAGGTGTGTCAGGCTGTGGCTGCATTGTTCGGAGTGAGATGGACTGAGATCATCCTCAGTCTGCTGGAACAGTGGAATGAAGGAACAGATCTCTGAAAGATTGACTAGACATCAGACTGAAGGAACGCCATGGGATGCGGGCTGGATCAAACAGAACTGTGTAACAGCCTGTTTGATATCATCACGGGCCAATCAATGAAACTTCCTGGAGGGACGAATTTAGCTGGACGAATGGATTGTTGAATTTGCTAATTCCCTATTGTAGTATTGTAGGTTGCTAGGACTTAGCAAAGCACATCTATGATGAAGAAAAATATATATCATAATTATAATCCAGATGATTGGGGCATTGGTGCATGGCTACAGTCTGTGCTAGGAACATGGAGAGGGTCTCTGGTTCAATACATATTTGTGGGTCTGGTATTATTCGTTATGATCATATCGTTAATATCCTGTTTGAAAAACATGTGGACTAAAGCTGCTGCTTCTGTGCTAATTGTACGCCCTGAAAGGATCATGAAGGTCAAAAAATGATTTCATGGGAAAGGTTCTCTTATCTAGTGGCAGAACCTGATGGGTAGAACAATATAGTTTTAAGGGGGGTTACCCTTGGGAGTGATTCCCCTAGATGCAAATGATTATTGTGGTTTGTTTGTTCATAATAAGATGTTTTGCAGGAACGGAACAAAGAGAAATTTTACAACTTCAGCTAGAATTGTTCTGCAAAACGTCACAGCTGAGGCAGGGGAACAATGTGTAGATTTTTCTAAGAGTTATTACCCAGTTGTTGACCAATCTGTTGACCAATGTTGACCAAAAAAGCCTAAGATTATGCTGGGCTCCAGCCCACAGGGATTTACCTGTGCTGTAAGAACTAATGAGTGAATAAGGAGACTGGATTCTGGTGAAAGACTTCAGGAAAAAGAAATGGTGTTCACTCAGGTGGAGGGGGCTGTACCAGGTGCTGCTGACCACTGCCACTGCTGTGAAGGTCACAGAATGACATGGTGCCCTGGATTCATGCTTCCCACTGTAAAAAGGTCACAAACGAACTGAGCAAAGCGCAGGAGTGATGTCTCCACAAGGACAGATGGGGATAACCTGCTTGGGACTGATGTGCACAGCCTTTTTCCTTTTTATGTAGAAGCCTGTCACCACCCCAAAAGAGGAAGAATCTAAACACGAAGCCTCTTTGTATACAAACTGGCTGAATGAAACTGATAATGAGGGGGATATGAGTAATTTGTGGTATAAATTTATAAATCATACTGTAAAATTAAAGAAATTTAATGCATCTTGTTATATATGTGCTTTAATGCCTCATTCTACAGCCTCACCCATGCGACTTTTTATGAAATGTACTCTTTTATTAATATCACGTTAGAAGGCTTAGACGCTATCAAACAAGAATTAAGGGGAGTTAGATTAATGGCACTTCAGAACAGGTTCGTGCTGGACCTTCAAAATGCAGCATCTGGAGGAGTCTATGCTTTAGTAGGAGACTACTGTTGTACATATATTCCAGCTAATGACTATGATTACGGAAATCTTACGCTCGCTATTCAGCATTTGAAAGAACTAAAAGACAAGGTGAATAAAGAGAGAGGCATAAAAGATACACCGGCTTTTCTCTCCTGGTTAGAATCACTGTTTGGGCCAGGGGGAATGTTTTTCTTTTAAGTTACTAACACCGATTATAGGGGCTGTGATACTTGTCTTCCTGTTTTTATGTTGCTGTATGACATGTATTATTCCAATGCTTCGAAATATGGAAATATGGTACCTAGGGGGATAAACTGTTCATCCTTCCAGTCTGGAGAATTGGCAGCTGTCTGACGTCAGTAAGTGATCCTTAAAAAATTAATAGTTCCATGACAGTGTGCATCACCAGAAAATCAATTTCAATGCATTAAAACTCTTGTTATCCTTCTGATCATTGAAGTGTCATTGCCCCAGCACTGTATACTCTTACTTTTGACGCCTGTCTGAAGTTGGATCCATTTCTAAGAATGGTGACTCACATATCCTCATGCTCAACTTTGGCTCAACCACACAAACTATGAAGTTAATCATCTGCTTTTGCTCCAAGATTTATGTTACTAGGCTCTCTCCTGGGGATCCTCGTGTTCAAACATTGCCCTTATTGTGGATGATCCATGACAGAATTCAGGGAATTCAGAATTCTGATACCTCAGCTCAGATTCTGACTGGGCAGACTGTCATTGCCTGGTGTGAATGTGTGCATATCTGTTTTTGTGCATGTTCTGTGGCCTGTTGTACAGTACATCACAAATGAAAGGGAAATGGAAAACTAAAATAAGACTCAAGTGTTTTATCTTTCATTAACAGTGTTTCATTAGTATCTGTGCTAGATCCTGTCGTCCACTGCTTACCACGACAGGCTCTAGCACAGGATAGCAGCTAATACATTTAACAATCTCACTGCACAATGTTGTATATTCAAGGGCTGATCTTCTGTACTTTTTCTTTCACTTTTCATTTCCTAGAAACTCAGTCCTGCCAGGAATAATCTGAGAACAAAATCAATCTGAGTGAAAATCTAAGCAGAGGAAGATTGTTTTACAGAGTCAACAAGGTCTAATTCAAGGTCATCAGCACTAACAACATTCTCTCTGGAGACAGGCGATAAGAAAATTGAAAGTGTGTATTGTTACACAACAGCAGAGACTATGAGTTATGCTATCATGAGAGTGGTGATGGATTTTTTTCATTGCTTAGTTTTGCAGGTTCTGTACATTTGAACATTCAAAGTGACTAAAGTAAAGGAGTTTTCCCTTTTTACCACATAATTCCCAAAGATCAACACTAATAGAAAGCCTAATTCCAGCCAAGATTCAATTACTGTCTCTCAGGCATCCCAGCAGTGGATTTCATGACTTCAGACAGCCATCTTTATCAGTGGAGAACTCAATGCTCTGAGGTTTACTGGCAGAGTCTCACACTGGGTAATATGTTGGTAAATAATGTCCTATGGAATTCTACTATTGATCAATTCTACTATGGAACTGCGATGTGTCCTGAAAAAATCTTCTATGATAGTGGTACAGTCCATCACACCCCACCTACAGCCTTTAAAAGAGAAAAAAAAATTCTGATATTATGGTGGAAAAAGAGCCCTGGAATCTTTGTAGAAGGACAAAAGACGGAAAGAATGGCCAGTGTAACCATGGCGAAGAGAAGGGAAATATTGGAGAGAGCTTTTTTCATACACTTTTTATCATTGTTTTTCCAGCCCAACAATGATCAACAAATATGGGCAGGCGTCCTGTGCCAAATCCAATCTACCTTTCTTCCAAGCATACAGGAATGTCAGTGAATTAAATATTGACATATGAAAATACCCAAAAATATGCAATCGCACATATGCAGTTTGAGCAAACATAAGACAATACCCAAGTACCACAAACTACCAGGCATCATTAGCAGTTCAGGTGGGGAGCTGTGTCAGCATGCGTAGGCTGCAAAGGAACAAGTAATAGGTCTATTCCATGCTTAAAAGAGAAGAAAGAAAACACAACATTTCAGCCGTGGAGCCCTCACACCTGAAGAAGGGTCCACGGCCGAAACGTTGTGTTTTCTTTCTCCTCTTTTCATCTAGTGTCATTAGCCAGTTCCTGTCAAAATAAAATAGAAATGGATAACATTCTAGAGAGAGTTTGAAATACCAAGGTACAATTTAAACCATATTTCTTCCACTACAACCACAATATTTTGGAGAGATCGCTGAGCCTAACTGTTCTGGCATGCCCGTTAGCCTCCGTCCTGCTTCAGCAATGAATGCAACGGGGCACATTCTGAGGGAGATGCGGTCAATCAGGTTGCAGGAAAACCACACTATGCTTTTTTTTGAGATCCTGAAAAGGACAGAGGGACCATGTATATGTGTGCAGCTGGATATGTAATTGCAGGTGGCGTAGCAAATTCTGCTAAAGCCCCACTGCCTGGTGTGGACGGTAGCTGTGCATGTTGCAGCAGAATTGTGCATGTGAGATCAAGGGGGCATGTCATGTGTTTGAGCACTTCACTCCCTTCCGGAAGCACGTGATTCCCTGAGTCCAAAAAATTTGTAAGTTCTTTGGATGACCTGTGGACCGATCTTTCACGATGAAGAATTCCTTAAGAAGAATAGGTCTCGGCCCACCATCCCAATGCCTCCATCTCAAAACAGCAACCTCCCACTGCCCTTAGTCTGCAAGGCAGTCCTTTCAAGTGCGATGATGACGCCGGGACCTTCGTTGCCTATTGTACGAGCTGAACTTTTGTGCTCATCAATTCAACGCTCTTTCCATCAACTCATCTTGTCTTTTGACGCTTCGTGTTTTGTGCTCCTTTGACTATCGGCATATCGGGTGACTGCAAACACTGAAGTTCTTGCTTACGGAGTGTGGAACAGTGTTTTCAAGTGATCGCTGTTCTGTCATGTTGACGCCGAGTGAATCTTTCTTTGGCAACATGGGCAGGCTGACAGCAAAAGTAATGGCAAATTTCTTGACTTATTTCTGAATGTGAATGTTCTTTAGAAAAGGGATGCGGCGTTGCTTCTCCCCCGTGTAAAGGTCACGCATTCCAGACGTGGTTATGAGCGAACAGTTGCCGCAAGTGTTTGAAAAGAGCAAGAGAGGAAGCAGCCCTGCCCCGTGTGAGGATCAAACTCAGGACCTTCAGATGATGAGACTGACGCGCTACCAACTACGCCAATGAGGCCAGCTGCAGTGCACAGCCGGAAAGTTTGCCTCATATGGATTTCAGTCGCCCGTTCCCCAATCTTTAGACGCCCTCTGCTGGATGTTGCATTTGCCTTTTGATCTCACCGATACTTTTTTGGTCTGTTTCTGTTGCGAGTCCGTTTTTCAGATCTCACCTAGCACAAGTCTCTCTGGCTGAAGTGGCCTCTCCGCTTCAGCATCGTGCCCTCACTCAGCCATTAAAAACGTCACTCGGACTTCTGACATGCTGACATGAAATGTCAAGAGAGAGTGGCGGAGACGCTTAAGGCAGAGAGAAGATGAAGAGGGGGCGTGGCTGCGAAATGATTGACAGCTGCATGACGCTCTCCATGCAAGGCGTGACCGCAGGCTAAAGGACACCTTTCGGCACATCAAGCTCTAAGCACACACCTGGAGGACATGGGAAATGATCCCGCTACCTCTCGCATGCAAAGCGAGCGCTGTACCATGCAAGCTAACCCCCCTCGCTGGGGCTCATGCCTCGGTGTCGCCTAGTGCCGCTTGTTCCCCTCTTACCGGGTGCAGTTCACTGCCCTTCGTCTGCAAGGCAGTCGTGTAATTGCGGCTTTCTTGACTTATTGATGAAGGTCTGACTGGACGAGCGAATGACACCTCTCCCCCGTCCTCAAGCTCGCTGACAGAATAAAATGGAAAGTGCTGCCGTGGCTCATTGGTTTAGGGGTATAATTCTCGCTTAGGGTGTGGGGGGTCCTGGGTTCAACTCACGGATGAGCCCTTGTGTGCTCTTTTTGTCCTCGTCCACAAGACTGGGAACTGATATCCACATCACCTTGCAGCATCTGCTTATGGCAAACGATGGAATGTGACTAATGACTGAACGAGCCTGGTGAATACTCATCACGTGGCACAATGAGAGCGTGCAGTCAGCTGTCCAAGGCAGCAACCTCATTGCTCGTTCAAAAGAACACGTACTGAAAACTCATCACCACTATGTCGTAAATGAGCACCGCGATCGCTTGTTGTCATGCGTCCTTACTTGGGAAATGCAGAAGCAAAAACTGCCCTCTCTCAGCCACCGAAACGTGTGCGGCTGGCCTTGCACTCTCTGCGCCTCGCATATTTATGGAGCTGTCTGCTCTTCTTTCTGTTGAAGTACGCAAGTTACGGGGCGTACTGCAGACTATGATGTGCTCAATGACAGCTTTCAAGATTTGAAAACTATGAGCTTGATGGCTCAAGTCGAACGAATGTGGTTGTTACGCAATTGATGATCAAACGCACGTATTCTAACGATTCGTGAGAGTATGTTCTAAAGGTCCCTGGCTCGATCCCGGGTTTCGGCATTTTGTTTCATCGCGCCCTTTGTTCCTCTCTCCAGCGCCCCCTGCCTAAAGTGACGCTTCCCTTTCTCAGCCCGAAACGCAAGCGAGACACCAGCAGCTGTCCCTGCAGGTTTCCGTAGTGTAGCGGCTATCACGTTCGCCTAACACGCGAAAAGTCCCCCGGTTTGAGACCGGGCGGAAACAGCCACGTTTTGCACGCTCCTGTACTTCACAGAGGTATTGAGCGACCGGTCATTTGTTCCCAATGTATTTCCGGTGCCTTCATGCACTCTTGTACCAAACGCACGTTCCTTCTGTACGCGGAGCCGATCATTTGCAATTGGGCTGTGCCGACAGACCAGGACGAGCTCTGTCGGCTCAAAAGCAGCGCAGGACCTGCAAGAACAACAGAAAGATTAGCATCCAGCGGGGGCTTCTTAGTGAGCCCAAGATCTCATCAAGAATCGGCTCCAGCAACAGGGCTGGGCGCATTGTTCCATTCTCCGATCACTCTCGGTGTAAACAAGTCCCTTCTGGTCTCTGCTTGAATTGCACTTTCCTGCGTTTGCTTTGGTGTAACTGGCTTCCCCTGCATGGGCGAATGTGAAGAAGATCCTTAGTAAGTCATTGAAGAAACCCGAGAAGAGGTCGGAGTGGCCTCTGTCGTTCATCAACGATCCAGTCAGGCAGTACTCCTCTGTAAAGCGCCGTTCGTTCACATCGATTGGATTTTTTTTGCCTTCATTCGTGCAAGTAGTAAAAGCAGACGCCCCTATTCTGCCGTGACCCGGATTCGAACCGGGGTTGTTGCGGCCACAACGCAAAGTACTGACCACTATACGATCACGGCGAGTTACCGATACACACGTGGCAAGGCGGAAAAGGCTGTGCTCTCTTCATGTGACATAATTCGGAAAAGTCCTGACGTTGCATTTCAACTGAGTCCCAGTATACATCGACCCTTCGACACTCTGAGTGACAACTCTCTTGCGTGTTTTCTCATATTTCTGTAGTTTGCTTGCATGATGCCCGGAACAGCATGATTGTGCGCTCCCATATGGTCTAGCGGTTAGGATTCCTGGTTTTCACCCAGGCGGCCCGGGTTCGACTTTGGTATGGGAACGTGTCAGTTTTGCCTCCTGCTTTCCAAAAGATCAGCACTGTGTACGAAGGAGCCGCATTAAAACTACTCAAACGTGCAAAACGTGCGAGAAGAGGGGGTGCTTGTTTCCAGCCGAAACTTCTCGCGTGTGAGACGAGCTGACCATCGCTGCAGGAGGTGGGAGGGTTACTCTGGTAGACAGGGCTGACCTTCGGCAATAGGATTTATACTCTCCAAGATGATATTTGCACTTTCTGGAGAGGCGATTATCTCCACTTCAGTAGCCCGATTTCGTCGATTGCGTGGAGAGGGCTGTAGAATGTGGCGCCGCCTTTCCTGCTCCGTCCATGACAGGCGTGCTGGTCTCTGGAGAGAGAGCACGGTCCATCAGCGCACTCCAATAAAGGCACTGGAAGCCGCTGAATCGCATTGGCGAAGCTCAGCACTGGGCCGCTGGGCACATCTTACCACTGTTTCCGTAGTGTAGTGGTTATCACGTTCGCCTCACACGCGAAAGGTCCCCGGGTGGAAACAGACTTCAGACTTCTTTTGTCGCCACGCACAAAAGGGGATTGGGGATTCGCCTAGCGCTGTGATCGAACAGACCCACTCACCTCTTAGTGTGGCGGGATCTGCACAGTGCATGTCGCAGCGCATCCTGCTTTCACTTCAATGCGCGTCCTGATGTACCCCGGTCTCCCGCGTGACAGGTGGGGACAGGTGACAGGTCCTATACTAACGAGGAAGACATCGCTCTCTCCGACCCCCGGCATCGTGTCCCGACCCACCGTGCTGGAAGCCGACGCGTGCTGTGATTCCTTTACGGAGCAGAAATGACAACTGAGGAGCCGAGAGATCATTTCAGCATTTCGCGTCTGAACGGAAAACACAAACGACCAACTCAGAATGATTTGCCTTTGACGCTTTTCAAAGCGTTCTTTGTGCACGACGACTGCGCCGCCTAGCAGATACAAATGGGTTGTACAACTTTGAACTAGTAAATGGAAGAGGGCTAAGCCCCCTCTCTTTTAGCCCAGGTTCGATCTGTCTCCCAGAATCACCAGGGCGCACACACACACACCCGTGTCGTTGAAGTGCTCTGCTTCATTTCTAAGGGCAACTCAACATTCACTCCTACCCCGAGTGCAGAAAAGACAGCGTCTGCAGCAACAGCAGCTCAGGTCTCTGCCCATCTCCTCTGCTCTGCGGCTCCTGCGGAGTGGAGTCCTGCCTGGAGCTGTGTTTGCAGGCGGCGGCTCCCCGCGCCCTGTCTGTGCGTCGTGAAATTAATTAATAACGTTAATAAATTTATAAAGTTAATAAAGTTATAAATTAGAAATTAATAACGATATAATTATATTCATGTACCTCAACACAAGAATAGTACACACTGTACATTGTCTGTCGATAATGTTTCTGTAGTGCTTTAGTGGGTTAGGTTCCTGACTTCCATGTCACACGGTCTATGATTGAATCCCATGGAACTATGACTTTATTTTTTAACAAACATTTCTTTGAAAAAATGAAATGTTTCCCTTGGTCAGAGATTAAATAAAACCTCAATTTTTTTAGGTTTTACTGTGCAGAGTGAGGTTTTACCTCACTTTTTTTGAGCAGAAGGTTTACTGTGACCTGAGAAGGGCCGGCATCCAATCACGGTGGTACACACACACACACACACACACACACACACACACACTCTCACTCATCTGAGCTACACGGCTACCAAGATGATCTCGGATGCGCCGAGCTGGTACGGAATATATTGAACTGATCGACAGCGAATTGTCTCTCAGACAGGCTTTTCACCTCTAAGCTCCCTGACTGACAGTGATCAGCTAGGTAGTGAAACAGTCAGCTGCTTCTAAGCCTTAAACAGCTGCATCTCGGCGCTTCCACGGAGAGATGATTTGAAAGCCGAACATCACCCATTGGGAACACCTTACTATCACTAGTTTAAGAGACTCTTAAGGTCTTGCAGAGGTGCCTGTCTAATAGCATGCGCTTTGCAAGCTATAGGTGTTTAGGCTGAGGCAGAATGCCTGTTAACAAAATGTTTTTCTAAAGGTGTGTCCAAGTGGCTGCAAAAGGACAACACTCCCAGGGCGCCGTGGCTTAGTTGGTTAAAGCGCCTGTCTAGTAAACAGGAGATCCTGGGTCTGAATCCCAGCGGTGCCTTTTTTGTTCTGTGTTCTCGAACAGAACTGGTCATTATGGACAACCGCCTACAGCTAGACTTAATTAAATGCAAGTATTCATTTCCTGTCTTTAACGCGACTTGTTCTTCTTAAAATGGACGCAACTTGCAAAACATGAAATACAAACCTTGCTAATCAGCGCTAGCGGCTGGCAAAAAAAAAAGAAGTCAGCAATGTTTTTTTTCTTTAACCTTAACCCTGCTAATGGAGAAGAGTTAAACGACCGAGTCTATGCAGCTTAAACGGTGTGCATGTCGGGTCCTTAGCTGATAGGGTGGTAAATCACGCTCACCCCCAGTCCTTAATCTTTTAAAGAGGATACAAAATTGAACCTAGTCGCCACATCACATACATCCTATTCAACGATAAAAAGGTAACATCTATCCTTGCTCCAGAGTAAATCTCACGTTGAGGGCATATTTTTTTCCACTTTACCATGAGTCGGGCTCGGCTGCACAGAGGCGAGAGCAGAGCAATGAGGTCACGGGGACAGGGGAGTCACACGCTGGCGGTTTAAACATGCGGAAGAAAACTGAGGGATCCACAGTATGTGGAACCTCCGTGCGCCATCAGTCCGCACTCCGGACTCTGAATCCTGCCATCCGAGTTAAGATCTCGGCGGAACCTGAGGCGCAGTTCCTTCTTAAAACGTAATCTGGTGAGCATTTCTAGAATCGTACTTGTATAGATGCAGCCTTTAATGTGTTGCTAGGTTAAAATGGATGACTTCTTGAACTTCAGTAGGCAACTGCCCTCTTGATTTCGGATTTAATTTCTTTATTACAGGGGCGCTTTTATGAAGACAGAGTCATGTTCAGGTACTTTGCTTGATGGAGGAAGCTCATTTCGGACTCTGTGATCTGCTCACCTGGAAAGGTCTACTGTACTACTACAAGAGAGAAGTAGAGTCTGGAAGAAGGGACAATTTTATGATGCTTTGGAAGGTAATGTTTTTTTTTTCTTTGAAATCGAAATGAATCAGAATATCAGTGCAAAAGACAAACTCTTGGTTTGGTTTAAAGAGATATGGTTTTAAAACAGACAAAATGTAGAAAACAGGTGGTTCTCACTTTTGGAAAAGAATGGACCGGGGGTAATATTTTACATTCGACCCACATGTACAGCATACTGTCAAAACATCTTTTTTCCACCTTAGAAATATCGCAAGACTACGCCCTATGCTATCATTAACTGTGGCTGAAAAGCTGATCAACATATTTGTTTTCTCTCGAATTGACTACTGCAATGCTCTGCTCCCTGGGGTATCTAAATCTACTCTGAACAAGCTGCAGTATGTCCAAAATTCAGCAGCCAGAATCCTGACCAGGTCTAGTGCAAGTGTTCACATTACTCCTATCCTGGAGTCCTTGCACTGGCTTCCGGTCAAATTTCGCGTAGACTTTAAAATCCTCATGCTCACCTACAAGGCTTTACATGGCTTGGCACCTCAATACCTGTCTGAACTTTTATCGCCCTACTCCCCACCTCGCAACCTCCGCTCTTCAAATTCTGCCCTCCTTACTGTCCCCCAAGCCTGTCTACATTGTATGGGCGACAGGGCCTTCTCCTGCTATGCCCCCAAGCTCTGGAACTCTTTGCCCAAGGATATTAGAGAGTCACCTTCTCTAAACTCCTTCAAATCCAGACTCAAAACCCTCCTTTTCAGAAAAGCCTTTACTTAACTGGTTCCATTCTTCACCCCTCTGCTCTTCTTAATACCATCTTCCACGGTCTCCTCTATTGTTATTGTTGTATTGTTGTAATTATAATTGTGTCCTGTCTTGTGAAAGTTTCTTATTTATTGTTGTAGTCTTCTTATTTATTGTTATTGTCATCCTGTAAAGCGCTTTGAGAAGCCACCTTTAAAGGCGCTATATAAAATAAAGTTTATTATTATTATTATTATTATTATTACTAGTTGCAGGGCTGAGATCACTGGGTTACAGTGCTGTAGTGTTATACCAGGGACAGTGGTGCAATGGATAACGCATCTGACTACGGATTAGGAGATCGTAGGTTCGACTCCTGCCTGGCTCGGGTCGTTTTAAAACACATCGGGCTACTCCCCAAGTAGCTTGTGCTACTTACTGCATTGTAATCGTACCCAGTAAGAGATTTCCTTCATATAAATGAACTGCACCTGACAGCTTTAGAAAAACACCTGGGCTCAGTACGGTGCTGAGAGCTCAGCGTTGCTGTTGTTCTAATTAGCACGCACGATTATTGCTAGTTGAAAACTTTTCCCAATACCCCGCTTCCGCCGGTTTGCAATACAATCGGCGAAAGCAATTTTTGACAGTCTCGTCAGAGACTGAGCAAGGTGTTTAAAGACAGATTTTGTCATGGTAACATCATGGTAGAAAGAAACGAGCTTGTTACAGTACGTCTCAATAGAAACGCTCTTTAGCTCTTTCAGCGTTATGCAGAGAACAGCGTCTGTCGAGATCACTTTTGAGTCAGCGCGAAACGCCGTGTGCTGTCAGTTTGATTTCATATTGCTCGTAGCGGCGCCCGGCTTTTGTCTGTCAAACGTTAGGTTGCGCTTCTTCATGCTGCATCGTCGGCATGAGTGGAGCTTTTTAAACGTCTGTACTTACTGCGCCCCATAAGAAATTGTTTGTCCCCGTTCAAAAGAGATTGTACGATGTCCTGCAGCGTTCGCAAAGCAAACCTTTGACAGTTTGAAAAGAGGAATTTATTTTGCTTCCTGTGCGTGCAGTAGTTACAAAGTTGAACGTCTTTACACGATCTGCTGCAGTTTTCAGTGGGCGGGCTTTGTCAGATGGCTTGGAAAAACGCACTGTGTTTCGGCTCGGGAAACATCATGAGCAGTGTCCTGCATGTTTTCTGTGTATAGCTGTCTTTTAACGCATACAGAATTCATTCGAAATCATTGATTTCTCCAATTAACAAGGGTCCCTTTTTGAACCTGCGAGAAGCATTCTTTCAATGTAACAGATTTACTCCGAGGAAAGGCAGCATGACATTGAGAGTAGCTCAAGCTTTCAGCACCCGTATCGGACTGCGTGTATGCAGACACCGATCAGAATCCCCTGTAAGATTCTCCCTCAGTTCCGTTGTGCAGTGCTTTACCTCTTTCAAAAGGCTTCACTTTCCTAGTCACATTCCAAGGCTCATCGAACCCGGGCTGTTTCCTCCAGCGGTATAGTATTGCAGTGAGACAGCACGATGCCTGCAAGACTATGTCACGCTAAACGCCACAGATTGTGTTTGTCCCTTCGTGTCAGTCGTCCTGCAGCCACGGGAAGTGGGACACAAACATGCTGCAATGCTTTCAGGACGTTAGGATTTGTTTGTGCAACATCCGAGAAGAGTACTTGTGGCTTGAATGTGAACTGTACGTGCCCGCCCCCTTTCCTCTGTAGTGCATGAGTTCCTCCCGGCACGCCCTTCGTCATTGTTCTGTCATCTTGTATTTAAAGGGTTGTATTTCTGCTGCTTAAAATAAGCAACGGTTTTCTCACAACGCCCTTTGTTCCCGACGGAGCCCTTGTCTGTCATGAAATTATTTAAAACCTCAAGCTAGAAGAAGGAGACGACAAATATGAAGCGTTACAGCAACGACATGCCATGAGACGATTGATAACGATTTCCATAGGATCCCCGCGGTTGCCTGGCAACCGTCAGCTTTGCGCATTTGCAGTATCGTAGCCTGTGAGGTTTAGCCGAGGCGCGATTATTGCTAGTTGAAAACTTTTCCCAATACCCCGCTTCCGCCGGTTTGCAATACAATCGGCGAAAGCAATTTTTGACAGTCTCGTCAGAGCGTGACATAGTCTTGCAGGCATCGTGCTGTCTAACTGCAATACTATATCGCTGGAGGAAACAGCCCGGGTTCAATGAGCCTTGGAATGTGACTAGGAAAGTGAAGCCTTTTGAAATAGGTAATGTCGACGCTTTTTTAACAGAGCACCAAAAAAGCGTCTTTTTTGAAGGCCTGGGCACTGAGCATTGTTGGTTCAGTGGTAGAATTCTTGCTTCCCACGCGGGAGGCTCTGGTTCGATTCCCAGCCAAAGCAGTGGCTTTTGCAGCGAGCGGCTCCATCACTTGCATCCCCTTGCAACTCGCAACTGAAAACCCACTGAAGCAAAGCAGGTGTTAGCCAGGTCAGTACCCGGATGAGGGTGAGCTACAGGGAAAGACAAAGTTTCCAGCTGGAAGCGGTGTTAATCGTGCCGGTGGGGGGGCGCTCACCCTGAGGTCTGTGCGGGTCCCAATGCCCCAGCATAGTGATGGAGACGCTGTGTTGTAAAAGGGCGCTGTCTCTTTGGTGAGATGTAAAACCGAGGTCACAGCGCTCTGTGGTCATTAAAAATGACCACAAAAACTTTTGACAAAAGCTCTTGGTAATTGATGGTCTTCAATAATGCTTCTCCTTTAGGTACATTTTAAATCAGCTGAAAAATGCTGTGAAATGGGGGGTCACTTCACGCCAGTGTAGGATTTGGGTTACAAGAACCATGAAACTGCACGAGAAAGCACGTACACTGAATTACACGGCTTTCTATTCAAAGGAGGGCAAAAGAAATTCCCTGAGTTCGATTTTTTGCAGCACAGAGAGGATTGCTGTCGTGAGGCTAGTTAGCTCAGTTGGTTAGAGCGTGGTGCTACTAATGCCAAGGTCGTGGGTTCAATCCCCGTACGGGCCAGGTCCTTTTCTCCTCTCTTACAAAAGCTATTAGGTTCCTTTCCGTGGTGAGATGGGTTGTCATGCAAAGCTGTGTCATGGAAATATAACTATCAAGGAAGCCACAAGAGAGAGTTCTCACCTGAGTAAGGTCTTTATTTCAATATTGCAATATTGGGAGCCCTGCTGCCACTTCGCAAAGTGCAACCAGAGACTCAATTTGTTACAAGCAGTACAGGGTTTTTATAAGACGTTGCGCTGTAAAAAAGTTCAGCACTTGGTCCCTTCTAAAACTTCCCCTTTCTCTAAGAGAAAACAGATTACATCATAGAGCGAGAGAAGAAAACTAGATTTGTTATTCAAAGCTTATCAGTTACTTTCAGCTAATTCTAATGACCCAGACAGCATATATTATTTTGGTACATTGTCTTCTAAACTAACCTAAACAGTGTACTTTGTTGACAAACTGTTTTCTAAAATTCTGCACGTACTGTAGCATAGCAGTTATATCCTTGAAATATTATCTAAAAGCACCAATATATTTTTTTGTAAAGCTCTCTACATTTTTAAGAATCAATTAACTCATTAGATTTCCACTACAATTCCCTCCTTTTTATTCTTGAAAATGATTAAAAGTTAGATTCTTCATATGGACTCCCAGGAGGCTCCCATACTTCAGATTCTTCCGTTTTTATCAGAACATACTGATGCGCAAACATATTCATTATCATATTTCGAAGCATTGGAATAATACAAGTCGAACAGCAACACAAAAACAGGAAGACAAGTATCACAGCTACTATAATCGGTGTTAGTAACTTGAAAAAAAACATTCCCCCCGGCCCAAACAGTGATTCTAACCAAGAGAGAAATCAGGTGTATCTTTAATGCCTCTTTCTTTGTCCACCTTGTCTCTCAGTTCTTTCAAATGTTGAATAGCAAGCGTAAGATTTCCGTAATCATTGTCATTTGCTGGAATAAATGTGCAACAGGAGTCTCCTATTAAAGCACAGACTCCTCCAGATGCTGCATTTTGTAGGTCCAGCACGAACCTGTTCTGAAGTGCCATTAATCTAACTCCCCTTAATTCTTGTCTGATAGCGTCTAAGCCTTCTAACGTGATGTTAATAAACGAGTACATTTCATAGCGAGTAATTTGTAACCAGCAGGCATTAGCTACTGCCTGAATACTCAGTCCTGAGGAAAAAATCATTTCAGCTGCAGTAAATAGTCTATGGTCTTCTGGTACTTTAGAAGTATCTGGACCATATCTGTCAGCCCAACTGAGAGCGCGTTTAACCCTTGACTCCCTCTGAAGGGGCTTCATTGAATTTAACAAGTAAGAGTTTACTGGGACAATGAGAATGGAGTGGTGTAGCGTGACTAGAGCACACACTCCTCTCCACTGGGGAGGAAGGCTATCATAAACTTTTGTACCACATTGCCAATACAAATCCATTAAAACCATAGTTCCATTAGATAAAGTATGGTTAGTAACCGTGGAGCTACAGCCTCCTGTTCTTCCTACTGAGGGGCCACGACCTTTATTCTCATAGCAATAAGAGTGATTAACCTTAGAAGGCAGTAAGTGAAGTAAGTGAAGTAAGTGAAAACGCGGTCTCAAACCAGAGCCACTTGGCAGCAGCGGCACGTAAATACTGCTACTGTCACTGCTCGATACTGACGTTAGCCTACTATACCATGTTCAGCCACCGCTAGGAAATGTACGGCTCTAGTACTGGAGCAAACAACAGGAGGGCCAAAGGCACACAGGCACACATGTCAGACATGGAGAGTGACGAGAATGGGACTCAAACCCATGCGTGCAGAGTACAGTGGATTAGCAGTCCATTGCCTTAACCACTCGGCCACCTCATCTAGGAAACTGGGCTGTCCAGACATGGGTTGCCGCGCTCCAGATGATCTTTTTCTTTTTTTTCCCTCGTACTCGAGGATCATTTTCCTGTTCCACATGCGATTTCAACATTTTCCTTGGGAGATGTCAAGCCAGCAAGCCACTACTGTGGTTCAGTGGCCATTGTGGAGTTCAGTGGCCCTGTTGTACACAGAATGCACATTGAGCTCCTTGGACATGAAAAGTTCCAGATAAAAGCCATTTGTCATCCTTTCTCTTGGTGTCGATGTTGCTATTGTATGTAAAGGTGGCAACTTGCTCAGCGAACAGGCGGAGCACACACCGAATGCAGATGTGTCTGAGTGGTGTGTCCAAGTGGCTGCAAAACGACAGCACTCCCAGGGCGCCGTGGCTTAGTTGGTTAAAGTGCCTGTCTAGTAAACAGGAAATCCTGGGTCCGAATCCCAGCGGTGCCTTTTTTGTTCTGTGTTCTTGAACAGAACTGGTCATTATGGACAACCGCCTACAGCTAGACTTAATTAAATGCAAGTATTCATTTCCTGTCTTTAACGCGACTTGTTCTTCTTAAAATGGATGCAACTTGCAAAACATGAAATACAAACCTTGCTAATCAGCGCTAGCGGCTGGCAAAAAAAAAGAAGTCAGCAATGTTTTTTTTCTTTAACCTTAACCCTGCTAATAGAGAAGAGTTAAACGACCGAGTCTATGCAGCTTAAACGGTGCGCACGTCGGGTTCTTAGCTGAAAGGGTGGTAAATCACGCTCACCCCAGTCCTTAATCTTTTAAAAGGATACAAAATTGAACCTAGTCGCCACATCACATACATCCTGTTAAATAATAAAAAGGTAACATCTATCCTCGCTCCAGAGTAAATCTCACGTTGAGGGCACCTTATTTTTTCACTTTACCGTGAATCGAGCTCGGCTGCACAGAGGAGAGAGCAGAGCAATGAGGTCACGGGGACAGGGGAGTCACACGCTGGCGGTTTGAATACGCGGAAGATCACTGAGGGATCCACAGTATATGGACCCTCCGTGCGCCATCAGTCCGCACTCCGGACTCTGAATCCTGCCATCCAAGTTAAGATCTCGGCGGAACCTGAGGCGCAGTTCCTTCTTAAAACGTAATCTGGTGAGCATTTCTAGAATCGTACTTGTATAGATGCAGCCTTTAATGTGTTGCTAGGTTAAAATTGATGACTTCTTGTATTTCAGTAGGCAACTGCCCTCTTGATTTCAGATTTAATTTCTTTATTACAGGGGCGCTTTTATGAAGACAGAGTCATGTTCAGGTACTTTGCTTGATGGAGGAAGCTCATTTCGGACTCTGTGATCTGCTCACCTGGAAAGGTCTGCTGTACTACTACAAGATAGAAGTAGAGTCTGGAAGAATGGACAATTTTATGATGCTTTGGAAGATAATGTTTTTTTTTTCTTTGAAATTGAAATGAATCAGAATATCAGTGCAAAAGACAAACTCTTGGTTTGGTTTAAAGAGATATGGTTTTAAAACAGACAAAATGTAGAAAACAGGTGTTTCTCACTTTTGGAAAAGAATGGACCGGGGGTAATAGTTTACTAGTTGCAGTGCTGAGCTCACCGGG